>NW_028321898.1:6748888-7061944 GCF_036245765.1 Copidosoma floridanum
TATTATTATTATGGTTGTCATTATTACTAATATTTTTGTTATTATTATGTTATTTGTATTCTTAATAATGTTGTAAATATTATAATTATCATGATTATTTGCATTTGTGTGAATTTTTAACTATTTTTATCGCTACATTAAGTATCTTTCGTTAATACTCCTGTTGCTATTAGTTGTTCTTACACTTACATCTCAACAAATACCATTCTTTCTAGTATTTTTAAACAGTTCTAAACGGAGATTAAAGACAACTAAATATTTTTGTAGCAATCCAATAAGTTTTTTATTTCTTAGAGTTGTTCAGTCATAAGTTAGAAATAAATTATTCGTATTTGAGAAGATGGATTAGCTGAAATATTAATCTTAATTAAAATAAATTTTTTGACAGTACTAATGAATAAAAGCAACGAATATAAGGGCAGTTATATTAAAGTTATGTTTTTTAACTTTTTCCACATTTAAGCTCGTACTTTGTTACCACTAAGTGTTAATAGTAATGTAGGATAAGCGTACAACCTATTCCATGGTTTCCATTTAATACTAATTATGTGATCTTAAATACTTCTGCTATGCTTGACCAAACTCTTGTGTTTTCAATAATTTCTTGTCATGTCTGTTCTTCAGAACTAGAATCATTTAAATTAATAAATGTTTGACGGCAGTATTTGAAATAAATATTGTAAGCAGTAAGAAAATACGTCGTTTTCTAAAATTTCCAAATAAATATATATTTTTGTACCTTTCAAAAACCCAATAATTTGGTATAATTAGTACTACTTGTGTTTATCAGTGTTCCTCTTTCTTTCTGTGAATAGGCACTCACGTTTTGATACCAATCCGAATTCCACACCTTACTTCACAAATTGTATTTGAAAGTTCTGTAAAGTAATTTGCTTGTCCACCATTTTAGATTTATGTTAAGACTACTTTTATTTACAAACATTATCCTAAGAAGTCTTCTATTTATTGTTGACGGATTTTAAAGTCATAAGCTCTTGAGATTCTTTGACTAAAAATCCAGTACATTTCTTATTTATTTCTTAAGTACGTATAATATCATAGTTAATTATTTTAGACTAAGTAAATGGATAACAAACTGAGATATAAATGTTTCTAAGTTCTATTTATTATTGTGTATTTATGTTTTCAAGCTAAAGAACCACCGTATTAATTGTACGTAGTATGCTTCTTTAATAGAATAATTAGTTAGTTAAGAGCTCAAATTATTTCTTTAATTTGCCTTTATGCAGCCTAAAAGTCTGTACAACTGAAAGTGGTGGCGCAAGACAAAAAAGTGCATTAGTCTTGGAATAGATGAACGTGCGAAAAGTAAAAGTATATAGTAAAAATAGTATGTGGTGTTTTGGTATCAGCGTTTTAAAAATTTTTCATATAATTCATAAAATTAACCTAGGTCAATAAGTCTTCTTGAATCTTACAATCACCAAAAATCAATCATGCTTACATGGATAGTGTTGATCATGCGTCCATAGTTTCAAGGTAATAAGACTTATTTCAAATTTCAAATTAAGAATTTTATCGTAGTAAAGTGAATTTTTGCGTGATGTTCAGAGTGAATAAATACGTACAGTAAAAATGTTTGAACTGAAAAAGCACCTGGAGCTTATCAATTAAACCGTAAATGTGAAAGCAATTATGCTGTCTAAAAAAAATTTTCTCAATGAGTCTTCTTGTTTTATTGCAAATATTATACTAATTTTGAGAAGTTAACAACACAGAGACATTGCAATGTCATTATGCAATATGTATTGAAATATTAAAATATTAATTAAAACTTATGTGTTAGTGTAAAGTGTTCTTGTTTTATTGACACTTGACTGCAAATTTTTCATGATCTTAATAATTAGTAGTAAACAAAAAATTTATATAAAATACAATAATTAATTATATTCTACATAGACACAGCATTATCAAATTCTCTTATGCTCTTAGCTCAATCTCTATCCTACTATTTTTTCATGTTTAAGTTGTCTATTATTGTAGCAAAATTATTTATTTCTTGTAATGGACTTTTTACTACTTATTTTTAACGGACTTACAATCAGATTTTTCTGCAACTGTTTAATCATCTTTTTAGTCTTTCAAAAAACCTATACACTTTCTTACGACTAGGCACATATAATTATGTAGTGCGGATTTTCCCCCTGCACGCATTATGCCCAAACCACCTAGTAGCTGAAATGGAAGCACAATACGTAAATGTGTAGAGCTAAATGCACTAACTTATTTATTAAAAACAAGTTTATGTACAAATATACGGCTAAATGATGTTTACTTGCACATACATTCAATGACAAATTACACGATAGTTATATTTTTCTCAATAAAATTCTGTATTTAATTAAAAATGTAATTTTGATAACAGTATACAAAAATATCTTAACAATGGTAGTATAATTTAAGTTATAAAGTTGATTTGATTTATCTGTTTAGAAAATTACTATTTGTTGTATTACATTTTCATAAAAAAACTGTATTTTATTTCGAAATATTTTTTTTTCTTATGGACAATGGATAATCAAATGGATAATCAAATTAAACGTGAAAATAGATTCAGAAGTAGAAAATGTTGATTGAGAAAAAAATTTAATTGACACAAGATAGTGAATAAAGAACAATCATGTGAATTCCAACAAAATTATTAAATATTGCTCTATTACATGATATCACATAATATTTTAATATTTTATGATGTTATTATGTTGTTGAAAATCACTTAAGTTAAAATTTTAATTCAGTGTGACTCAGTATTTTTTTTTTTTTTTGGAAATGTATTATTCTTAAAATTTTTTTTTTTAACGCTTCAAGGAGACGCTTTATAGTAACAGAAACAACACTTATAAAATTCTATTAAGTAATTTATGATACATTGTTTATTTAATGAAACAGTAACTCAGAATATATTTTTAAAATTAAAAGCGAACAGCATAACTAAACTTACACTCATCAACTCATAAACAATTATACACGGTCATGGATGATTGGGCAAAATATTCGCAAATAACACCTGAAATTAAAATTTTATTTTTTAAGAAACAAAAATGTATTTATGCCTAGAACTAGCATTCCATTCTTTTTACTTTCAAAAAGTATGACTAGCAGTGGAACTTGAGATTTAGTGAATGGTTAATCTGGTTCCTTAGGATCAGACCAAAACAAAATAAGAAAAAATGGATTTAATTGTATGAAAAAGGTTTTTTGTGGTTTTACAAAAAAGGTTTAAAAATATGTGACAAGACTTAACGTGATGTATAATTACAAAAATCTTCCTTTGTAACAAATTGATAGTCAACTAAGAAGATTGTTGTCAAATACCTTTTGTTTTAAGTAAAAGAGATATGATCGTAAAAGACACTATTAAATAATAATTTTATTAATTTCAGTCTTGTATTTTACAATGAAGAGTAAATAATTTTTTTTAAATGAAGTAAGTTAAAAAAATTTTATTTCAAATAAAAAATAAAAAAATGAAAACGTTCAATGTCCCAAAAAATTGAAAAGACGAGCAATACTTGCGATAAATTGTGAAAAAAATTTTTTTTTAAACTAACTACACTGTACTTACAACTTGTGATAAATGTTTTCGTTTTTCAAAGTATTCTAAGTTTTCCTAATATTCTGAATCGTCGGTAGTAAGTGGAAAAAAAGAAAAAAATTAATTAGTGCACTTGAAAAATTTTTTTTAATTACTTTGTTTGACAATAATTTTTTTCAATTTATAATGCATAAGATAAGTGACAAATACTGCATTTCGTGATAAAAATGTTTTTTTTTGTTCTTTCTATGTTCAATTAAAAACATATTTTATTTTTATTATTCTTTGACGTTAATCTTATTGCAAATATATATAATAAATGTATCAGCATTATAAGATTCAATAGATCTAAAAAAATATGCTACCATTAATACATCATTATCTTCAAAAGTCGAATTGTAAATATTGTCATGCATTGTGCTTATTTTTTATAAGTATATGATAACTTAGTGTTCCTTTGTTATAAATAATTTTACGTATTTTTTATTTAATTACACTTTACCTTGTAGTAAATTTATAATATAAATTTTGTGATAAATCTAGTATCAAAATAAGTCACGTTAAACAAAAAGATCTCGTAGTACTTAATAGTAAGTAATTAAATAAATATTAAATAATTCTTGTCGTGACTTAATCACATAAAAACTTAACCTAAAGATTTTGATAACCACAAATTTTTTTCGAATCGGGAATTGTGTTACATTTTTATAATACGAGTCAATATTACTTTTTACTCTACGAAAAATAATAAATAAATAAAAAGTTAAAACATGAGTTTTTAATTTGTAAATGAATAGTAATACGGAAAATGTATCTTTTTTTTTGTTTGTACAGAAAACAATTTTCTTTAGTCTTAGCGTTTTCCATAACTATCAACAAGTTTTAAGTTGAAGAAAAAGGGGTTAAAGTAACATTATATTTCAATATAAAGGAAAAAGGATTGTTTTCTTTACTTGGTAGATGAAAATAATGGTTATATTTGCTGTATAAATATTCCGTAAGCTTATTTATTAATTTTGATTGAGTGTGGTTTTACCATGTTAGTTATACGCAAAATGATAGTGTTATAAGTTCTTACATTTAACTTGAATAAAATGGGTAAAAAAAAAATTTATTCATTGAAGTACTTATAGTGAAAGTAATGTTTTGATATTTAAAAATAGTTTAAAGGTACTGAGCCCATTTAAGAAAATGAAATAAAAAAATTAATTTTAACCACACCTATCAAAGTAATAGTTAAAATGCAGTTGAAGGGTAAAGAAGATTCAATAGAAAGTTCAAGAAAATATAATGACTAACTAACTGTTTCAGTTTTACTTTATCGTAAACGTGGCCGAAGTGGGTCTGAAAAGCTTTCAAAGAGCAGGAGAAAGTACTAGCTAAAAATAATGTTATTGCATTAAATGATTAAATAAATTTAAATTTAAAAAAACTTAAATTTGAGAAGCTAGGAAAGGCCAAACGAGTGTTATTAAAGTGAGAAGGCTAAGGGTGGGTGGATGAATCCTATGAAAATGATGGTGTATTGGAAGTCTTAGTGCCATTATGAAAATGAGAGGAGGAGCAAGAAGTATTATCATAACGAGGGAGATTGTGGAAGCGCTGAGAAAGGTTCTTCAAAAAATTAAACCTTATATAATTATGAGCAAACTTAACTAATTTCATTGATCTACCACTCAACCTTATACTAAGGGGGCTGAGGGTTGGACCTTAACATAATAAGGAGTTTTCTTCGGTGAAATCGATAATGGTTAATGGCGGGTCAATCAAATTTGTTGCCCAGTTAAAGTAATGGAGAAATGAAAATAATTTAACTTACTTCAAGAGGCAACTGAGTGGAGATACAAAGAGAATTCGTGGAATGTCTCTTCAAAATCACTATATAGTATAGGTTAAAAGGATATTATTTTTAGGATTGGGTAAATTGGTGTTTAAATGGGTTTGACAAGGGTCTTTGCCTCTAAATAAAAATACCACTTTAAAAAAAATCTTGTTTAATTGACAAATAAAATCATAGACATGGATCGCATACCGCATTAAGGAAAGTATGCATTTCATTAATGTTCCAACAGAAAATAACACTCGAACTCCAAACGCTGCGTACAAATAGACATAATGTAGTATCGACGGATTTCTTGTTTACGTTTGATTGGGAGCCTTGATTCCGCAAGAGACTTGCCTATAGCAGGCTTATATACTTCAAAACTATAACTTCAATGTATGAATAAAAGTAACCAACAGCATTGCGTCAAAAACTAACGTTTAAGTTAACACGGTGATACCAAAGATGAAGGGAGCCGGCAAATTCGCACAAACTACACTGTCAGCTTTGGCTAAAATCGCAAGACCTGTAGAGCGTACATGATATTTCCAAGGTCCATCGACGATAAACGCGTTAATTAAAGTGTAACCCATAATCGATACAAAATAATATATGGCTAACACACTATGTGGCTGTGGCACTGTCAACATAAAAAATATCACCAATAAATCAGTGCATATGCGACGTTGCAGTTTTTGCGTACTTTGAATAATACATAGCGTAGATAAACAAAAGAGAACAAAAAAAAAATTTTCGTTAAGTAAGGCAAAGCACAATGTGAATTAAGAATGCTCAAGAGATCAGCTATACAACGGGATTCGAGGCTCATGCTGACTCGAGCGCTAAGATAGAAATTAGAACGCTAAGAAAGAAAAGAGAAGTTTATATAAATCGATTTTCAGTACATACTACACGCGCATGTGTGTATGGGAATCACTTTTGCGAGGTATATGTATATATCCGCTTTTCTCCTGCGTGCTCTGCGTAACAACCCCTCATGTAAAGTATTGATGTTAGGCGTATGTACATCATGTACATCATATCAGTTAATCAATTATTTATTTGATTAAGTATTTTTTTTATGCAGGCTAATATGTAACGGTGGCATCACCGAGAAATGACGTGAAAAGCGATTTATTCTGAAACAAACCACGTTTGAATGATATTTTTAGGGCAAATAGCTTTCAAATAAGCGGCAATTAAAAATACGTTCCAAACTACCCCTAAAAGAGTTGCAAGGCAATGCCATGGTTGCTTGAGCGCACGGCGTTGCCACATTGTCATTCACTAAGTCGGTAAATTGCAAGATATCGACGATATCGTTAGTAGTTATACCTGACCCCGGCGTGCTCGCAAGCGCGTCTACTATAACAGCTCTAAACTATAAGGTTAGATGATAGAAAGGTTAAGTGGTCATGTAGAGTGCAAAATCCGCATACAGAACCCCTTTGAGCTCTTAAAAGTGAGAGAGAGGTGCAGAAAAGTAGCATTGGGCAAGACCTCTCTCTCTCACTCACTCTTATGAGCTTAAGTGGTTCCGTATTATGGATCGCGGAGATCTGCAGGTACACGTAAGTAGCATGGAAGAGACCTCTCTCTCTCTCTCTCTCTCTCTCTCTCTTACTCTCATGGGCTCAAACTTTTCCGTATGTAGATTCCGTACTTCAGGTGACCGCGGCCTTAGACGTATGACGTTATCTGCTCCACCTGCTGTCATATCTAATGAAGGGCCTCGGTTTTAAATGATTAGCATGATGTTTCGAGTCTCTATTATGATTATTATGAAGGACTTGTAGACTGACACAACAAATATTGCAGTAAATAGCTACCAAACAATTTTTCGTGTACCTTTTTGTTGTAAATTTACTTAAAGTAATTTTTAAAAATTCAGCTTTTTAGATTTGTCTTCCATTTCCAACCACTAATGGTTAAGCATCCTTATCTGATTTGCAGAGATAACAGTTAAAGTATTTCATTGTGACCAAGCTGTTCTGGTACTAGTGTCATTAAGAAAGGCTTTTATCATATCAATTAAAGATAAATTAAAGCTCAAAAAAAGAGCCACTACCAATAAATTAAATACCAATAAATAAATACCTTTTTTAAATTATCAAGGTTTAAAATAACTCTCACATCACATTACATTAATATTCTTCTTTTATTAATAATGTTATTTTTTTGGCGTTAGTATCTTGTCGTTTGCAGAGCCTTATCACTAGAAACAAACATAGAATCACAAGTTGTTTGGTAACTATTTATTGCAATCCTTGTCGTTTTAGTTAACAAGTCATTCATAGTGTAACTTGAAAAATCATAAAGCTTAAAGTGATGTACATTATGATATTTGAATAAGTCAACATTGTAAATGACTTGTCAAATAAACCAAGTATAATAGTTAATATCTAATTTGTGATGTTTTTATAGTATATTTGTTATCAACATTATTGATTATTCTGCTTGTCAGATTTGAATCTTAAAAACATCATGTGAGCAGTTATAGCACTTTGGTCGTTTTCTCAGTCAACCAGATGACGATATTAGGCCAATTAATGGCTGGAATTGCTTGAATGATCCTTTTTAGGAGCAAAAAAACAGAAAGCAAAACGTTTTAATTAAAAGGTACATTAAATTGCAAATTGTTTAGTAACTAATTATTGCAGTAATGTTTGTTTAAGTCGACAAGTCTTTTATTAGCTTCATGCAGTAATTCGAAATAGCGCCATCTGCATGAGGAAAAATGTTGATAACTAACAGTAATACATGGTCTATAGTGGACAATCACCTTTCATAAATTTGTTTTTTAAATTGAACGTATCTTGGACAGCTTAAATTTTTTCTCATTATCAAGTATTATTTGAGAAATAAAAGATTTTATAACAACAAAAAATAAAAAAATAAAAAAATTTATTTTTCACTTCTTAAGTTTTACTTAGTAATAAAAATAATTTTATTATTGTCAAAAATATGTTATTGTTAAAGAAACGATTGATAAAAAGTCAATTTTGTTAGAGGCCGTGTATTTGTCAGCATATTATTATTGTTTATATTTTACAGCCACTTAAGGTCCCGTAAAGGTCCTGTTTGGCTCTGTATTGATGTGTTAGAATGCATATGTATGCTATCGTCATTGGCATAGTAAGGAACTGACTCAAATTTTGTTGTGATATCAATCATTTACATAGCAATCAGGACTGATATTTCACATGGCTTCCGAATCATCAGATCATAGTTGGAAATACGCACTGAAAAAAATTATTCTCGGAGAGGTGCGAGTCAAGCGAGTAAGGACCAAGTTTTGAACTCGTGATCATGTGTCACCAAGCTCCCGAGCTACAAGAACCGTAGCCTCAACCATGTTGCTGTCTCTCCTGTAACCTCCCCCCCCTCCGTGTATACTTGATCTCTTACGCCTGCATTGCATGTGGTAGAGCATGAATGGGGTATGGTTTTGCCCCGCCGCCACCGCTCGCTGTTCGGCGGCCGCTATCTCCTTCTCACCGACTCTTACAAAAAATGCCAAAATCCTCTTCACGATTTTTTCCTAAGTTTTTGCGTTATTGCGTGTGTAGAAATGTTTCAAGAACAGTTAACAGTTAAACAATTACAGTTTTCAAAAAGCCCCTAACTTCTAGCTCATAAGCCCATTCCCACACCACGGTTGGGGTAGTGCTATGGCCCGCTATTTTTTTTCTGAAATTTTCTAAACGCTTATTTACTGCATTATTGAATATATATAAGAACGTGACATTATATTTTTATACTCAGTCAATAACGAATAAACAAATAAAATATTTAAACCATGGGAAAAGCTTGCAGCCCTATTCACCACAAAAAGATAGAAATCACATTTGTTGAAATACGTCAAATAATGAGCATCGTCATGAAACAATATTTAAATAATAATTTCATTGATTTAGTACATTTATTTATTATTGAAATGAACTGTGCAAGAATATTTTGGACATTTTCATATTTTTGCTAATGTGAAGTAAGTAATTTTTTACATTTACTTTTAGTTAACGTCAAAAACTTTTTTCCAGAGAATATTTTCTATTTCTAAGTAATTATCACGTTCTATAAGAATACAAATTCCATTCTCGTTTTTGGATCTTGATAACGCGACGTATAATCGATCATGCAAAAACAGTGATTTTTTCAAATATAATCCAATATTATTAAAACATTGACCTTGAGATTTATTCATAATCATTGAAAACGCTAAGACTAAAAAAAATTGTATTCTGTGTAACATAAAAGGTAATGATGATGCATATCCTGTATTAAGAGTTACTTTTGGTTTACAGACATTCGTATCAACGTAACAATTGCTCCAATTTTTAAATCAAGCTCTTGCGGTGGTAAGCCTTTACGAATATTGTTTAGAAATTCAATTGGACAATTTGTATGAATATCATCAGATTTATTAACACCCTTGCAAGAAGCATGAGCTATGCTGTAATAAGTTTTGATTTTTCCTTTTACATGATTTAGAATTTTATTACTAAAAAAGTGAGTATATTCGTAATGAGAAGTAAGTATAACGCTATTTATTGAAAAGTTAATATCCTTAGCAATAATATCGGAACAAACATTAGTTGTTCTCTATTTATTAGGTACTTACAATGATTAAATTTTTTCTTCTCCAATATCTGATAATAATTTCGTAAATGTTTTGTCAGTTGAACGAATATTGATACTAAGTTTTAAAATACGAAACAACGACCAAAGATATGATAATTTAATACTTTTTTGTATAATCATGCTTCTATTACTGTTTTTTTAAACTGGAAGAATATGTCTGAAATCGCCTCTTAAAGCAATGAGTTTAGTACCAAAGTGGATATTTGTATCACATAAATCACGTGATGCTCTTTCAACTATTTCTAAGGCTTTTTTGGGATTAAAGAAGCCTTATCCCATACAATTAAATCCACTTTTTTTAATTGTTGTGTTCAGTTTTAAATTCCAAGAACAAACTTTTTACATTGTTCAAGTCTAATGGTAAACGAAATAATCTATGACTGGTCATTCTTTTCGGAAGTAATATTGATGCTATACCAGTCTATGCCATAGATAAAATTCTTTTTCCGCAAGAAATAAAATAAAAAATTAACGTTTTTTACAGAAACGTTTTTCCTGAATTTCCTGGGCCATCAATAAAAAAATTTTATCTGTTTGTTCTCATTTAATTTTAAAAATCCTGATTTATGATCAGAGAGATTCATTACGGCCAGAGAGTGTAAATACCATATACCATTTAGTAAAGTAAAAAGGACCTATTATACCTTTTTTCCGAAAACACTATGTAATCAATAAAGTAATTAAAAAATTTTCCTAATTTTATCTCTTTGAATATTTTCTACGATTAGAAATGAGGCAAAAAATTTTCTTATAAATTTATTAAAAGTTATTTATTAAATGTACACTTCTTTTGTTTTGACTCTTGAACTACTTTACAAAGATTTTTTTATTTTTAACTTCAAAAAGCAACTGAAAAAATGAAGGATACGAGCAATGATGAGCCTCAAATAAGAGTTAAAGTAAATTAGAGTTATTTATTTAGTACTAAGGACCTAGAGGTCCTATGAAGTACGGTAACGTTAATACAATCATTAATGGTACAGAGACAATGTGTATATTAATAACGCAATGTAGAAAGCAAAACTAAATAGTTAATAATAACACTGGTTTCGTAAAGGTTCATTGAACACTCATAAATTAATTGTAAAGTAGACGAAACAGATAAATGTGTATAAAAATAGAATAAAGAAAGAAAAGAATAAATAAATTAATAAATGTATAAAAATAAAACAAAACTGTAGGCATGTATCAATGAAGTCACTAAAACGAAGCAAAATCACACTGTATAAATAACGAGAGTTTGCGGCAAATAATAAAAAATAGCACCAGGGAGCAAAGAAACAAACAGAAAAAAATAGTTTTAGAAACAAAGAACACGATGTTAAACAGAGAACACTAAAACACATCATTTCACACAAGTATCCCAAGCGCCGTGCAGAGTCACGGCTCATCAAATCGTCCCGCAGACAGATGCTTCTGAAGTAGTATCTTGAAGCAAAGGTTAATGTGTCTTTTAATAATTATAGTCAGGTTATTCCAGAGTTTTGCAATATGCACTGTAAAGCATTTTGGCCAGCAGACAAAGGCACAGATAAATACAGCGGTCCTCGTAGCTGGGCAAATTAACCATCATGTAGGCTGGGGTGATATGTTCGTACATCTTGATGCCCATGACAAAACGCAGTGCAGCGTTTTTTACAACGGCGTAGATTAGTTCTGAGTTAAAGAGACAAATCCAGAAATAAACTAGAACAACAGTCAAGGTACGGCGATACTGATTGATATAAATAAATTATAAATAAATAGTCATGCTTCAAACTACCAAGTTTGCATTTCAATATTATTAATTGATGTGTGTTCATGTTTTATTGTGGCGTCCACTCATAAGTTGATTAAAATTGCTAACTTAACTCATCTGCAAATTCTTTTTTCATTTAGTGGTATACAGTGTGACGGAAATGCAGAGACATTATGTTAAACTTCTTTGTAATTCAAAAACTTGAGTCTTTAGTTAAAGCTATTATTATTTTCGTAATAATAATTTTCATTGTAAAATATTTACATGTGACATTATATTTTGATGAAGTTTTATTATTGACACCAAAGTTATCGCACTTTAACTCCAAAAACTGTGTAGTATAATATCACTAAGATAGTTTTCTGTTAAAAATTAATTATTTCATAATAAAAATTACTGCTTGGTAATCAAATCACACGAAATGAATTTTATTATACATTCGATTGTGACCAGATTGTTCCTTTTACGTGTGTAACGTTGCGTTTTCTCACCCTGCGACACGTAGAGTGTCCCGGCCAGGGCGGTCCCGAAGCAACGCTCAAAAACACTTAAATTTTTACCGATGGCTGTACTGGAAACGACGCGAATGGCACTGCACCTGAAACGCGAAAAACACCATCGCTTAACGACGCTCGTGGCTCGGCCAAACTCAGCTCGGCTCCTGGAGATTCTCACCTAGAGGAAGTCCCGCCGGGGGTATCCCGCTGGGAGGCAAGCTACTCTCCTAGGCAGAAACGAGTCTCACGACCTGAAAGAAAACGCTGTCTGGCAGTGGCCTGCAAATAACAACACGAAAAACGGATTTCTTGGATTATTAAGTTAACTTCATTCGTTACTACAATTACGCGGGCGGCGAGGCCCAGAAAATCTCGTTGAGATCCGGCGCTACGCCATGACATGAATTCCGACAATCACGCTTCTCTCTCACCCGCTCTTGCTCTAACGATCTCTTCGATGATTCCAGGGGCCGACTCCCGTGGCTCGCCCTGGCTACACGCGGCCGATACACACAGACACACACACACGCTCCCACGCACTACTTCTCGCGACAATACTATACGCTACTTTACCTCGGGGTTTACCATTTTGCTCTCTTCTTCAGCGATTAAATAGGCTGGTGACCTTGACCTCGCAGTTGACAACTGATGACGGTGGTGATGGTTCCTCGGTCGTCGGGCGCAAGGTTGGGTACTAGTGGCTGATTGTGATCTCTGGCTGTCCTTGTCTTCTCTCTCTCTCTCTCTCTCTCTCTCTCTCTCTCTCTCTCTCTCAACTACCGAAATCGCGAAAAACTCAGGAGCTCTGGTTTGCGCGGATGCTACTACAGAAGTAACGCGTTAGGCCCACCAATTAGTGCAGCCTCACGCATTACCGTACTATTTCTCTGTACACAGGTACATCGACAGTCATACTAGCTACTCCTGCTCCTGCACATATACTCCTGCTCATACGCATACACTCGGGCGTGGCGCTGTTTACAACAGTAGACGACTATACTATTGGTACATATTGGTGGCGTGGCGATTACAAGCATATATACATACGTGGCGAGGTACTACAAATCCTTATTTACTAAGTACATGCGTGTGTGTTTTCGTACGCCGTAACTCTTGATACATGTGTTCCCGCAACTCTCTTATCTTCTTTTCTATCCTTGGCGCTACTCCTTGTATCTGATTACTCTCACGTAGAACATGAAACACATAGACCCGGCCCTTTATTAGTTTCTTGTAAATAAAAATAGATCCCACCTTGATGACGCGCTTCGGTGCTTAATACTGTAGGGTCATAGAAAAATGACTTTGTCATACGTGGATAATAAGGAGATAAGGAGAATAATGAGAGAATCAAAAAGTAAAGTAGACGTTGTACGTAAAATAAAGAAGTTAGTGGTTGGAACTGACCAGTTAGAGGGGATAAGTGCGACTGGTAAAAAAAATTTACAGAAGATACCAGAAGAAATTTATGAATGCATCTATGGATTGTAGTACGACAAACTTTTATTTTCAAACTTGCATCAAAGAACCTTAGCCTCAGTAAAATTTAAATTTTATTGCATACAAATACCAAAAGTAGTACTGTTGCTGAAACTGAGTAAAGGTTGTAGCAAACAAATTTAAGAAAATTTTATTTCTATAACATTACATACGCAGCAAAAACAAAAAATCACGGACTCCATGAAAACTCTTATTTAAGCATTAATTTTACTGACAAAAATGCATAATCATATTAAATTGATTACAGAATTTGTTAAAAAAGACAATGACCATAAAAGTGACAAAGAACTAAAACGCAGTGATTACAGGAAAGTCATAACAAAGCTGTGTAATAAGTTATGTAATGGAAAAAAACATAAAAAAATTTCAACAGCTTAGAATATTGGAGTCCTTTAATAATTTTTAAACTCATCTAATAAACATAATGCCTTAAATAAACTACACAACGCAAACACTCTAATATATAAAACTTACTACCCATACGAATGCATTATAAAAAATTACAAAAAAAAAAAAAAAAAAAAAAAAAATCACTTAAGGACCAAAGCAAGTTCTACTTTAATTCTGTGTGAATCCTTCTCACCACTTGAGTACCGTTAAATTTACCTGAAAGACTTACTTAGGTCACGCGAAAGTCCCACGAAAGTCCTGCTCAAGTCCCTCGGAAATTCCGCAGGAGTCCTGCTCAAGTGCCGTGGAAGTCCTGTTAAAGTTCTGCCCAAGTCCTGCTCAAGTCCCGTGGAAGTCCTGCTCAACTCCCACCCAAGTCACACTCAAGCCCCGCGGAAGTCCTGCTCAAGTCCCGCAAAAGTCTCGCTCAAGTCTTGCGGCAATCCTGCCCAACTCCTGCTGAAGTTGCGTGGAAGTCCTGCGGAAGTCCTGCTCAAGACCCGTGGAAGTCCTACTCAAGTCACACTCAAATTCCATAGAAGTCCTGCTCAAGACCCGTGGAAGTCCTACTCAAGTCACACTCAAATTCCATAGAAGTCCTGCTCAACTTCCGCCCAAGTCCCGCAATTAGAGTTGTATTTGATAAAAATAATATAACGTAATACATGCAATAAAAACCGGAATTAAAAAATACAGAACTAAAAAAAATTAATTTATAAAATTATAAATACTATTCAAAATGTTCACTATCATGGTCAAGATAGCAGAAAAGTCTGCGAACAAAAGTGTCCGTGACTCTGTCCACCATTTCTGATGCAACACTTTCAATCACAGCTCTTGTACGATTCTCTTGGTCTTCCATGTAGTTGACTGGATGTCTGTAGATAGCATCTTTAACCATACCCCAGAGGAAGTTATCCAGAGAATTAAGGTCAGAAGAGCAGGGAAGCCAGGTTATAGAACCTGGAAATTCACGGTTACAAGGGTAATCATAGTATTGGTGATTTAGAAAGGATACAGCACTTATGTACTGCATAAAATGAGAAAAAAAAGGTAAAAGAATAACCAAAAGTTAACTCATAATCAGATAAGTATAGTATTGCAATCAGGAGAGTACGGCAAGGGCATAGTATTACGATTTACTGGACAAATTTTAAATTGATTTTGATGAGTAGTTAGGGTACCTTGACGCTGGTCATACTAGAAATTGTTAGGAATCGATATCTCGTTAAGATTTTGATATATTAAGGTACATTGTCGTGAAACAAATGCAAAACAATGCATAGTCAACAGCAGTTGTTTTAATTTTGTTTTTTATACTTGGTGGTGCATGCAGACATGTAAGGAATATGTGGCTCACTGTAAGCAGCAGCAGTAAAGCTTACGTAGGAAGACAAAGGTTGAGGGCAGTCAGTTTTTTTTCTCGCACACATTCGTGGAGTCAGGGTATTAATAAAGCTGCAGAAGAAGACACATCAGAGCGTATGTATTCGTGTACTTCACAAGTATACAAGAGAGAAGGAGTGACTGCCCTTAACTTATCTATTTTCCTACGTGGGCTTCACTATCTTTACTTTTGATGCTAATTTTATCTCTCATATGTCTAGGGCAATCGCATTCTACGTAATCTGACGCATCTGTATTAAAGAACACTCATGGCAGGCACAAAAACTTTCCTTCCATGATACTTATTAATGATAAAAATTAATTCGTTGTAATTGTTTTTGGTTAAGAAAATCAGACGCCAATAATTTGAAACCTTATTATTCTTTGCCATTGCCTTACTATGCCCAGTACTGCTAATATCATTGACATAAACTAATAAACTGAGTATTCCAATAAGTTTGCTGATGTTGGGATTTAAAAGAGGAAATATGAACCACTCATGCGGTCTCTCTTTCTCACATCCTGGTGTCAGCAAGTCCGATCGAATGCTAAGTTAATTAGCACACATCTGCAGTTAATACTGTGGGCTACTGTGTATAAATAAGTAATATTACTAATACTATATTAAATAAATAATAGGGTAGCAGTATAAAACTTTACGTTGTATGTGCTAAGGCAAGCTGCGCTTACGTCGCACAGTGGAAAAAAAATAACTTTTTTTGTTCAAAAATCGGCCGACACCACGCTTTTCGACATACTTCTCCCATTTTTTTTTATAAACTCCTTAGATGTCAAGCGTTAGTTTTTCATTGTCACTTTTTCTTAAGAATCCAAACCCTAACCTCAAAAAATCGGGAAATACAGAAAAAACAGATTAAAAAAATGAAAATTCCTGTGAAAATTAATTTTCAGAGGTTTTTAAGGTCTCTGATCATAAATTTATTGTTTTTTTATACAATATTAAAATGGCAGATACAAAATAGCGGCCAAAAACTAATAATTCCGATTTATTGTGCGTTTTTCCGTATGAATTACTACAAATGACCTTTTTTGTTTCTAATTACGAACTTACTACTTTTATTATGAAATTTAAAAATGGTCCATACAAAATGGTGATTGGAATCTAAATTTTTCATTTAATAATCACTGTATGGACAATTTTTACTTTAAGTTTCGTAATACAAATTATATGTTGTTTCCTGAAAATTAAAATGTCGTATGCAATGTAAAGTGGTACACACATGGATTCCCCTTGGTTTAAATTACAAAGGAATCTCTCGTATTCCAGAACTTAAAGTAACACATACAAATACTCACACACCTACAAGTGTCTACGTATAAATTTATACATGGGACGCTCTTTGTCAAACGGAACAAAGATCTGCCCAAATTCTATAGGTCGTAAATAATGTTTGATGGGCGCAAACTCTAACTTAGTTGGTAGGCTTTCCGTTGCCATCTGGCTATTTTCCACAATTCAAAATGGCGGACCAATATGGTGGCTGCAGTTATTCGAAATCACTCTGAGGTAGCAGTCTTCACTCATTTAAAAAAGTTTTGGACCTTCAAAAATTCAAATTAAAGGCTAATAATGTGTATTTTCAATCGCTGATCACAAATCTATGCTTATTTTTGATCGAGCACATAACTAATCCTTTCTAACCTCAAAAAACTTCGAAAAAATGTAGTGAAAAATTCAAAAAATTTATTTTTGCTACCAATTATTCAAAAAAATTTATTTCACCTTTATTGTCTAATTTTTTCGGATCATCGTATTGTTTTTTTTAGCAAAAATAACAGTATAGTACTAAACTACTCAATTCCTGAAATGTCTGAAATAGAGTTTCTGTGATGCCTACAAAATAAAGGTCAAAAACACATGTAAAAAAAAGTAAGACATCTTTTTTTTTAATTTCGTAATATTTTTTAAAAGAGTGAGGTTCGTTATGAAAAAGCGCATAAAAAGTATCTACTACAATATAGTACGTTTGGTAAAAAAATCATGTACAGCAGGAAAACCTAAGTCGTATAAGGTATTTTAAGTCAAGTAAAACACAAAAAAATTAAATCACTGTTTACTGTCTTCATAAGTAGTTTATATATGAAATATTTTATGTTTCAAGTGTAAAAACTTTAATCACATTCAGTTCATCTTTGAAATAGATAGGTACAAATAAATCAGACAGTTTAAAAAAAAGTAAGTTCAATTATTTTCAAAGAAAAAAAAATTTTTATTTTAAAGAGAAATATTTTTGTCTATTTTCTGTAGTTCGTTGGACAATGACGGAAAAAAAAACAAAGAAGAACACATCATAAATACAAATTTATAAAGTTATTTTTTTTAAGTTTGCAATAATTTTTCTCAAAATTTTTGTACACCCAACATGATAAGGCATCTTTAATTGATGTAGTATTTTTCAGGTTGTAGGAATTGTGTACTAATTTATTTAGAGCAAAGAAAAATAAAGCAAAATTTTTAATTTTTGAGGGCCATGTTGTCTCGGCCATTTTCAAATTGACCATACAAACAAATGATTCTTGATCAGAGATCTGAAAAGCCCCTAGAAACTCATTTTTGCACTAACATTTTTCGTTTCATCTATTTCTTCTGCGTTTTCCGATTTTTTAAGGTTATGGTTTTGACTTTCGAGATGAAATAGCAGTGACACACTAAAGTTTGTTTCATAATGATAGAAATAATTTTGTAATCAGCGACGGAAAAGATCGTTGGTAGTAATTTATACGAAAAAATGCAAGATAAATTAGAATTTCTAGTTTTTGGCGACCATTTTGTATCCACCATTTAAAAATTGTATGAAGAAACAATAAATTTATGATCAGAGACCTTAAAAACCTCTGAAAATTAATTTTCACAGAAATTTTTATTTTTTAATCTGTTTTTTCTGTATTTCCCGATTTTTTGAGATTAGGGCTTAGACTCTTGAGAAGAAGTGGTAGTAACACATTGAAGCTTGACATCTAAGGGATTTATAAGAAAAAATGGGATAATGACGTCGAAAATTGTGGTGTCAGCAGATTTTTGAACAAAAAAAGTGCTTTTTTCCACTGTGCGTCGCAAATATATACTACTGAAAGGCTCGTACTCCTCATACGCACCGGGAATAAAGACCATTATTAGGATGTAGTATCCAAGGACGGTAACCACATCAAGGGTATTTCAAGAACTAAGTAAGATATCGTTTGTGAAACACTTCCAGAATGTTTATCGTCATTGAATTATCCTAACTGAATATTACAATTTATTCTAACCTTATTTTCTTTAACTTTATAAAGTGCCCACATGAATCGCACTCTTGGCATTGTAATTCAAAGTAAACAGTAGAAATTATTTGCTCCTGTTTAGCAAAGTACTGATTTTGAATCAAATAGGTGTAGTACTTTGAAATTGGCAAATAGTAGCAATGTTTAAAGTAATATAGTTTAGCATATTTCTTGGAAGCTTAGGAAAGGCAATATTGATCACGTAGGATAAATAAGTTGATAAATTACCTCTTCTGCCGATCCATCGTCCAGGAAATATCTCGTTAAGGGTATTAATAACGGGTCGAACTACGTTTACCAAAGTCTCATCATGCTGATATTGTATTTGTTCTCGCACATCCTGCGGTAAATTTTCCAGCTTTCCAAAAAGGTGGTGTACGTATTATGAAAATGTGGTAGCCTGCAGAAGTCAGACGGTCTTCAAATTAATTAGGCCCAATATATTGTTTGTTTCAATAGTATAATTTTTATTGTACAAAAATACCATAGAAAAATGAAATCGTTATAAGGTTGTGTGAGTGGAGATAAAGGCGTGGATGACGATTCTATAGACAGCTTATTAAATTGGACCTATTGCCAAATGTCAGAAATGTGATATGAGACCAAGTGATTTAGGAGGTAAATCAATTATATGTCTTTTGTGACAATCGTACTCTCTAGTATGCAATCAAAAACAACTTTATATCTTTATAGTTATACTTTATTTTTTCTTCGAAGATTATGTCTTTGAGTACCCTCGCATAATTCCGACGACGTCACAGTTTCTAGCCGTTTTAAACTATAAAAACGAAAAAAAGCATTGACTAGTTTTTACTTTGTCCTTTCTCCTCTCGACACCTAATGACACTTTAACTACTTTATTTTTTCTAGAAGCTGGAACAATAACAATGGCCACGAAGACAAAAAGAAGAAGTAAACGATTGTGACTGTGAGGAGTATCCTACTAGTCAACGTTTTTGTGGGATTGCCATATTGTATCGGTTCTGTATACTGAAGTCTTACTGTTCTGCACAAGCGCCAATTGTATAATTTATTATGGGGAGTCCTAATAGAGTTGTGGCCAAATGAATACTGACTTCAACGAGTCTTAACTGAACTCAGTTAAATCCAGAAGTTAAAGGAAAATTATTAAAACTGAACAGTGGTGATAAAATACAGGCTACAAGCATAGATGATTGAGTTGAAGTCAACTAAAACCTGTGTCTTGTCCTATGTAACATGGGTCTTGAATAACTCAATACAACGGAGAATCAAAATTAGATAGTAGTAAGTAAAAAAAGACTAAAAACTCAGATTCATGAGACGAAGTCAGCCTTAACTGTGCTAGTTAAACTGTGCCATCATCTTGAATATGTACAGGGTTACTGTAGACCAGGTGCATGATTGGTGCTACCCTCATTTTTCCCCCAAAGCCCATATTAAATTTAATGGAAGAAAACAGTTCAAGTTGCCGTTATTGGTAAATTGACCCCCGCAGTCCATAAGAAACAATATTACAGTGACTAGTAGTGCCAGCCCTCCTCTCTCACCTTATGTAACCAGTGAATAAGTTTATACCATAGAATAAACTAACTCGTATAATTACGATGTAGCTTTACTACATATGTATATCATCAAAATAAGAAGCAATATTTGGCGTATAGTACATACTACCTTATTCCCAATAATACCAGCCCACTTGTTGATTGAAAACTTACTTGGTGGTTGCGAACAGCCACCATATAAGGGTTTACCTCAGCCCAACAGTGGTTGTTGTGAATGTTAAATGTCTTATGTCTGCCAAAAGTCGATTCATCCGTGAAAAGGATCCTCTTGTGGAAATTAGGATCGTTGGCAATACGATTTATCATCTCTTGGTAAAATACAACCCTGCAAAGGGTTTTTCAATGTAACATAATAAAGATACAAGAATAAATAATGTGTTTTTCAGTCAACTATAATAAAATGACATCCACTTCTTTAAAATAATGAATCCATCCACTGATGAATCATAGAAATTTTTCCATAACATTAAAATACTCGAAAAATAACCGGTATCAGGTCAAAAACTATACATTTTTTAACATTGCAAGATCATCTTGCTCATCAAGATGCTGCACACGAGTGTAGTGGTATGCGTGCAAGCGATTATCCTTGACAATTTTTTGTACTACCCAATAAGATAGCTCTAACTCTTAAGCAATATTTCTTATACTGCAAGTCGGATCCTCCTTTATACACTGCAGGATACGCTCTCCGTTCCGCACATTACGGAAGGAACATTCTGCGAGGAGCACCAACAATTTTTCCATCATGGTTACCACCACGTGCGGCTAAGGGCATCACATTACCGTCTTCGTGGAGACGGTTACAAGCATCACGGATAACGTTTGGATTTAGATGGCGGCGGTTTGGAAAGCGTTCGGCGTAAAGCTGAGCTGTTGCAGCAGCGATCGTATGGTATTCACCATTCATCTACATCATCTCACAGTACTCCGAAGGCTTGAAAGGTACGTGTAGTGGTATATTTAGGCGTGCAGCTATGATACCAGAGCCCCTGTCATAATATATAAACATTATTTTATAATTAACTATAAAAATCTATGTCAAGAAAATATCCAACGAAATCAAAATAACTATTTGCTTACTACAAGCAATGTACCGACGAAGAATCTACTAAATGCCAATCAAGTACCCACCAAATGTTTGCCAAGTGCCAGACATGTCCCGCGAAGTGCCTACGAAGTACTTCCCAAGTACCTGCAAAGTGCCAACGAAGTAACCGTCAAGTGCCCTCCAAGTACCTCCAAGTATCCACCAAGTACCTGCAAAGTTTCCGCTTAGTACCTGGCTAGCATCGGCCAAGTACCCGCCAAGTGTCCAACAAGTACCTGCTAAATTTCCAAACAGAATATACCCACCAGGTTCCCAAAAAGAAAATTTCCACCAAGTACGTGCAGAACGTGTATTGGTTATTCAGCTCTACGCTGTTTCCTGTGACGATGACGATGTTTTAGATTACTGCACATAATGAATTTGATGTGAGAAGTAACTACTAGCGCCAAAGAGCTCACACAAAAGTAAATGAAGCAGTCAATATTGCTTAGAGTTGCTTAGAGTATTTTTATTTTATGATGAGCCACCCTAAAAGTTACTTAAGGTTAATATTATTCAGTAAACGTGAAAAAATCTGAAATTTGATGTTCACATACAATGTCGTTAAATAATTTTTTTTTATTACATGAAACAAGTATTTCATAGGAGGTCTCTTTTTTTTAATGAGGCTCTTATTTATGAAACATTAAAATAAGAACTTTATTGTATAAAAATACCGCTATTTTCATTTAAAAATTGGACAAGCTTGTTTAGTTATTGGTGCTTTGCTTAGCATAAAGTGTTACCAACATAAAGTACATCCATAACGATGGATTTTTTGTATATTAGTTTCTTCTATCAAACACCATTATTTTTTTCGAAACCAGCTATTGTTGTTATAAAACAAAAGTTATTAGTAATTTTCTTGGTCTTAAGGAGCATATCAGATAGACACCAAATTCGAAGTTTTTTTTATACAATATTGATAAATATTAAGTCGTGTAGGAGCGTGATGAGGTAAGTTTGAGAAAGCAGACGAGGTCTCGGTGACCGCGCTACTATTTACTTCAGACTCGCATACTCGAATTTTTAAATAGCGAAAAATAAGTAATTTTGATGATATGTCTGATGTATTTTGATTTAATTTAGTCTCTTTGATTCTATTATACAGCTTTACTGACAAATATAGGCCAGAAAATTGTTAGAACAACAAAAATGCGACATGTGTATCTCAAAATGCTTAAACCAAGATTTTTTCCGACTCAGTATTGGCGAAATGGTCTTATCATTAAGTTAGCTGCAAAGCAAATTTTTCTATGTATTCTGTAGATATGAGAGATTCTTGAAATGAAGCAGTGCTGCCAACGACGTCTGATGTTGGCTACAGGTATTTTGAGTTCCAGTAGACAGCACGAGGTGGTAGGTGCTAGTGGCTCAGTGGTAGAGTGCTTGCTTTCCGCCTGGAGGGCTCGGTTTTGAGGCTTCGCTTCGCCTCTGTAACTCTGTAGTATTTTTTATATTACCTAATCACTGCGATATCAAATAAGAAGGCACCTGGTATAAGGCTTTTACTTCCGACCTTTTCGGGTAACGCTGCAGTGTTTTTTATATGACCTAATCACTGCAATATCAAATAAGAAGGCACCTGGTATAAGGCTTTTATCGTGTCATGCAAATAATAGTAAATGATAATTATGGCACAGAAATGGGGGGTATCGATGTGTTACATAAATAATTCACTGCCTTGATTACATACATCGCGTTAATGTAACGGCAATATAGTGATACTTTCTACTAAGCGAGTACTTTATTTCAAATTTTTTTCTTCCTTCTTGTTTATTCAAAACAAAGTCGAGAATAGATGCACTGCCTGTATCATGCTCCTGATACGCTTAGTAAGTAACGCCGACAGCGCCACTTTAGGGTATGAATCGTCGTTTTTTTCTTTAAATCTAAAATATTATTGATAAAAAATAACAGTGAGTGTGTTTTTTTTATGACAAAAACATAATTTGATAGTTTGGTTGTGATTCTATGATTTATAGTTTGACAACTTCGCTTTTGTACATTTTAAACGTACAATTATGGGCTACTCACTAAGCATCAGAGATTAGTAGAAAGATTGCTGACTGCAGTGCTACGAGGCGAGTTCATTTTTTTTCACTAATTTAAGCGCCCCGTCGCGGCCTAGCAGCTGATCCAGGTGCACATATATTTTTTTATTTAAGAAGCATGGAAGAAGTATGTAGTATGTGACCTTACGGATTCGCGTGGAAATGTGCACATAGGCACACACTTTGGAGACGCGTGGAAGGAGTATACAGAATCTGCGCCTATGAAGGGAGGAGTGGAAATGCCGACTATATGTAGCTATGTATAGCTATGTAGCTATGAGCACAAATAGCGAAAGCAAGTGACGGTCTGCGAGAGACTGTAGGTAACACACTCGGCATACCCCTTTCGTGCTTCTCAAATAAAAATAAAAACTGTGTGTCTGGTTCGGCCACTTGGTCGCAATGGGCCGCTCAAATCAGTGGAAAAAAGCGATTTTATCTCATAGCATTGCATTCAGCAATCTCCTTATTAATCTTTGTAAGCGTATCATACATCGAGGCTTTCGATTCGCTATATTTAGCAGCGTATCTAACCTCGATCTCTCCTTCAATAAAGTTTTGTATGGATTTATTTTTGGTGCGATAAATCAATGTATGTATTTATCACTTTAGAGAAAACTTATCAATTTTCATAAATATGCACATAACTTAATATAAAAACAGTTTAAGTAAGGAAATATGAAGATGAAACGGGACAATAATAGGCACTCGATAACAGTTACATTGACTGTCTTGGGGCTCGATGATAGAGCCAAATAGCTTTTTGATTATTCGATAAAAAATACCAATCATTGATTGTCTTATGCAGAAAAATGTAGATTTATATCAGTTAAGTAAACTAATAATATTGATGCAAATCACAATACAATAATATAGTATGATTTCCTTATTCCATAAATTCCCTGAAAGTTTTTCTAAGACTGTTGATAATAGGGACATCTATCTGAAGTGTCCCTTTGAAAACAGCATTTCATAATAGGAGCCTAAAGTTTTTAAGCTTCTTCAATCGCAGAATTTCTTTAATCAATTGCATTAGAATGTTTATTACTGTGAATTTTAAACAGGAAACCAGCGAATCCAATGCTACTAGTACTTTTTCATAGGTGTCAAAATAAACTATCAGCCATTAAAACATTTTAAAAAACTCAATTTTACACAAGTGAACTTTTTATACTTACCTCATAAGATGTCGTAGTGATGGGTATAATATATTTAAAATCACTTGAGAAAAATTACAAAAACGCTGCTAACTACACTATTTATTTAATAAGTCCTTATCATTTAGTATTAACAGTTGGTCAAAAATACATTATTAAATAGTTCCCTATCCTTCTACCTAATAAAAATTTTTTACTTTATCAGTAACATAGACAAACACATCCATTAAACTTCAAAGCCAGCTGGTCAATCGTTTTAATCTCAACATTCAAATGACAGTTAAAAAATTGGAAGCTTGCTTGAACACCGACAAAAGAGCGTATAAAAGTTATTTTGCTAATATCTTTTAAATGGAAGAGACTCGATGAAAATACCATCAACATCGCCTAGAGTGGAAAAATTTCTACCAATTTGATCTTTTACTTTTATTCAGAGTAGCACTAAATATAAGATAATTTAATAAATGTTTTTTTGTCCGATGTGAGAGTAAATAAGACAGAGAGCGCATGGACAAGCAGCTGTGTAGTTGTCCGGTAGTTGAAGCACGTAAAAATGATGAATAAGGAAACTTCAGCCATTTGAAGGAAAATCGTTTTAACTGCTTACAAATATTGTGTAAATATTAAAAAAATTAGTTTTGTTCAGCCAAGACGTGAGCTTCAATTATTATTTAACAAATTGGTAAAATTAATCGAATTTTTTTTTGCATTTTGCTTGTAACTTCTTTCCCATTGGACTGATTGAAAAAAGTATGAAAGCAAAATTGTTTGTGATGAAATTTTCCATCAACTTAGGTTTCTTTCATTTTTCAAAAAAATTTTTTTCGCAATGGTATATGCAAAGAAGCGCGCAATTTCCTGTTTTTAAAATAAATTCAGATGTATTTGTATTACTTTTATTTATTGATAAGAATCATTGAAAATTTAGAATTAAGTATCTTACGTAAAAACTTAAAAAAATTATTTTGCAGATATGACAGCATGCGGAGCAAACAATGTTATACGTCTAAGGCCACGGTAACATAGAGTGCGGAGTGCAACCGTTTGCGCCCATGAGAGTGAGAGAGAGGTCTCTTCCGTGCTACTTACGTGCACCTGCAGCTCCTCGTGATCCACAATACGAAACATTAAGAGAAAGAGAGAGAGAGGGAGAAAGGTCTTGCCCCATGCTACTTTTGTGCACCTCTCTCTCACTCTTAAGAGCTCAAAGGGGTTCTGTATGCGGATTCCGTATTCCATATGACCGCTGCCTAACCTTTGCATTATTTAACCTTACAGCTTACAGTTGTTATAGCAGACGCACTTGCGCGCTCTTATAGGTCAAGTATAGCTGCTAACGATATCGTTGATATCTTGCAACTTACCGACTTAGCTGAATGACAATGCGGCAACGCCGTGCGTTTAAGCAGCCATGCAATAGCCTTGCAACCCTTTTAGGGGTAGTTTGCAACTTATTTTCAATTGCCTGCCATTTGAAAGCTATTTGCCCTAAACATATCATTCGAACGTGGTTCATTTCAGAATAAATCGCTCTTCACGCCATTTCGTGGAAATGCCACCGTTACATATAAGCCTATATAATTAAATAGTTCTTTTTAAAATTTAGAAAAAAATGTTTGTTATGTTACCTCATCCTTCGAGATATAAGTGTTATTGATTAATTATCTATGAACAACTAATGGTAAAACCAAATTCACTTCTCATTATTTTAATTTTGATACTATAAATCTTCAAATAACAGAATTTGGCATTTGAACCGTACAACTAGCGCCAAAATTTAACGGGAGTTCGTATAAGGTGGCAAAAGCTGTAACCTTACATAAGTGCAATCGAGTATTCTAAGCCATGGAAGTGAAAGAGACAGAGCTAATGACGGTTATACCTCGAATACCATGATAAGATTAATTGTATTATAGATGTTTCAGAATGGTTTAAAAAAACTGTTTGAACAAAAAAATTTTATTATAAAGAGTGAATCGATCATGTGATGTATTATAATTTCGTTATAGAATGATAATTGGTAGATAAATTTTCAAGTAAATGTAAAAAGTCATGTTTATATAAATATATTAGAATTTTTAGTTAAAGTATACTTTTTTGTTAATTTTTTCCTAAACAACATTTTTTAATGACGAATTATCTCTTTTAACTTCAATAAATATTTTATTTTTATTTTTGCCAATTAATGAAGCTTTGTATAATATGCCGTCAGAGACCTTAAGCTTTATTGATAGTCGTTGCAAATGTCGCAGCTATTAAGAATTGCTTACGGTATAATAAAAGGTAGTGAACAGGTGTTTTTAGTGTTTAAAGTTGTTTTTGAGATAAAAACTTTACGTCCAAGTTTTTCTTCAGTTATTATTTCTTCTACATTGTTTTTCGGTGACTCAGTAATTTCTAGTGAAGTACCATCACATAAACCGTTGGATATACTCAAATTCATACTATTGTACTTATTTTTAAACTGAGTTCATGAAGTGGTGAACCTTTATGGATACTATTTAACATATATATTGGAAAACTGATGTAAATATTATTGTCTGACTGATTAACCCCTTGATACGTCGCGTTATCTTTGCTGTTACAGGTTCTAGTATCTCCAGTTAATTTTTTAAAGAATTCTTTTATTTAAAAAACTTATATACTTATTATGTGATGTTAGTACATCACTTCTAACCAAACAAGTATTTAGATTACCAAATATTTTAGAAGATACATTATTTAATATACATATTCCATTATAAGTGCGAATACTGATTTGTAATTTGAAAATTCAAAAATTCATAAAAATTATACTTTAATAATTTCTTTTATATCAACACTTTCATCACTGTTTCTTATGAATTAAAGAATTTAACGAAAATTTTCTCCTAAAATAATTAATTACTTTCCGAAGCATATGTTCGTACATCAAATACAAGTTTTTGTTTGTTCCCAAGATGGACAGCTAAATTTATAACTGTAAGACTTTTTGCACAAACTTAAAGTTCTTGTAGTCCCCAAGCTGCTTTCATTAGACCCGCTCATCTATTATCAATATAACTTCTTATTTTATAAAATATTTCTGTTTCTTTGTCTTTTAATTTTTAATTTGATGTCTGCTTTGTCACTATCTCTATACATGTAGTCAACAATATATATCATGCTTAGGATTGATACACGACAATGAATATTTATATAACATTTATATTTAATCCATCAAAAATTATTATAACATACAACCATTTCATTATCTACTTAAATTTTATTTTTTGCTCAAGTTTTGTAAATATGTTTATCAGATATGTTATTTGTTTTTTTATGTTGTGGAAGACCGTTTCTTTGGAATCTAGTTTAAAATGTAATACATCTTTAAAAGGTTTTAGGAAATTTTTTGTACACTTTTAATTAGAAAAAACCATACGAGGACTGAGTTATGTATAAGTATTGTGTAGCATGTATTTTATGATAAATTTTGTAAGTTCTGTCTTACCCGAAGGTATTTCAGCATCAATAAGTGTATCAATTTGTTAAGGCGTGATATTTTTTAAACAGAATTCAGAGTTATTGAAATGTGTGCACGAGGTAAACAAAGTTTCTTAAATTCAGTTGTGTTTGGGATTGAAAACCCCATAATTGAGGACTGTATGGTTTGATTTACCGGTTGTGAGGGAAAAAAGTGGAAGCCAATTGCTTGGGTTTATTGAAAGATTAACACTCACACCTTTTTATATATAACAAAATAATAAAGTATATTAACAGCAAAAATGACAACACTTGATGAGAAAAAATTGAAAAACTGTGGTAAATAACAAAATTACGTTTTATGTGCGCTAGTTTGAGGATATTAAACGAAGTTGAAAAACAGTTATTTTACTAATATAATTAAACTGAAAATGATGTTGTTTGAGTCACGCGAGTAAATTACGCAAGACTTTCTATTTAAAATAATTTACTCGAGAAAATGTCTGCTTGGTTGGTGTACACAGTGACCACACTGTGGTTCACTGGATGAGCGATCGGTGCGGACTGACTAAATGCTCACAGGCGAGCAGTCGTGAGCAGCCAAAGTAACTTAAACGTGGAGTGCTATGATTGGTGGTCCCGCAGGACCATCGTAAGTACGCTATTGGTTACAAAATACTAAAGTTAATTGCTAGCGCGCGAATATATAAATTCTATATAGTTAACGTTTGTAATACTAATTTGATGTTAAATAAACTACCCAGGTTGATGGACAGCAGTCAGTATGAATGTACATCAAAGAAAGAGAAAAATAAATAAAATAAACAAAGTATAACGTATAAATCGAAATTTGAAAATATTAATGTAGTCGGCTTGTCTACTTACAATAGCAAACTAAGTAAAAGTATGGTTACTGTTCTTAATTTTATAACTAGATTATCCAAGTGCAACTAATAAGACATTAAAACGTTTAATCCGAATTTATAGCTTCAATTTCAGAGTTTGTCCTTAACAATGTTAATTTATGGATCGGTCTAGTCAGAACAGTACTGGACGTTTTGACCTTTACGACCCTGACTAGGGACCTCTGATCTTTAAAAATTTCAATTACACGACCCAGAAGCCACTTGCCAGGTGGAGTCAACTCATTTTTAATAAGGACTAAATCCCCTATCTGCATGGATCTTTGGAACGTAAGCCACTTAAATCGTGCCTGAAGAGTGCTGAGGTACTCTGAGGACCACCGCCTCCAAAAATCCCGGACAGTCTGTGTAACAAGCTTCCACCTGTGTAATGGAGATATTTTTTTGGAGGTCAAATCTGGTTGGGGCAAAATATAGGACGGTCTTAGGATTAACAAGTGGGCAGGAGTGAGAGCATAAAGGTCCTCAGGATCATCGGTCAGAGGGCACAGTGGCCGCGAATGAAGGCATGATTCTATATGACACAGAAGAGTCGAGAACTCGACAAACGTCAAAATCTGATCACCAGCGACTCGCTTCAAATAGAACTTCGCTGATTTTAGGGCAGATTCCCAAATACCACCGAAGTGAGGGGCAGCTGGAGAATTAAAATGCCACTCAGTGCCAGAAGACGACAGACTATCGGCAAAATCAGATGAATGACACCGAGCTGTCCACATTCTTTTTAATTCGTGGTCCGCACCTACTAAGTTCGTGCCCTGATCACTATAAAGATCAGTACACTGCCCTCGACGAGACACAAGGCGATGAAACGCTGCAATGAATGCCTCAGTCGAGTAGTCCTCAGCCACTTCCAGATGTACCGCTTTGGTGACCATACATATAAACACGACCACGAATCCCTTGAGAGCACCCTTTTCTCGACTCTAAGACAACTGAATTGGAAAAGGTCCGGCATAATCAACTCCAGTCTTCTGAAAGGGCAGACTAGGAGTTACTCGACAATTTGGAAGATCGCTCATCAATTGAGTCTGAGTCCGGCCCTTGTACCTTTTACAAGTAAAACAGTGACTAAGTTCGGCACGCACTACTTCACAACCTCGCAAAATCCAATATTTTTGCCTAAGAGACACAAGAATCATCTCAACACCTCCATGTAATGCCTTGCGATGATAATAGTTAATCAACAATTGAGTGATACAGTCGTAGCCATAGAGGATCAAGGGATGTTTAGCATTTGCATCTAAAAGAGAGTTACTAAGCCTTTCACCGACTCGAAGAAGATCATCGATGATAACAGGCGTTAGTTTATGCAAACGACTACTTGATGAAAGCTGTTCTAATTCATCAGGTCTTAGCCCTTGGTTTCTACGAAGAACAACTAAATCGGTAGAAAACCAACGTTGCTGATGTGTGTAGACTAACAAGAATGCAGCATTTTCTAATTCCTCGATTGATAGGTTGAATAAAGCTAAATTAAAATAAGTATTTACAGAAATAGAAGGTAATTAAAGTTTTAAATTGTCAGTACGATTTTTTGACTTCCTTTGAATTATTTTGATAAGGAGTTTATAAACAAATCTAAGACAGTAGGCAGTTACTCGAAGTAGTCTTTCACATTTGGAATAACGTCCATACAATCCATTGACAAAGGTATCTAGGCCTTTATCCTTAACTAGTATATTTACATGCGAAGTATCTTCAAGGAGGTCAATTTTGAGCTTTGGGTATTTGGGTTGAAACTCGTGTAGTATATCTGGGCCAGAAAACCATAAACGCTGTCCACTCATTTGACACGGATAAATTCCCCGCCAGGCGATATCAGCTGGGTTTTGCTTAGACCTTATATGATGCCATTCAGGTACTAGCTCGTAAATATTATAGCATCTGTTGGCAATAAAGGTAGGCCACTTAAAAAGCGGAGCATTTAGCCAATGCAATACATTTAAAGAGTCGGTCCATAGGTGGACAGGCGCTTTCTTGATAGGACAACAATCTGAGAAATGTCTAATTATTTTCGCAAGAAGATGAGCAGCCCAAAGTTCCAACTGTGGAATACTCAAAGTCTCAATTGGGCTTACTTTGATTTTAGCTAATTGAAAAGTGACATTAACCCCTTGATTCTTGACAATACGAACGTATACAACTGCAGCATAAGCTGACTTAGATGCGTCTGCAAAACCATGAATTTCAAAGAAATCGAAATCAGGCGAAAATAAATTCCAGCGAAGTATTGTAATTTGATTCAACTGGGGTAATTCGTCCAACCAACTAATCCATTTAGAGACTATTGGTGGTAGCAAGGGTTGATCCCGTGATACTTTAAGCAGCCATAGGGACTGAAAGAGAATTTTACCCAAAATGATAACAGGCGAAAACCATCCCAAAGGGTCAAAGATCTTCGCCAACTGTCTCAATAATGATCGTCTCGTCCAAGACTGAGGACTAGGATCAACGACTAGTTAAAATTGAAATTCATCATTTTTGGGATTCCAAGATTAGTCAAGAACAGAGACCATTTGATCATAGTCTTTAAATTCTTTGGGCTTGCTAATCTTAAACTTATCAAGGATCTTTGAGAGGACCTCCGCTGAGTTATAAGACCGTTTTCTCAGAGGAAAACCGCCTGATAGAGCTAAATCTAGAAGTTCAGCGGCCTTTTGCTGTGCTTCCAAAAGAGAGTGAGCGCCAGAGAGATAATCGTCAACATAGAACTCTTCTGAGATAATTTTGGCGGCTCTTGGATGTGAATGAATACTATCCATTGCCAGCTGTCGAAGAATACGAGTAGCCAAATATGGCGAGCTGACCAGGCCATAAGTGCCTGTAGTGAGTAAATAAGTTTTTACTGGATCAGTTGGTTGTGAGCGCCAAACAATAGCCTGAAAGACCTGATCCTCAGGATGAACGATTATCTGTCTGAAAATTTTCTCCACATCGGTAGTGAATACAAAACTATAAAATCTCCATTTAAGAATGATCTCAAACAAATTATGTAATAAATTGGGGCCTGAATGCCAAACAGAATTCAACGAATGGCCTTCACGATTTTTGAATGATCCATTAAATACAACTCTTAATTTTAAAGTTTCACCGTTAGTTTTATAAACACCATGATGGGGTAAAAAATATTGTGCACGATTAAGTTCATGACCTTTCCTCATATGCCCCAAGGCTGAGTACTCAGTCATGAACTGGTTATAAGCCTTATACAATTCAGGGTCTCTGAGCAATCGTTGCTCTAGCTGCTTGAGCATAGACCATGCAGCCTGATGCCAGAACTTATTAGCAGCTTTGAGGTCGTCTGCCGAAGCTTTAAAGGGCAAACGGACCATATACCGGCCATCAGGTTGCCTGGAATGAGTGTTAGAGAAATGCTCTTCACATTCAGATTCCTCAGGACTTAACGTAGGTTTAGATATGGGCTCCTCAATCGACCAAAACTTATGTACAAGATCAAAAAGATTAGAATTATCTATGATATGTAAAGAAAATGGGTGTGTTGAATTCAACGACGACGATGAAGATACTGGGCCGGACAGTAGCCAACCTAGTTTGGGAGATGAAGCTATGGGTTGACCAGCTTCACCTCTTTTAACAAAATTATTTATTATTGCAGCATGAACATATGCATCAAGTAATAAATCTATTTTATCTAGCTCCAAAAAATTGGGATCAGCCAATTGCAGACCCTTTATATGGCTTAAGTTTATTACCTCACGACAAACTGGAGGTTTATAAGAAGTGATCCAAGGCACTACCAAAGCTTTAACTTCCAAACTAAAATTGGATTCAAAATGAGGTTGAATTTTGAATTGAACTTACTGTTTCACATTTACAGTTTGGTCTCCTGTACCAGACAACGAGATGTTGGTACTGCGACACTTAAAATTCAATAAGTCATAAAGAGATTTAGAAACAAGAGATAATTGCGAGCATTGGTCAATTAATGCTCTCACTTTGAGACTCGAACCGTTAGAATCAACAATGTATACCACTGCAGTGGCAAGAAGAACTCTGGGTGCTCTGGGAAAGTTCACTTCAGAAGCAATACCGACATTAAGACATGACCTGTTTTTAGGATCAGGATTCTCGTCTTAGCCCTGCAGTGACAGGCGAGCATACCGTAAGTGTTAGCCCGCTGCCGATAAAACCCTTGTTGTTCTGTGGAGCAAGAAGGTTTATAAGTACGGCACACAGAGAAAATTAAAGAGCGAGGGCACCAATGGCCTACTATGTGCGAGCCACGTGCTTATGAGTGCAAGAGAGCACTATGTATATATGGCTACGAAGGCCAAGGCTAAATATAAGCCAATTATTTTCTATGTAACTAAAAGCTATTTACCAAGTAGCAAACGAGTAATAGTACTCGAGCTAGTACAGCTAAAATAAGCTGAGCTTTTATATGAAGCTAAAAGCTATTTACCAAAGTAAGTTACCTGACCGCGGCCGCATGTCGCTCGTGAAGAAGAAATTGGTTAAGATGGCCGACTTCGTACCTCGTACGTGGCTAATAATAAGCCGAAGCTGTCCACTCACCCTTTTGATCCGGCTCGAAGGACAAATGTTTGGGATTGAAAACCCAATGATTGTAGACTGTATGATTTGATTTACCGGTTGCGAGGGAAAAGAGTAAGAGCCAAATTGCTTGGTTTTGTTGAAAGATTAACACTCACACCTTTTATATACAACAAAATAATAAAGTATATTAACAGCAGAAATTACAACACTTGATAAGACAAAATTGAAAAAAAACTGCGGTAAATAAAAAAATTACGTTTCATGTGCGCTAGTTTAAGGATATTGAACGAAGTTGAAGAACAGTTATTTTACTAATATAATTAAACTGAAAATGATGTTGTATAAACGTGAGCCAACACTGTACCAAAAATATTATTTTTAATATCATCTGAAATTGATTGTAATTTCAAATAAAATTATATAATTGTTATACTTGGAATATTATTTCCTGTTATGTTTTTTGAGAATTTCTATAAAACTTACTTTAATTTTTTTTCATTTATGCTACTATGTTATTATTTCAAATATTCCGGTCCACCACATTTTCTCATTATAGCTATTGCATCTTGATAGCGCTTCTGCATATATCCTCGACTTCCAATACATTAAAATGGTAGTATGAAGAGATTTCCAATTTTTTCCCTTAGTTTTCAAAAGTTTAGAAATATGAGATACTCCATTAGTGATTGCACCTCATAACTCTTAATAAAATTTGGTTTTAAGAAACCTTCAAGTATATTTTGAATGATTAAAATAAATTTATTCAATTGCTATTTAAGAATGTATGAAAAATCATTAAATTAATTTTTCCCATCTTATAATGAACTAAAATTCTGGTTATCTAATCTGTACCACAGTCTGTATTTATAATAGTGAAACATAGTAAGTGTTTTATTTTTTGTTAAGTAATTTTTAATATAACCAGTATATAAGCTAAAATCTTGTAGAGGAAAAAATGATGGACTGACTATCCGACCAATAAAATAGGAGAAGTTGGAGAGTTTACTTGGAAATACTTTCTTTGGATAGTTATCTGGTACTTCTTTAGGGTATGCATATAAATCAAAATTCTTCAAAAGTTCTGAGTTTGAAACTATAATAGCAACACATCCTGCCGTTAATAATTTATAGTATGTATGTTTTTGGAACCATCTTACTAACATGTACAGCAAAAACGCAAAAACCGTTGTCATCGCTAAGTGCAAAAACTACTTAACTGGTGTTGCTCAAATTTTTCATACTGATCCTTGACACTTCCTAGTAGGTTTCAGCATAGTTTTTATCTTAATAAAATTAATAACAAAAGCTATAAATAAACTCAAAGTTTTGCAAGAATACGTTAGCTTTTCACTTTAGTTTAGAAGAATCTACTCGGTGGCATCAAAGTAAAATCGAAGTCACCTTTAATTAAAGTGAGTAAGTCTGGTTATAATATCCCTGAGCAAAATGTTGATCAGTGTAGTCGTTCACCAACACTACATTAAGATCAGAAATGTTTGTCGTGCAGCTGGGTGATCTGGCTACTCACAACACTCATCTTCACTAATTTCGTGGTCGTTTTTCTAACTGACCTGATGCAACCGGAGCAGATATTGCTATAACAGCAAGTCAGGAAAAACAACTCTGAGGAGTTAAAGCAGCCACATTAACTAGAAATTTTATCCGCCTTATCAGTGATTCATCCCAACAGCATACCCACAGAGAAGGTATTCTCCAGGCTCGATTTCTTGAGCAATAGTGAACGATCAATTATCTGGGGAATGACCTGAAGACGAGATGTTCTTCGGCCAGTGGCGTACCTCCCTCCAGCATGGTTTCCATACGTAGAGACCCTGGGCCTCTGTATAATCGAGAAAAATAATAAGAAACGACTGGAAGTATTACCACTTGCTCTTTTCGGGGCCATTATAAGTATTTATGTTTCCCAATTAACCATCAATCTCATCGGTTTTTTTTTAGAGCCATCATACGGTTAACTACCATGCTAACAAATTTATTTTCACAACCTTTCTGTCAACGGTTCTTCCAATATAGAACTATACGAGGCCACCCAATTTAAACACCAAGTCAGTCACTCACTTGCAGACGTCACCAGTGGAGTCGTTCATCTCGAGGCTGGGAACCCCGGCCTCCATCAACCCTATGCATTATCCTCTTGATTCTACGCATTCAACAAGGAATCACCGATCCTATCCGAAGTCTACGCTGGGCGAACCTGTTAGTGAAGCTATGAAGAAAAAATATACTTGTGTAAATGGGACAATCTCAAATAGGCAAGCATCACGAATCAATCTTCCCGCCTTAGATAACCAAAATGACTGAGCTCCACGAAAAAAGGAGGTGCTTTATACATCAACGTTTGAAACGAGCTTGACAACTAGCTCCAACGGTCTAGACGTTGTAGTTTTCCCCATTATTAGTTAGTGCTAGAACAGCATGTCAGAGAAAATCTTCTGAAAGTATTCAAGCAGCCATATTTGCAGGAAATTTCGGTTAAGAAAGAGTTTCTCCCACCCGTCCTTTTTAGGACCATCGATGATTAATTTACTTTGCCATAAAATATATAACAATTTAAGAAAGTTGGCAAAAAAAGACTGTGTAGGGCTCAAAAAAGTTTTAACCATACCCATAGTTGGAAAAGGGCAAATTAGAAAGAACACTTAAAAGGCTTTAACTATATACCACTTTATGCGTGAAGTAACTGACGCAGAATATTTATCGAGATTGAAACAGCACCGTCAAAATAAAAAATTAAGAAACAGCTGTAATGTATTCCTTTGAGATAAATGAAGATGTATAAAAATCAAATAAAACAAAATTTTTTTGTTTTAATTATAACTTTTTTGGTATGGGTTTTTATCAAATAATCACCAATTTAATTGATTCATAAAGAATCCATTACGTAAAAGATCAGTTATACATCATAAACCTGAAAATAATCGCTTTAACCTATAGCTTTTTTAAATAGGTATAATAACGTGTATTTGTATCCATTTTTGCGATAAAAAGTAGAGATATTAAGCTTCAGGACTTTGTATGGCGTAACAGAATGCACGGTACTTTTCAGCACCATTATCTTTTTTTAACTTTTGACAGCTTATTATTTGACCAAATGAACTGCATAGATTCCAAACAAAAATTATTTAAATATAAAGTTTTTTTCTGAAAAGTGTCAAGAATAGATGTAATTTTTTTACCTAAAAACGTCTTAAATTACGTATCAACACACTACGATGTTCTTTTTAATGACTCTCGGGCGAAGCCGAGTCGGTGGGCTGCTAGTTTTTACAAAAAAAAATAATGTTATGATTTGGTAGTTTTGTCAACATATGTAATTCGATGTAAATGTTTGTAACGTTTGGCTATTGAATTTTTTTTTATAATCTTAATGTACTTTGGTAAGATTACAGTTTTTAAAAAAATCAATCTTTGATCAATGGCAGTATTTGCATATATATCTACCTCTGTAATATAGTTGTTTGTGTAGAGTATTATACATAACCCTTGCTATAATCCCACACTGCTGCTGACTAGCCTCCCTGTCCTGCAATCCCCCACCAACTGTTGTTTGTTCCTAACTCCTGCCCACAAAATTGGATTAAATTCCGTAGTTTTCTTCCTTATTTCGACTTAGCTTTCTTTTTGTTAGGACCCCACCTATTGACAAATTCTCTCCCGTCATTGAAATTTTAATAGTGATCAACGAACCGTTTTTAAATCCACCTCCTGCTTAAGAGTTTATATACGCATGTAAGGAAAATATTCTTAGTTTGTTTGAACTACGCGCGTTATAAGATTAGTAAGCTAGATCACTCAGTTAACCGTTTACATTAAGACAATTAAAACCTAACATACGTGGTTAATACGTATCAAACAGTATGAGTGATTAGGCTGTACTGAATACAATCAAATAAGTATGAATTATTTCTTAGAGTAGTTAAAAGAGATATACCGTGAAGAATAACATGGAATGTTGTTACTTCGTTATTTACAGGTAGGATTGACAACTAGATTAAGTGATTTATTGTATGTAAGATAAAATGATAAAGATCTATGTTATTTACAGAGAAACACTTCTTGTATTATTTACATATAAGAAACAACATTATAAAACAATATTTTCGTGGTTAATTACAATGCAAAAACTACAATTTAGTATCTTGAGTGCTGGTGGTCGCAGATAATAAATCAAACATTTTGTGTGTTACCAGAATAATTACACCAGACGGGCATATGTACAAAATCCCACACTCCTACTTTAACGTATAAAACCACGAAGCTTTTACAAAAACGTCAGCAGTTGCTAAAATAAAGAAAACGTGCAAAAAAAAACAAGTTAGACATGTTTGGGTTTCTCTAACAGAAAAATTAGAGTAAGTATCTCGATGAAGACTATGTACAGTTTGCTAAAAAATATTTAAAAGAGATAATAGATAAAAACATAACCCCTACTAAGATTGACTCAGTACAATCATTAAAGTAACTATCAGAGAAACTATTTAAAAAAAAAGAAGAAAGCCCTGAAGAACAAAATCTGGAAAAAGTAGCCATAGAATTCACGATTGAATAATTAGATAAGAAAAATTCGAATGCTGTTTAGTGGACAACTTCTTTTGAAAAATCATGTGAACGACTTAAAATTAATTAAAATGAGAAAGAAATTGAAATTATAAGATCATTTATAAATAAAAGTGCCATAGATTAGTACACCTGTACATTGCTTAGGCTTACAGTCGCATCAGAATCGAAAAATTGGAAGGATAGTGTTTGTAAAACATTTGCTAGTAAAGGCTGGACCCCTATAAGATACACAACGCAGTTTTGATATCAAACATGTTCACTGTTTGAATACGCTATAAAACAAAACAAAAAAAGAAACTTGTACTGCAGGTAAATAAAACCATTGACAATAGAACACTCATCGACCTAATAGTTATAGACCTGCTAAATTATGTATCTGACAAAATAGATAGAAAAAAATTTTTAAAAACACGAAACCTTTACATTCAAGTAAGAAAGTTGGATCATCTAGTGAGGAAAATTTTTAAAATAAATAAAACCAAACCATACAACAAAGGAAAAGCTAAGGAAATACTTTAAGATATGTAGTATTAAAGACAAGGATCACGATACCACCTAGAGTCTGTATCACCTAAGTGCTGGTTTAAAGACCAAGACAGAAAAGATAATAATATTAAGCTAGTGAATAATCTAGCATTACAGGTAAAACTTAGTAATGACGATTTAAAAAACTAATAGTACCACCATTAACTAAACTTAAAGTTAAACTGAGCAGCACTTTAGAAGTAAATGCAATATATGGCCCAGGATCAAGTATAGTTTTAATAAATTCTAAATCAGTAGAATTAAATATAATGAAAACCAAATAAAAAAACTAACTTTAGAACAGTTGATGGTGTGGTTACAACAGACGGATTAATAAAAGTGAAAGCAAAAATAATAAATGTAGAAGATTACATGATTGTGTTTACAATAAACAATGATGCTTTTAAAACTGACGTTCTAACAGGATTAAATTGTATTAAAAAATTCAGATTAATACAAAATGAGTAATTAGAGATAGAACAAAAAATTTCCGAATCTCATAAAATAATGTATAAATTACACTTTAATAAACATATTAAGACAAATGCATTGAATGTACTAAAAAATCACCTAAATAATAACTAAGAATGGATAATACGGAATATAATGTACAAATATGAAAATATACTTGCCAAAAGTTACAGTAAAGGATTATGAGGCCAGGATTTACCTGGGAATAGAGAAATATTATAGAAAACAACCTTTTAGGTGCGCAATTTAAGATAAAAAAGAAACAGAGGGACAAATTGCAGAGCTACTAAAAAGAAACCTTGTAGAGGAAGCATATAACCTTTCTGCTACTCCAGTAACATTAGCATTCAAAAAAAAAGAAATAAAAAATCAATATTATGCATACATTCCGGAGATTTAAATAAATTTATTGTCTCTCGATCACAATCCTTTCCATAAATCGACGATTTAGTATTAAATAAAAGAAACTGCAAATATTTTACAAAATTAGATATAAACTCTGCCTTTCGGTCCCTACCCCTACGAATAAAAGATAAAAGGAAAAGAGGCTTTGTATTTCAGGAAAGTCACTTTTAGTGGACTTGTTTACCATTTGGATTGAAAACATCATCAGCAATTTTTTAAAGAATCCTAAGTAGCATAATAAGAAAATACAGGTCATTAGATTTTACAGTTATGTATATAGATGACATATTAATTTGAAATCGTTCGAAAACAGACTAATCATCTGTCACGTTTATTAGAAACAATAATGATTGAAAGATTTTGATTAAAACTCTTCCAATGTACATTTGCATTGGATTCCGTGTAATACCTAGGACACATAATAAAATACAATTCGATTGCACCAATAAAAGATAACTTAATTTCTATACAAAATTTTCTAGTACCAACAACCGAAAAAATGTTTGATAGTATTTAGAGAAAATAAATTTTTACAATGAATACGTACCAAAAGTTTCCCTTATTTTAGAATCATTACATAATTTACTTACAAAAAAGCAAAAATTTATTTGGTCTGAAGATTGTCAAAAAGCATTTGAATACATAAAATATATCCTCTGTACACAGCCGGTCTTACATATATTTGACCCGGACTTAACAATATATAAACACAGGTACAAGTCTGCAAGGCATAGGTACCGTATAACAACAACCACAATTACATGAAAACATAGTAACTGAAAAACCAGTAGCATATTTCTCGAAAAAATGAAACTAATTACGAAAGAGATAAAAAGCAATTTACTTAAAATGCATAGCAATAAAAGAAGCAATAAAATACTGGCAACATTTGCTTACAAGCAGACATTTTACAGTATATTCAGACCATAAACCATTAGAAAAAATAAACATAATGGCTACAACAGATGAAAAACTGGGGGACCTCACAAACTACTTATCACAATTTTATTTCGATCTAAAATACTACACCGGTAAAAATAATCTTAAAGCAGGTTGATTATTAAATTAAATAAATGACTCTTGATTCAATGGTCGATTTTTACTTTTATTCCTTACAAACGTTACAGCTGTTTCTGTATCACAGTACCTTCTTCAGACGTATGTACGACAAAACTAGAAGATAGATTATTGAATCAAAAGTCATTTATTTAATGTAATAGTTAACCTGACATGAATCTTTATCAAGTAACGACCAACAGTATCAAACACAATCTTAAAGCAGATGGACTAACTAGAAATCCTGTATAAGAAGCTCAGTAAGACGAAGAGGATGAATTAATGACTGTTAATTTAATAAAATTATACAATATAACAAAAGATTTAAAAAATAACAATACTTTCAAAACAAATGAAGATTAATTAGTTTACAAAATGAATTTATTTTCTTGTAAAACAAGAAATAGAGAAAAAATCATGCTATCAGAAAAATTGAGTAAAAGTGTATTAAAAGAAATACACAAGAAATTTTGTCATATTAACATAAGTCATATTGTTATATTATCATAAAGCAGTAAATACATTCGAACATACAAGGGATATCTGCAGAAACTGCGAGTTATGCATACAGAATAAAACAAAGAAACAAGATGAAATTTGCTTAATGTGACAGCTTGGTCTGGCAAGCAAACCATTTTAAATAGTCTTTACTGACACAATAGGTGGATTTGGCAGCTTACGATCTACAAAAAATCATTTACATCTCTTAGTAGATCACTTTACAAGATTTGCATGTATACTAACTTAAAAAACACAAAATGGCAACGATTCCATTGAACTCATAAAAATTTTACTAGTAAACCATGAGATTAAAATATTGTTATTGGATTAATACCAAGGCATAAACTCATAGGAATCCGAAAATTTTTAGAAAAAATTAACATAAAAAAGATCTTCTCAGGAATTAATACTATATTATCGTGTGACTTAAATAAAAGACTAATTTAGATTCTGATGAATAACATTAGATGCGAAATGAACTAAGAAAACCAGTGGACAGTGAGTAGTTAAGTACCCAAGTAAGAAGTTATACTTCTATAAAATTATATGGCAAATAATATGATTACAAATATAAGTATACCTCGTATGAAACGATGTTACGTACAAAGGTGGTGCAATCATCATTGGAATGAGTATACCTACGTTTATTGGGTGAAGTTTTAATAAATATTATAATAATTAATAACAAAACAATGATAAACAATATTATATGGCATAATACAATATAAACAACATGGCAGATGGCCAGTACAAGACTGTGCACTTTCATCGAATCTTTCAATGGTTTTGAAACAACTTCCTAAGAAAATAAGAAACACCCTTATAAAATAGCAGATCGTGCAACTGTACCCTTTTTCACATGTTGAATTTAGAGAATTTTCAATTTAAAATGTAACCTTTGCAAGGGGGCACTTCTATTACCTAGAATTTATAATACACGCTTTACATTTATATTTATATTCTTCTATTTATTATATTTTCTTGTAATAAAAAATCCGTCTAATAAACAATTCAATAGTTCACATTTTTTCTATATATACATATATTTCATTTCATAAAAAATTCCTATTTGAAAATTCAAATTTGAACGCCGCGCGTGGGGAATGTGCGTCTAGTACGTTAAGAAAACGCTAGAGCGCGTTCACCCAAAGAAGGGAAAACCTGCTACTCAAAAGGAAATAACGTTAGCATAAAAGGCACTAGTGCGCAATGAAAAGAGTTCCTCTTCCAGCGAGCCTGGGACGCGGTATATCTGTTGCTCACCCAGACCTGGAACTTTCCCGTGCACCGGTACAATACCGCGACGAGCACGAAGGGAGAGAAAGAGACGAAGTACGAAGGCCGATAGCTGAAAAGTAAGTGTGTACACCACCAACAAGGTAACACTTCCACTAACCGGTACCTACTTGGACTTTCGGTGCTCGACCGCTTTAAGCGTGGAGACGACGCATCCCCTAGTAGTCGAGGCACTAGGGTTAGCGACCACGTTCTCAGGCGAAGTTCCTGGGTTGACGACTTGAGCAGTGCTCAAGACACCCAAGGGCCCTGAGAACGACCTAACCTTACGTGACTTGGTCGGATAGGTAGTTACCTAACACTAACTTTTCGCGGTTGTAATAAAAATTCGCATTAGTCTAACCTAACGTGTTTAAGCAGAGATATTAAGGAGGGAAAATTCAAATTGTCATTTATGTAAAATTCTCTATTAAAAGGGCGGATAAATTTTAAGTAAATTATCGAGTATATTATATATTTTTTTATTATTAACGTAAATAATTGCGATTACTCAAATACAATTAATACATGTAAAAATTAAAGATATAATTTCCTTAGAATCATATGATTAAATGAATATAAGATAATTAAAAATAAATTGATTCTACTTATTTAAGCAAACCTTCCCCTCCACGTAAGATTGCGAGTTCCTTTTTATAGTTTAAGATAAAAACTAGAAAAATAGCTGTTAAGATTTGAAATCGTTTATATAAACTGAGAATATTATCTGGACCCCAAAAAGGGACAAGAATACAATAAAAAAGATATTAGATTAGAAAAATATTGAATAACTTAAAAAAGATATTAAATTATTAAATTAATTAAATTAAGGGAATATTCAGAAGAATTCAATAAAGTAATAATCATTAAACAATTACTGTATATGGTGCAGGAATTAATTGATTATTCAACAGATAAGTTTTGAAACTTGATAATAATTATTTTTTAAGTATTGTATATAATCGGCAATCTGAGCAATTTCGCTCTTTTACACAGGGCAACGAACCCGCCCTCCGACATATAAACACAATCATTGTTTGTGTGTTGGTTCCTAATCTTAGAGTTTCCTCGGTACAGATAATATTCTTAGCCGATTGTTACCACCACCAATTAACCGGGGTTATACTCAAAGAAAGGAAAGTCGTACTTTATGGAAAAATCACTTTGAATTGGATTTGTAAAAACTATTTGAAGCTCTCATTTTTTTGTTTGTATGAAAGATTTCTATTACATAAACCTGTTACATTTTTAAATACATCTATTTTCTTTTTTTTCCATGAACACAAAAAAAAAGGACCAAGTATACGTAAAAGCGTGTATGTAAGCTTATCTTTATGAGAAAAATAATTTCCAGCGTTGCAGCATATATTTGCGCTCCTCCCACATCTCGAATTTTGAGCTTAACTTTTCCCCCACTAACTATGTGATAAATGTCCTTAAGTTATATAAACACCTGAATCATAAAGGAAAAATTGTGGAAGAAGAAAACGCAATAAAAATTAATTATTGTATTTGTATAGTACGGAAATGTTTTTTTTTTTTTTTTCATTTATGAAAGTTCTAAAAAAATGTGAAAAAATTATATAAACAATAATTTTTTTAATTTAAAAATAACAAATTAATGATAAATAAATAAATGATCTAAATTTTTGAAAAAGTCATGTACCAAAAAAATGTAATTTTTTTTGAACTTGTTAATTTAATGTAAAATGAAACCAAATGAATAAATCCGCAATAAACGAAAATTTACATTGAAAATAAGTTACACACTGTAAGTTAAAATGAAGTAATTAGTATTCTATGTTGGGCTCGCTTATAGCAGAGTGGGTAAAGGGCTCGCCCAATGTGCAACAGAACGGAGGTTTAAATTTCTTTGAAATCTTTTTTTTTGCGATGATGATGTTAGATGTTGGGTGGTGTAGGGAGACCAGAAGTACGCCAAGAGGGGCGGGGCGAAGGGGAGAATCAAGAAAAATCCACTTCCGTTACACTTTTTCTTGAAGTCACCAATCTGAAATCGTTGATTTACTCCGTAGGGCAGAACGCTTGTATAGAAGTATAACTTAAAAAATAAATATTAAATAAATGGATAAAATCAAATAAATCAAAAATAAATAAATGGACAACAATAGCACATAATTGTGTAGATAGATATTCGATGTGAGAGTGAAGACAGCCCGCGCTCGAGTCGGCAATTTTTTGCAACGCTGGCTGGATAGCGGGCAACTTCCACAATGCCAAGTCCCGAAAAAATATTCATCACAAATAATATGATTTATGCACGCTTGAGCAAATACTGTTAAAAGATGATGTGAACATCAGCTTGACTACAACAAATGTGTGAAGTGATTTTAGTGCGTGCATAACTCCTTTAACAAAGTCGAGCAGACTAACCTTTTTCTGTTGTTTGGACTGTCAGATACATCAAATTTAACGTCAGGTTTTTTTCTGGTAGCCGCATCGAGCTATTTTGCTCGACTTCTTTACAAGCGTATGAGTTATACACGCACTAAAATTACCTCCCACGTTTGTTGTAGTCAAGGTGATTGTTCACATCATCTTTTAACAGTACTTGCTCAACCGTGCAAAAATTATATTAATTGTAATGAATATTTCGAGACTTGGCATTGTGGAAGTTGTCCGCTATCCAGCCAGCGTTATGAGAAATTGCTGACTCGAGCGCTGGCTGTCTTTACACTCACAGGGAATAACGAAACTTAACACACAGTAACGAAATTTGGTCTAAAAAATTTATTGAACGATCAAAGTACATTAATATCGCTCAAGGACCTAATAAAAAAATAACGGAAATATCAATCAATCAGAGAATGATAGGAAAATAGCCGTCAACAATAGTATTAAGTACCATAGTTATAATGAAGTAGTGTATGACAAAAATAGGAAAAAATATAACTTTAATGTTCATGATTTAATACATGTTGAAAACGGCAACCAACTAAATTGAAACAAACTAGACTCAATAAGGACTGGACAGTATAAAGTATTAAAAGAAAATCCAAACTCAATATATAAGACCAATACACGCTATAAAAAATCAAAATCGTCGTTGTTTTATGTTTCAAAGCTTACACCATTTCACACGTTAATACTTATAATCACTTACTAATTTGAAATGTGGTTTACTTTAGTCACATCAAATTTTTGTACCAAAAACTTATTTAAGGGGAGATATGTAAGAAAAATATCCTCAGTTTGTTTGAACTATTTGCGTTACAAAATTAGTAAACTAAATCCCTTAATTAACCATTTACATTGAGACAATTAAAACCTAATTTATGTGGAAAATACGTATTAAGCAGTATTAGTGATCAGGCTATACTGAACACAACCAAATAAGTATGAATTATTTGTTAAGGTCATTAAAAGAGATATACCTTACAAAATAACATTGAATTTTGTTTCTTTGTTATTTACTGGTAGGATTAACAACGAGATTAAGTGATTTACTGTATGTAAAATAAAATAATAAAGATATTTGTCACTTACAGAGAAACTTTTCCCGTATTATTTACATCTAAGAAACAACATTATTTACATTTTTAATCTCTCAACCACTAAAACACAAGTTTATTCTGATTTTATCATATTCTAAAAATACATATTATCACAATCCTTTTTTTAAAATAGTTATACATCTAAATACACAACGAATATTAATATAATATTTTCACAGACTTTGTAAGTTGATTTATAAAAATGGACCTTCCTAATAGGGCAGTACTTTCATGGTTTGCATTATTGTATAATTAAGTGTTATTTAAATTCATGTATGTATTTGTTTCATGTCATACAAAAGCAAATAAAAAATGTAAATTACTTGCATAGTTTATAACCAGTATTACCAAAAATCAAGCTAAGCGTACCTAAAACTTCATACTTATATATAAATTGAAATAAAATTAACATTAATTAGGTGATAATTTTGGTATATGAATTAAAAAATTAAAAATACTTTTTTTGTATGATAATTATTTTTTGGCGTCCTGAGCAATCTGAGAAAATACCTTAGTAAATGCAAAAAAAATTAAGTATTTAAGGATTCATAAAGTAGCTAAAGGCTGGTAGTGTATCTTGGTAAAATGAAATATAAGTGAGAATAACAAAAACAATATTTGCATACACTCACAATTTTATATATATATATATATATATATGTGTGTGTGTGTGTGTGCGTGTGTGTGTGAGTGTATATACATATATGTGTATATAGTACCAGCAAATTTTAATCACTATTATTTATAAATGTAAAAATTCGTTTATTTTTTAAGTTCATCGTAGTTTGCTATTTAAATAGTATGTGTACTAGGGTAGACGTTAATTTTTTATTTCCTTCAAGTCGGGAAAAATCAGTTTTTAGTAGCTAAAAACGTATGTGAAATCAGTAAATTCTACCATCCGAAGTTTTTATCACGTGTTGCATAGCCTCTGAAGTTTTTTACGCGATTTACTTGTGAAAAATCACCAAAATTATTTATCATACAGAAAAACTTTGAAAATGATCGAATATGATGACAAAAAGTATGTATTTCTTTGTATGTTTTCTTCTTAAATCTGATAAAGTTATTCGTTTCGGTCTGTTTCTAATGCGTAAGGACTTATGGCAAACCATTGCCATAAGCGCCAAAAAACTAAAAAATAGACAGAACAATGGCAAAAAAATCCGTAATGGCGATGGACCAGGCCTTAAAAAGTACCTTAAGTAACATTAAATAAAAGTAGAGTTGAAAACCTACGATTCGACGTCCAGTTAAAGTTCGTAAGTGTTCTCAAGCCAGAATTACAATCATTTCAGTTACAAAAAATATTAGAACGAAAATTATACCTTGAGGATTTTATACAAAGTTGCTCGTATTTAATCTTTAATTATTTTTTATCGTACTAATTGCTTCTATATATTTTTAAGTGCGGAAAATATTAAGAGTTTTTGAAGTGATGATAAACATTAATTGATTTCATTACAAAAATTTATTTTATTCTACGATTAAAAATAATTTTTTGAGTAACATGTTTTACAGTCTGAGGAAAAGAGTTTTTTATGTATTTTATATATTTATTATAAAAGCTTTGTTAAAGCTTAAAAACAGACTATATTAATCCTTCATTATCAGCATTAGATTCTGTTGTTGCTACTCACCTTTCGTCAATATTGCATTAAAATTAAACATTCATTTGACTCCTCTTTCTGCAACATCATTAACAACTTTAAGATTTTCAATAATATTCAAGCCTTTATTGGAACTTTTATCTTAACTCCGTTTTGATGGATCTTCTACTAAAAAAGCGAAATTAATATCAAACCATTTGAACAAATGTAACGCACCTTGACATAAAAAGTCACAAGTAGTGGATTTGACCATGTTATCCAGTTTTATGAAGCTAAAGCTAGCCGACGGACTCAGCCGTTGTACTAATCGGAGCACCCTTCAAAAAAATTTTTTTTCAAACGATACAAATATGAAAAACAAGTAGCTTTTTCTGAATGAACAATACCAAATACCAATAACTAGTTAATGTCAGGTTCTTAAACCGGTTATAAACAATGATATTCAACAAATGAACAATCAGAAATGCACAAAAATAGTAGTGTTCTATTAATAAGTCTCTTACAACTTCATTCCAGATCATAAGGTTGCCCTGTAAATTAGTGCACCTTATCTCTATGTACCTACAAAAAGTATTAAACAAGTGTTATCCTGGTAGAAAATTTAATAATAATAATAATAATATTAAATAAATAAATGTGTTACGTGGAAATTGTGGAGTTTGGGGGTGTAAGGGGATTGAATACACGTGGAAGAAAGTATATGTCCGTTTGTTAGTGTCTCAAAGCGAGAGCAGTCGCGTGCGTGGCGTTAGGTTCGAAGGCTGATCGGAGAGAGATAGAGCGGAAGAGCTGATAACGCTCAGGCCCGCCGCCGAAAGGTGATCATCATACTCTGTGTCCGCTGCTCATGCGCCGTGAGAGGTGAGTCTTGGGCGCGAACTTACAAAGGTTCTAGATACTGTACGTCACAAATGGACGAAACCTACAAAAAAGTTAAAATTTTCTCAAAATATTGTACATGACTTCCGTTCAGATTATAGAATTGATGTAAAAATTTACACAGTTTATCTCTATGTACCTACCAAAAGTATCATATAAGTTTCATCCTGGAAAAAAATTAATAATAATAGTATTAAACAAGTAAATGGCCAAAATATTTTAAAAAATCAAAATTTTCCCAAATTATTCTACATAACTTCCGGTAAGGTTATAGGATTAATGTAAAAATTTACACAGCTTATCTCTATGTGCCTCAAAAGTATCTCATAAGTTTTATCGTGGCAGAAAAGTTAATAATAATGGTATTAAATAAATAAATAGACGATCTATTTTAAAAAATCAAAATTTTCTTGAATTATCGTATATAACTTCCGTTCAGATTGTAGGATTGATGTAAAAATTTACACAGCTTGTCTCTATGTACCTACTTAAAGTATCTCATAAGCTTTATCCCGACAATAAACTTAATAATAATGGTACCACACAATCGAAGTCTTAGAGCTTAATCTCTTGAATTAAGTTTAAATTGATAAATTATTGTTGATAAATTATTGATGAATAAATTTAAGTTTAAAAGAAAAATCAAGTTTAAAAATTGAACCCATATTTCTTGATTATAATTTTTGATCAGAAAAAACAATTTCAAATACATTCAAATAATTTGGGACGATCTACAATACCGTTTAAAGTTAACCTAAATTTAAATATTACATTTTATCTTGAAAAGAAGTCAAAGGTAATTCTGTTCAAGTTGTGAAAAAATCATGTCGAGAATATCAAGAATAATTAACGTTTCTTTAAACATTTTATACATGTTTCAGAGTTAATAACTGTAAATTCACATTAATACAATGATACAGAAATACTTCCAAAAAAAATTTAGCAATAATGTTTAACTAGTTACTCATAGAACACATTTTAATATATTACGAAAATGAGCTCATTGAAGCATTAAATAGTCATGTTCAGGACATTTTAAATCTATGGTTGCATCGAAACTAAAAGAAAAAATTAAAAAGGTTATTGTACACAACCAATATATGAATGTTTATTCATTCTTAGTTTCCTAACCATTATGCAAGTTGAGATCTGGAATATTTACAAAAATCATTACATAGGACTTTACTGAGATTATTTTCATCCTGTAAAATCTCGTCTGACGTTGGTAAAGTGGATTGACAGAATTTGCTAAATTTTTTTCAGGATTATTTCTTAATTACATATAAATACGAATCCAGATTTTTGACTCTAGAAAAATAGACTTATCAGCCAAGCAAGTTTATCTCATTTTCATTTTTTAATTTTTTAGTTCTAAGTTATTTGACTCCACGAAGAGCTTAAAAATTACCTTTGACTTTCATTTAAGATGAAAACAATTATTCATTTATTTTAGATGATCATTGATAAAATAAAAATGTTTTTAGTTTCATGTGGATGAAATTTTATAAAAAATAAAAATTAGTTAATTTTCAAGTTGAATATTACCTTTCACTATTAGAAGACAATAGTAAATCTTTACTTTTTATTCATCAAATACTTTTTGCACAGTTTTGGAAACATAAATAAAAGTTATGTCAATTGTGCGTTGAAGTTTATCTCTTTGTTGTGATGAAAACTGTTTATCATATTCACCTATCATAACTGTAATAGCGTCTGCTTTGGCAATCTCGAACAATGTCTTTAAGCTCGCTTCATAATCTTTCTTCTTTTTTCTTTGTGCATCAGACTTACGGAAAGCAGTCTTCTCAATATTTCGCCATTTTTTATACTCAGTTTAATCTTAGCAACACATTTTTCAGTTTCTTGAGTTGGAATGCGAGCCTTCTTTTAAGAAATTATAGATTCTTCGATTGCTAATTGTGCGCTTTCATGTAGATTATTTTTCAGTCTTTAAATTTTATTAAATGAAACTTGTAATACGTGTTTTATTGATAATAAACTATTTTTTACAACTATTTAGTTAGATATATATCCTACGTGATTTATTGCCTCTCGTATATTATACGCCATGATTAACTATTAAAATGACCACTGGAAAATAAAAAAATAAAAAAATAGATACTTAATAAGAGTTTTAGAGAAATAATACTGTACATATACATCTGTGGAATCACTATTTCCTGTAAGTAATACAGTATAAAAATAATCAGATTGTCGATACACTTACTAGTATCTTCTCGATAATTATACAAGCACAGCTGCCCTAACCTTCAAGACGACTTCTTCGCATGTAGTACGAGACTATGAGCTATGGCCAAAAATCGAGTGTCTGTAAAATTTCACAATACATATAAATGCTATTACTTAATCATGGACGTACTCCGTAAGTGACGCACGCCGGAAACATGTATCATTAGTTTTGAAGCGTTCCAAAATCTCACGTCAAACGCGCACACGCCTAATATTAATTATGCAACTATATTAATGGTTGAGCAGAAGAGTCAGCTAAAATTGTGGATGGAGAAGCTGTTAGTTTCAATTTTGGTTTAAAAAGGTATCCAGTTTTGACTGGAGACAGTATCAGCTCAAATTTTTTCTGAAGAAGATGTTTATTCAATTTTTAAATTCAGGTGTTGGTTCAGAAAACATTTTTTTTCTCGTATTTTGCAGTGACAGCATTTGAGACACCTCTTCGCGCGTGATGATACGCGTGCGCGGCCGCGGCGTGTGTGACTTACGGGACACGTAATACGTCCTATACCGTGGTGCTATTAACTAACGTAGGCAAGTATTTTTTAAATTAGTATTTAAGACTAAGGACAAAAAAGTAAGAATGTAAGCATTACTTGTATGCATTTTAACTAATTAAAAACTGAATTATAAAAAGTATATGTATGATTCTTCTACATGATCGGCGTAAATTAATTTCAAGTTTGAGAAGACATACTATTCATTAAAAATATAGCGTTGTTTACACTTCAATGAACTTATTTAGGTCACAGAAAATGTATACTTATTAGAGAAATGATTTTTTGTAATTTGATCTTAAAAATATCGAAAAATTGACAGCACATAACGCAAAATGATCATAACTTCGATTGAGAAGTATTGACGGACTTCAACTAGACGTCGAATTGTAGACTTTTAACTCTGCTATTGAATAATAATACTTAAGCTACTCCTTCAAACCTGGTCAATCGCCATTGAGAATTCTGTCTCCCTTGGTCGGTTTTTTTTTTTTTTTTTTTTTTTTTTTTTTCTCCATTTTGCCGTTCATTACAATTATTTGCCATAACTATTTATGCATTAAAAATAGACCAAACCTAATGGCTTTATCAGATTCAAGAGGAAAAAACACTTTGAAATACATACGTTAAGTTACTAGATTCGATCATTTTCATAGTTTTTCTACATGATAATAAATTTCAGAGATTTTTTACAAGTAAATACCGTAAAAACCTTCTTTGCAGCACGTGATAAAGATTCTAAATAGTAAAATTTACAGACTCCGCATACGTTATTGGGTACTTAGAACTGATTTTCACCCGGAACGACGGAAACAAAAAATCAAAAAAGTTAACGTCCATCCTAATATATGCATGTATGACTAGGTGTCGAGATCCGCGAAAGTTTGTTAAGCTTTAGTAAGGTTCCAAGAAATGGGTGTGGTTGGATTTGGGGTTTGGTATGGGGGGTTGAGAAAAATTTGGCCTGAGGTGATGTGAGATATGTGGGAGAGTGTGTAGTGACACGGCTGTAGCGGTTGTGAAAGTAGTGGGTGGTCTGAACAAAACTTAAGCTGAGTCAAAAGAAGAGAGATAATAACATCATTTTTTTTTTCTTGTAGAGGGGAGCTCTTAAGGGCAACACAGATTTAGGGGTTTGTGGGGGATTATAGATTTCAAGGGATTTGTGGGGGGCTGTGTTGCGTTTTTGAGGGTTTTCGTAAAATGCCTAACAGATACATATGTATCTCTGTGGATTTAGAATAGAATAAAAACCATACTTATGTGAATTAAATGTATATGCACACAAGTATACTATATATGTAAACGACACGCACACGTATGCATATATGTATATCGAGGTCCGTAAAGATTAGTAGGGTCTCCGTTAGATTCTATAAAAATGGTGTGGGGGCTATAAGAGTGGTGGGGGTTTGGACAAAAGTTGTGATCTGTTGATTATGAGATTAATTATATTTACTTATCCTATTGATTTTTAAAATAAAAACGTTAGTTAAATATAATTAATCTTATACAATTCAGCAACAACAAAATTATTTTTTTTTTCGAAAATAGATTATGAAGTATATTAAAGTATGAAATAAAATGTATACTTGTATATGTATATATACATATACGACACGCACACGTATGTATGCATATCATGATATATAAAGATTGGTAGGGTTTCTATCAGGTCGTCCAAAAGTGGCGGGGCGGGGGAGGGACTGTGGGAGACAAGAAAAATTGCGTGAAAACAGTAAGGGGTCTGTGGAATGTCTTTAAAGGGTGGTAGAAGTTTGTTTTGAAATCGTGGTATTTTAAAATAAAAAACAAAAAACACAATTTCACCTTATTTTGTGGGGTGCCTGTGGTAGATGGTGTAAAGTAAGTTGGGGTCGTGAGGGGCAGGGAGATTGTAGGGCGTTGGTATGGAATGCACCACCCAATTAACTGTAAAATGCAAGAAGGTATATATGTATGGAGGAGTCCATGTAAATGAATACAAAATAAAAATTTTTTTTGCTCAACTTTAGCTGTAGACGGCATCATGTGAGCAAACAATACCCTAAATTTTTCAGATTTTTTGACCCACATGTAGGCTGTTTGTAGCGGTCAGAAAACTAAAATTTTTCTTGGACTGCCTCCTTATCAATTTTGCTGTAAAATAAACTTGAAGAATAAAAAATCCTAAAAATATCAACTTCATTCAATTTTTTTCGCAGAACATGATAAACATATACCAAAAATTTTTCGGTTATGTTTCACCATTATTTCCGCATTTTGAAATTTTAATCCGAAATTACGTAACGATTGACACATTTTAAAAAAATTTTGTTTCCTTTTTTTTATTCTACTTAAAAAAAATTTCATATTCATTAATAACGGAATAGTAATTAACAAAAAACAGCCTAAAAATAGCTTAGGAATAATGCATTTATTTTATATCCGTTATTAGACTTTTTATAATTAATTAAAGTCAAGAAAGTCAAGGTGCATTTATCGTTTGAGACATCATGAGTACCAATTAAAAGCTTTCCTTATAAGCAATTTATGTGACTTTAACCTAAAAGGTTGTGTTGCCTTCTTACCTAGCCAGCTCGTGGGGTAAAGTCACTAGTGGTGATAAAAAGGTAGATACAGCGAATTCGATGGTTCATTGGAAAAATATCTTTCCATTAAACTTAATAATAGCTGGGGTGTGCTTGAGACAATCGCTGCGCCCTGTAAATAGTACCCAGTACGATAATTGACCGAGTCGTTTGAGGGGAACTTTAAAAGGGGCCCGCACGAAGGGGCTGTTCAATAATTATGTAAATTCCTTGGAAGTAAGGAAAAATATGTTATTTGTTTATTATTGATTACGAGGGGGCGGCCAAAAACATTTAAATATAACCTGATCCAATTTAATATCTAAAATGAAAAATTTCATCTTTCCCTTTTTTCATACTTTCTCATGATTGACACCCGACAAGTAGTTGATCTAATTCTTATCGACACTGCAAATCTGTTTTTTTTTCTATAGTGCTTAAGTCCGGCTCCTTAAATAAGGGTACTACTATGGGCACTTACAATTAAAACTTGGGAAAGGAACAACAAAGGAATGGAAAAAGTCCCATTACAGGAAGGAGGTAGGGGGAAGTAAGGCAATTTTTGCTGCAAAAAGGTCGCCTTAGCCCTCCTCAAAGAGCATCCGTGGTAAAAAAAGCACATGTAAAAACTTACAGAGGTACTTGCCCGAAAAGTCGCACTGGCCGAAAAACAAACCACTAATCCACGACCTAGCCGACTGAACTACCGCGCCCTGTTGCAGATCTGTTAGACAACTAACGTAAGTCGTTTCTTCTACTAGGAGCGCGATACAGTGGACTCGTAAACTAATTTTTTTAATTTACTATAATTTAAATAGCTGTTTTTTAGTATTGAATTATTTTTATCGACTCAAATAAATTCATAACTATGCACTTTAATACACGTAGTAAATAAATGTAACCAAGACGATTATATCTCAAATCTAATTTTATCTTTTTCAAAGATTTAAATACTTTTTAATATTCTTTTTAAATTAAAATCATTTAAACCATTACAATGGATTATCTTTACTAAAAAAGAAGGAGATGCGTTCCTAAAATATTACTGTAGTTAACAAGGGGGCAAAGGGTGGTCAGAAAAAAAAAATGTGTTTCTGTAACGAATAGACAGCCCCGAAAGACTTGCATACTTGAAAAAATAGGATGACCGACTACTATTACTACTACTACTACTGCTACTACTAATACTACTACTACTACTACTACTACTACTACTACTACTACTACTACTACTACTACTACTACTACTACTACTACTACTACTACTACTACTACTACTACTACTACTACTACTACTACTACTACTACTTCTCCCGGGTGGGGTTTTCGCTAGTTTCTCCATACCGGGCGCTTCCCCGGGTGGCGAATAGGGGCATCTTCTTAAAATATGAGGTGACGATGGGCAGCTGGGGTGGCTCTCTATGGTGGTGGTTGGGAGCGTGGATCGGGAGGCGTGTGTGGCGTTGGCGTGTGTATCTGTGGCGATGTGGACGGAGGACTAGTGCCCCATGCATCCATTGGTGTAAATGCATAGACCGGCTCTGATTGTGCTCCTTGTTCTTCGCTTTTTGCTGCTGCCGTGGGTGGCACTCCTTTGCTTAATGCGGGCCAACAAAAACTAGCACCCGTCGTGTATAGAAGTAAGCGGCGGTTAGAACATTCTTCTCAGACACATGCATCACACACTCTCACTAAAAAAACACAGGGACACTTACGGATTGTTCTGGGTTGCGTGTGGCGGGTCTTCTTCCGGGCTTGCGTTGGAGGCCTGGTGGCGGGTAAAACCGGATGATGAGGCCCAGGTAAGTCTAGGTAACTACATCTGATATGGCTGTACGCCTCATAAACAAAAAAGACGTGGTGGGCTGACTAATCTAGGCTTACTACCACTGAGGAGGCTATATGGCGGCACCTTAGTGCCTTACGCCAGCCCATTTGGTTGGGTTGCCTGTGCGGTCTCGGGACTGTACACCTGCCGCTCGTCTCGCTGGGATGACCGTTGTGTCCCAACAAATACATACATTACACACGAACACCATTCTTATACTTGTTACTCAACGCCAGGACAGTCTCCGCGGGTGGGACTGAGGGAGAGTGGCGACTCCCGGCCAGCCCGAGCAAGTATCGGTTTTCTGTGGTAACAGAGAGAGCTGCTGCCCTGGTTTTAACCCTTTCCAAATACTTATTTCTAGAAAAAAAGGGTAGTGCTGGCCTTCGCGTGTCAGTACGACACTAAAAAGATGCCAAAACGAAAAACGTCGATGTAAAACTAGTACCCCAGGCGGTTACCTCTTTGAGGGAATCCGCCGGCAGTTCCGATCCGGTGAAAGCCCAGATTACTGACGCAGGCCCCATGCATTCTAGGGGGGGGGGAGGCACAAAGACGTGTCTCATGGCCAACAGGGACTGCTAAAGTTTCCATGGCCTTTTCTTACAGACAAAGGACGAAGAGGAAGCCTGTGTAGCATAGGCACTAACGACACCGAGGACAGCAACGTGTCGGTATTTAGCCACCAGACCCAGGAAGAGCTTGCCTGTCTAGAAGAAGATGGTGCTAAGCTCAGAGTTAAGCGACAGCAATTGGCTGATGAAGTCCAATCAGCAACGAACACCTTCAAAGGCAGAGGTGCTAAGAAATGGCTTTCTTTATGAAGAAGAAGTGTATGCAAACGCTTGAAAGTCGTCATTCGAATCCCTGCAGTGTAGAGAACAAAGGTGAGATAAGTTCCGACGGCAGGTACAGAATAGAACCCTGAACACTGCCTTAAAGGTAATAGAACGAAGTAAAAGAAACAGAAGCCCATCGGACAGCCCTGAGAAACGCCAGCAAACCATGCCTCCAAAGAAAAAGAAAACAGGCAGTGGCAAAGAAATTTCCTGAACGAAAAAACAAGCCAGAAGAAAAAAGTGGATGCGACAACAACAGTAGTAGTAGAGATGACCGAAGGGCAGACCTTTGCAAAGGTACTGAGGACGATGAAGGTGATTTTTGACCATGATAAGGCTAAAGTGGCAGTCCAAAGTGTTGTCACTACCAAAAAAGGAGACATACTTATTAAGGCCAAAGGTGTAGAGAATGCTTCTGCATTCTCACAGCAAATTGAAAAGTCGGTAGCTGGACAGAATACTGTCAAAATTAGCAACAGAAAAGTGACATTAAAGTTCCGAGACCTGGATGCCATTGTAGAGAAAGATGAGGTCAAAGAGGCTTTCGCTAGGACTTTTGGACATCAGAGCCAGGAGCCAGAAGTAGCTCTCTTAAAGTAAAATGCCAGGGGACAGAGGCTGGTGTTGATAAAGGTGGACGAAGCAACTGCCAGACAAGTAGAAAAGGAAGGCAGGTTACGAGTTGGTTTTGTAAGCTGCTGAATTTTAAGAAGATTTGAAGTTACAAGATGTTACAAATGCCTGGGGTATGAACATGTCTCAGGCGACTGTAAAAACGAAAACAGATCCAAGCTTTGCTTTCGGTGTGAAACCTCAAACGACCGGAAAATATTGTCCAGGCCCAGCTCGGTGCTTCTTCCGCCCAACAACGGACAACAGCACGAAGCAGGCAGCGGAAGCTGCCCTTTATTCAGAAGAGCCTCAAAAGAGGACAGAGATAAGGCCCAAGGAGGATCAAAATAAGGCAAAAAGGCCTTAAGTTAAAAGACATGCTTTTGTTGACCCACGCTGCGCTTGGTACTTTTTGTCTATCAGCAAGGAAAAGCATTAAGCCTCTAGTGGTGCTGGCTAAGTAGGCGGCCTACTATGAAGCGCTAGACCCTGAGTCCTCTTTAGGACTCGAGAGCATCAGCACCTCTAGCAAATGGTGGCTAGTTAACTTGTTAATGCTGTGAGACGCGATGGTCTCCCTGGTGGCTCTACCCTGGAGTAATGCCAACGTGGTTGCGGGGTGGATCCCACGTGGCATGGGGGGGGGCTATTAGTGGGTATGGGTGGTCTAATAAAAAAAAATCCATCGAGTCCCACACTACCGCTGTTCCTGCGGTGTGCCTCAATGCATTTTTTCTCCCTCCACAAAAAAAAAAAAAAAAAAAAAAACTACTACTACTACTACTACTACTACTATATTACTTCCTTCATGAAGAAGAAGTGTATGCAAACGCTAGAAAGTCGTTATTTGGCGTAAGAAAGACCCTTGCACGACAGCCCTCTCCTCTTTTTTCTTACGCCAAATGACAAACGTGACGACGCTATCCACTGCCCTTCATCTCTCTTTGATGTGTTGCAACCCAGAGATAATGGTTTTAGGAGCGGGTGCCACGTCGAGCTCATCCATTAGCTGCTGGTGCTCACCGTACCATCTTTCACACACGAAAAACGTATGTTCGTCAGTATCATCCAACGTAGGGCAGTAAGTGCATTTGGGTGATGCTATCACTGCCATGCGATGGAGATGTGCATTAAACTGGCTATGCCCGGAGAGGAACTGGGTGAGATAGTAATTAACCTCTCCGTGTCCTCTCTCCACCCATGGTCCCAGGTGTGGGATCAACCGATGCATCCACCTACCAACACCAGACCGATCCCACTCCTGTTGCCACGTCGTCAACGTTTTTTCCCGCCTGCCGTTATCACTTCCGTCGCCAGAGCCCGGGAACTTTCTTTGCCGCTCCAACGCAAGCAACACAACGGGAATCGTTCATACTATTACCATAACGGCAGCGGCGGATACTATGCGATAGGTGCAAGTGATCCTCAGCGACCCGATGTGCTGCACCGGAGTGAGGCATTCCTGGATATATCTTCTCGCCAACGCGTCTGCCCACACCTCCGCGCCGTACAGCAGGATTAAGTTTGAGACCGACGCAAGAAGCCGTCTTTTGGCTTCCCACCGGCCCCTAACGTTTGGCAATAACTGTAAAAGCGCCTTAAAAATGGTAACGGCTTTGTCGGCTGCTATCCTGATGTACTCCCAGAAGATGTGCCGTTAATCGATCTACACTCCTAGGTAGTGCACTACCGGACTCGCGCAGATTACCCCACCCGCAATGTTTGGGCGAAAGTCCCCCCCGTATCATCTCTGCCTAGTGAGAACGACTATCTCCGTCTTCCAATCGCCAGCTCAAAACTGTGATCCCGCAGCCACTCCGACACCATCGCGACCACCCACCATATTTTGCGCTCGGCCTCCTCTCGGGTTCTCGCTATGACGTGCAGTGATATGTCATGAGCCATGTCCGTCAGCTTGACCTCCAGAGGTATTTCGAGGCGTAAAAGTTCATCATAGACTAAGTTCTAGAGGTCAGGTCCAAGCGCAGATCCCTGCGAGACCCCCAACGTCAGACGCCTCTCTTTCTTCGTCCGTCTTTTGTATCATACCAGAGTACTCGATACTGGAGATAACTGTCAAGGATCTTTTTCAGGTAGGCCAGTACATTCTGGCGCCTTAATGCCTTCATTATGTCAGACCATTTTGCCGAGTTAACGGCATTCTTGACGTCAAGCGTTACCAGAACATAGCTGCTCCTCGTCTTATGAGAGGGTTTTCATGCCTCCTTAACCGACTCAAGAACCCCAGCCACAGCCATAACCGTTGAACACCCCTTTCGGAACCCATACTGATTTTCCAAGAGGCTGACTTCTCCTCTTAAGCAAGTACTGTCCGGGCGAGGGGCCTTTCGCCCCGGCTTCTCCGATACCACCAATCTCAATTCATCAAGGGTAAATAGCGGCATTTGGCCTGTATTTATGTCATCCCGCCTCTTAACGGGATGCTCCAAAAAGAGGCCGGAGACCACCCTCTCCAAGAATGAAGGTTCCACCGGCGGCGTCGGGTCGGAGCCGCGCAGTCTTTTAGCGCGATCCGGTAGCCCAGGCCCCAGGTATCGTTGTCCACCTTAGCGATGAGTTTGCGCCAGCATCGGTTCTTGCTCACCTTGATCGCCCCCACCAAGGCCTTTTTTGCGTTCCTGTATGCGGCAACAGCTACCTCAACGTCTTCGCGAGTTCTGTGTCACTGTGCAAGACGCTGCACGCCACAGGTGCTGTACCTCCCCGTGCAAATTTGCAATTTTTTCTGTCTACCAGTAGCACGAACGTCGACCCTTTCCGGCAAACCTTTTGGGCATACACGCATCGCACCATTCCATGACCTCTGCTGTATTTGTGATTTTGCTCAAATCAACAGGAGGAAGCGCACTTACTATGGCTTGCTGCAGTAAATCTCGATTAAGTTTTGCCACATTCCACCCGATTACACGCCTTCGGATTACTTCTCGCGAGCTTTCTCCACAGATCTCGTTTAACACAAAGCTGACGTACTGGGGATAACTAGCCGTGTAGTCCTTCAGAACTTGCCAGTCAGACACCCGTGCCGCCATTTGTGACAACACTTTCGTAAGATCGATGATCATGCCCCAGTTACTTGGCCACCTGAACGTTGCTGAGCTACCAGAGTTCATGACAATGAGATCTAGCCTGGCGGCCATCTCTAGCACCGCCCGCCCCCTGGAGTCGGTTCTCGGCTCCCCCAAGCGATGGCCTTGGAGTTAAAGTCACTGGCCAGGACCACATTACCATTCTCCCCACACACGCGAATAGCATCCTCGAGTTCGGCAAGCCACCCTCTAAAAAGGCCAATCGGAATGTTAAGGGAAATATAGTAACTCACATTGAATACACTTCCACTCCTGATCCACACAAACTCGTCCCCGCCTCCCGTATCAGATACGGGGGACTTGTCGCTGCGAATCAGGATGGTCGCGCCTCCAGTCTTGTCGCAGTACCAGCCTCGACTCGGTAGCGTGCGGAATGGCTCATTTATGAAGAGCAAGTCCACACCCTGGGCACGTGCAAGTTAGAAGTCCAGAAGATCGTGCGTGAGTACGGTCCTATCAAGGTTTACCTGCAGGATCACCGCTATTTTTGCTGAGCTCCTCCTGCAAACGCCCGCAGTGCTTGACACCCGGCAGTCCCAGCGACGTGTCCGGTGTCCGATTTCTGGACGACGCATTCACACAGGTAACATCTTACGTCTTCTTTGGAGCAGTTACGAGCTACGTGGCCCCTTTCACCTCACCTCCAGAACGCCCCGGTCCTGTCAGGCCCGCCACACTACCTAGCAATGTGGCGAAAGCCCAGGCATTTGAAGCAGCGCTCAGTCTTGGACTTAGGCCGCATCCTGCAGTTTACCTAGCTTAGCCTTATGTGATCCATCTTATTTAGGATCGTAGCCGCCGTTGCAGGTGCATCAACGTAGGCTACCCAATTTTCTTTGACAGTGCCAGACGACAGCCGCACTGCCATGACAGGGGCCTTCTTTCACTTAACACAGCCTCTAAGTGCAACCAGCACATCCTGCTCTGTCACTAATCTCGTATATCAAGGGCAGGGCAAGGGTCCTCACGCCGCCAGCGCTCGCCACAGCGTTGGCGAATGCATCGTGCATCTTTTTTTTCTGGACCTCCGTCCTATTTTCCCCACTGCCCGTTCCACCAACCACGCCATGCTCTGGTTGCGGCTGAAAACCAGGCCTTCTTGGCTTTTTCGGAGCCTTTTCTGGCGTCAGGTTTAGGCTTGTAATTTCTCTTTCTCTCCTTCGCTTCCTTTATTCTTTTTGTTCTGAACCAATCTCTGGCTCCTCCACTTCTTCAAGCCGATCCTGGTAACGCTTAAGGGCGCCTACAGCCGTCGCTGCTGGCCCAACGAGATCCTTTACGGTTCTCGCCGTGTTAGGGTGCTTAGCCACGAGCGCCTTAAGGTCATTCATCGCCCTCGCAAGTACCTCAAACGTGATGTCGGCTTTTTTTCGAAACTCGACCTCCATGTCCAGCTTGAACCCTCCACCGAGATCAAGATCAGAAGACTCTACAAAAGAGTCGGCCCTTCCTCGTCCCAGTTCCACCGTAATTCTCCTTACTATGGGAGTAACATCTTTGTGGCCCCCCTCCCCAGAATCCTTGGTACTTACGGACGCCACCCGGAGGTTACCAACTGGGGTAGTTGTTTTGCATTGACGCTCTTCATTTTTGCAACTTGTTTGAGTGGCACAGTGACCCGTGAAAGACAGCACTGCCCTTTTTTCGAGTAAAAAAAAATTGCAAAGGGTTAAAAAACAAGGCAGCAGCCCACTCTGATTCCAGAGAAGCATGCTACTTGCTCAGACCGGCCGGGAGTCACCACTCTTTCTCAGTTCCACCAACGGAGACTGCCCTGACGTTGTGTAGAGTAAGTGTAAAAGTGGTGTATATCTGTAGAGTATGTATATGTTGGTACACCACAGTTGACCCAGCAAGACATGCGCCAGGGATACAATCCCACGAGCGGCGCAGACAACCCGCCAAAACAAATTGGCATATAAAGGCATTTAAAGTGCCGCAATGTAGCCTCCTCCGTGGTAGTAAGCCTATATTAGTCAGCCCACCACGTCTTTTTTGTTTATGAGGTGTACAGCCATATCAGATGCAGCCAATGAGAGACCCTACCACGCACAACCTGAAACTACTAGTGAATATGTGAATATACCTGTGTTTGTTTAGTGTCAGTGTGATGCATCTATCTAAAAAGAATGTTATAACCACCGCTAATTTGTATACACAACGGGTGCTAGTTTCTATTGGCCACGTCAAGCATTAAGGCACAACCCACGGCAGCAGCAGAAAGCAAAGGACAAGGACCACAAGCAGGGCCGGCTCATGCATTCACATCGATGAAGCCAAAGGGCACAAGTCTCCCGTCCACACTGCTACAGATACACACGCCAACACCGCACACGCCTCCCAATCGACGCCCAAGACCACCACCACAAAGGGCCCCACAACTGCCCGTCGTCACCTCGTATCTTAGAATATGCCCCTATCCGCCACCCAGGGAAGGGCTTGGTATGATAAAACCAGCGAAACCCCACCCAGTAGTAGTAGTAATGGTTTTTTTTTTTTTTTTTTTTTTTTGTGGAGGGAGAAAAAATGCATTAAGGCACACTGACGGGACAGTGGTAGTGTAAAACTCGGTCGATTTTTTTTATAATACCACCCATACCTACCAAACCCCACCCCCCTATGCCGCGTGGCTTTTGATCCACTCTGAAACCGCGTTAGCATTACTTCAGGGTGAAGCCACCAAGGAAACCATCGCGTCTCACAGCATTAACGAGCTAACTTGCCACCATTTGCTAGAGGTGCTGATCCTCTCGAGTCCTAAAAAGAACTCGGGGTCCCTGAGGACCAGCACCTTGTCTAGCGCTTCATAGTAGGCCGCCTACTTAGCCCGCACCACTATAAGCTTAATGCTTTCTCTCGCTGATATGTAAAAAGTACCCAGCGCAGCGTGGGTCCACATAAGCCTGTCTTTCAACTCCAGGCCTTTTTGCCTTATTTTGATCCTGCTTGGGCCTTATCCCTGGCCTCTTTTAGGGCTCTTCTAAATAGGGGGCAGCTTCCGCTGCCTGCTTCGTGCTTGTTTTCCGTTGTTGGGCAAAGAAAGCACCGTGCTGGGACTGGACACTTTTTTTTCCGGTGGTTTGAGCTTCCACACCAGAAGCAAAGCTTTGATTTGTTTTCTTCTCTGCAGTTGCCTGAGACGTGTCTATATCCCAAGCATTTGTAACATCTTGTTACTTCAATTCTTCTTCGTATTCGGCAGCTTACGAAGCCAACTCGTAAGCTGCCTCCCTCTTCTACTTTTCTGGCAGTTGCTTCGTCTACCTTTATCAACGCCAGCCTCTGTCCCCTGGCATTTGGCTTTAAGAGAGCTACTTCTGGCTTCTGGCTCTGATGTCCAAAAGTCCTAGCGAAAGCCTCTTTGACCTCATCTTTCTCTACAATGGCATCCAGGTCTCGGACCTCTAATGTCACTTTTCTGTTGCTAATTTTGACAGTATTCTGTCCAGCTACCGACTTTTCAATTTTTTGTGAGAATGCAGTAGCATTTTCTACACCTTTGGCCTTAATAAGTATGTCTCCTTATCTTGTAGTGACAACACTTTGGACTGCCACGTTAGTCTCATCGGGGTCAAAGTTCGCCTTCATTGTCTTCAGCACCGTTGCAAAGGTCTGTCCTTCAGCCATATTCATTACTACTGTTGTTATGGTGTCCACTTTTCTCTTCTGGCTTGTTTTGTCATTCAGGGGAATTTCTTCTTGTTTGCCACTACCTGTTTTCTTTTTCTTCAACGACATAGTACGCTGGCGTTTTTCAGGGCTGTCCGATGGGCTCCTGTTTCTTTTACTCCGTTCTATTTGTTTTAGGGCAGTGTTTAGGGTTTTTTTCTGTACATGCCGTCAGAAATTATCTCGCCTTTTTTCCCTCCACTGCAGGGATTCAAATGACGACTTCCAAGCGTTGGTATACGAATCTTTTTCAATTAGACAGCCTTTTCTTAGCACTTCGGCCTCTTAAAGATGCTTAAGCGCCGCTTTGAGCCCATTTTTAACAGCGTTCGCTGTGTTGCCGTACTTATTATTAATCAGTTGTGGCGTCTCTATAATGTCATTCGTTGCTGATTGGACTTTATCAGCAACTTGCTGTCGCTTTACCCCGAGCCTAGTGACACTTTCTTCTCAAAAGGCAAGCTCTTCCTGGGTCTGGTGGCTAAATACTGACACGTTGCTAACCTTGGTGTCGTTAGTGCCTATACTCAACAGGCTTCCTCGTCGTCCTTTGTCTGTAAAGAAAGGCCATGGAACATTTAGCAGTCCCTGTTGGCCATAAGACACGTCTTTGTGCCCCCCCCCCCCCCCAGAATCTGTGGGGCCTTCGTCAGTCACCCGGGCTTTCACCGGATTGGAACTGCCGGCGGAATCCCTCAGAGAGGTTACCTTCTAGGGTACTAGTTTTGCATCGACGTTTTTCATATTGGCATCTTTTTTAATATTGTACTGACCCGCGAAGGCCAGCACTACCCTTTTTTTCTAGAAATAAATATTTGGAAAGGGTTAAAACCAGGGCAGCAGCCCTCTCTGTTACCAGAGAAAACCGCTACTTGCTCGGGCCGGCCAGGAGTCACCACTCTCCCTCAGTCCCACCCGCGGAGACTGCCCTGGCGTTGAGTAACAAGTGTAAATGGGTGTTTGTGTGTAATGTATGTATTTGTTGGTACACAACAATAATCCCAGCTAGACGAGCGGCAGGTGTACAGTTCCGAGACCGCGCAGACAACCCAACCAAATGGGCTGGCGTAAGGCACTAAGGTGCCGCCATATAGCCTCCTCAGTGGTAGTAAACCTAGATTAGTCGGCCCACCACGACTTTTTTGTTCATGAGGCGTACAGCTATATCAGATGTGGTAACCCAGATTTACCCGGGCCTCATCATCCGGCTTCACCCGTAGCCGGGCCCCCAACGCAAGCCCGGAAAAAGGATCCGCCACACGCAACCCAGAACAATCCGTAAGTGTCCCTGTGTTTGTTTAGTGAGAGTGTGTGATGCATGTATCTGAGAAGAATGTTTTAACCGCCGCTTACTTTTATACGCGACGGGTGTTAGTTTTTGTTGGCCTGCATCAAGCAATGGAGTGCAACCCACGGAAACAGCAAAAAGCAATGAACAAGGAGCACAAGCAGAGCCGGCCCATGCATCTACACCGATGGAGACATGGGGCACCAGTCCCCCGTCAACATCGCCGCAGATACACATGCCAACGCTACACATGCCCCCTTGTTAGTAGTCGGTCATCCTATTTTTTCAAGTATGCAAGTCTTTCGGGGCTGTCTATTCGTTACAGAAACACATTTTTTTTTTCTGACCACCCTTTGCCCCCTTGTTAACTACAGTTATATTTTAGGAACGCATCTCCTCCTTTTTTAGTAAAGATAATCTATTGTAATGGTTTAAATGATTTTAATTTATAAAGAATATTAAAAAGTATTTAAATCATTGAAAAAGATAAAATTTGATTGGAGATATAATCGTCTTGGTTATATTTATTTACTACGTGTCTTATATTGCATAGTTATGAATTTATTTGAGTCGATAACAATAATTACATACTAAAAAACAGCTATTTAAATTATAGTAAATTAAAAAAATTAGTTTACGAGTCCACTGTATTGCGCTCCTAGCAGAAGAAACGACTTACGTTAGTTGTCCAACAGAACTGCAACAGGGCGCGGTAGTTCAGTTGGCTAGGTCGTGGATTAGCATGCGGGAGACCGTGGTTTGTTTCTCGGCCAGTGCGACTTTTCGGGCAAGTACCTCTGTAAGTTTTTACATGTGCTTTTTTTACCACGAATGCTCTTTGAGGAGGGCTAAGGTGACCATCAATTGTAAGTGCCCATAGTAGAACCCTTATTTAAGGAGCCGGACGTAAAGCACTATAAAATAAAAAACAGATTCGCAGTGTCGATAAGAATTAGATCAACTACTTGTCGAGTGTCAATCATGAGAAAGTATGAAAAAAGGGAAAGATAAAATTTTTTATTTTGGATGTTAAATTGGATCAGGTTATATTTAAATGTTCTTTGCCGCTCCCTCGTAATCAATAGTAAACAAATAACATATTTTTCCTTCCTCCCACGGAATTTACGTAATTATTGAACAGCCCCTTCTTGCGGGCCCTGATTCCTTCCTGTCTTATTACGATTTGTAATACTACAAATTTTTTGTTCTTCATAAGAAATTGTTCCGTTAATCAAATTTTGCAACTTTATAAGTATTTGCAACTCGTAATAATTTTATAAAAAGAAAGTTGCAAAATTTTATCAAGTCCCCTAAGAACTCGGAAGATTTTTTTGTTTTTGATATATTTTAATGGCATTATTAGAGCAGAATATTTCAAATTTTCAAGAAAAGCTGAATTTTTTTAGGATATTTAAAGGTGCCGTTATTATCTTAGTTATACGCTATTCTTTCTTTTAGTTTTAGATAATAGTAATGGAAGCCTGATTATACAAGAATGTATTAAAGCATCATATCTTGGATCAATGTTTTATATTCTACGACTTAATATTATTGTTTGTTAAACTGGCGAAACAATTTAAAAATTATAATTAGATATTTGAGAAGAAAAAATTAAATAAGTGTTAGTGCCAAATAAATGGAAGATGCCTGATGTTTGTTCGAATATTTTTGGTAAAGATATTATCTTCTCAATAAATAACGTTATACTTACTTCTTACAACAAATATACTTATTTTTTGGAACAAGAAAATTTATAATCATGGAAGAGAAGGAATAAAAACATATTGCAGCATAAATCATGCTACTTACAAGGGTATTGATAAGTCTGATACTGATATTTATAAAAATATTCTAATTAAAGTTCCAAACAATATTTGTAAAAGCTTATCTTTGCATCAGCTGAAATCAGAAATTGGAGTACTTATAATGTTGATACGAAATTTAAAGATTGTTAATGGCTCATGTTATGGTACAAGATTAGGAGGTCCCTCGGGACGCAAAATAGCTCTGCAGACGACGGCACTTATCTGACGAAAACTACTATTTCCGCCCTCGGGTGGTTTTGGGAGGCTGGTACTTCCTCGGGAAAAAAAGCAGATTTCTGATACTCGTTCGAAAAGTCTGCTTTACGAACCTCGTTACGGACCTTGCCTTCGGCTTGGGCCGCAAACCTCTCGGTTAGCAAACGGAGACTTTTCAAACTCGTAGGAAAACTACTATTTCTTACCATGGGCACAAAGTGTAACTGGCACTTTGCGCCCTCAGGCTACACTTTGCGCCCTTATAATTACCTTAAGCTTACGGGCAGAAAAGTTTTTTTCCGCCCTTGGGTGGTTTTGGGAGGCTGGTACTTCCTCGGGCAAAAAAGCAGTTTTCCGGAACTTGTTCGAAAAGTCTCCTTTACGAACCTCGTTACGTCCCTCGCCTTCGGCTTGGGCCACAAACCTCTCGGTTTGCAATTAAAGACTTTTCAAACTCGTAAGAAAACTACTATTGTTCCCTCTGGCTCCAAAGTACTTTTTTGCTCTAGGGCCTGAAGTGATTTACTGGGCGCAAAGTGTGCCCACGGGCACAAAGTTGTACTTTGTGCCCTCGGTAAGAAAATTATTATACGCGACTCGGGCACCAACATACAATAATTGCGCCCTTCGAGCGTTTATTTTGTATTTTGTGCCTTAGTGGCGTAATGAATCATTTATTACTTTAAGGATTTTTTATACTTTAGATGCTTATCGCTCCCTCAAAAAAAAGGGTTCGCACCTTATGAGCATCAGAGAAGAGTAAGCAAAACGAGTCTGTTTGGCTTTATGCTTGCCTAAGCGACATTGTGATGTGGTAGCAAAGGCTGTTTTTTTTACTATTTAACTGTAACAATGATGCCAGACGAAATAGCATTTTTCTAAAAGCAGAGTTTAGTGCTCTAGATACTCGCAAGCTGTATAGAAGGGCAGTTTCTTATGTACTTAAAGTCACCATCAGCTCAACACATACTAAATACTGCAAAAAAGTATTTTCTAAGAAACGTGTTTTCATTCTTTTTAGTGATGTTGTATCAAAATTTGAACAATTTTTTGAACCTAATCAACGAAATTCTTTCGTAATTTTAGCAAAAATTTAGGGATCCTACGGGCCAAAGTAACCATCAAAGATCTCTTTCATGTGATCGTAAACAACGATATTGGTTAAAACTAAATGATCAAATTATATCTGATTTCTTTTATACTTTGTATTATAGACTGGTTAAAACGATAAATCATTAATTTTTTCGGTTGGAAAACAGTATGAGAAAAGTTAAAAAATTAAAGCACGAAGCTTATAAACAAAACGTAAAATCTAAAACAAGTGTCACATAAGGCATAGAAAATTTTAGCCTTTAATAACCAATAAATCTAAGATAATCAATGCAAATTCTGTCATAAAATTTTCGAGCTTCCGGTTATTGTGAACCCGATAATCTTTTAATGTTTTCGGCTATCGACATTTTAAAAACTTTTTGGGCTGTGAGAGAAGTAGTTGGGTATCGCCTACATCGTAGTTTCAACCATTTTGAGGATTTGACTACTACTTAACTTGGCAAATAGGGCATAGTATTTAAGTGGAATTTGTATGGTATTGACTGGAAACGACATCTTCCAAATGCTTTTAAAACCCATTCTTTCTTTCCATTATTATACTAGCATCATCGCAAGCTAAAGATATTTAATTACCAAAGCTGATATTAATATCTTCAAAAAGTTTCTTTAAAACCAAAAGGATGTCCAATGCCGAAGATTGTGGGGATTTGATTCTAGGAGTTGAAGTAGGTGCTGGACAACTTCATTCTTTGTTGTCTCAAAAAACTACCTACAAAAAATACACTAAAACGTATAAAAGCTTTGTATTGCTTACATCACTTCTGTTGTAAACAAGAATAGAATCATTAACACTGTTAATAGTTCTTACAACACTCTTAAATAAAAAAAGATACATATTATTTTTATAACGCAAAAAGCTTTTTTCGACCTCGGGCGTTTTTGAGGGTCGGGTGTGCCCTTGGCAGGAAAAATAGGATTCGCCACATAAGTGCCATCGCTCCGCGCCTACTTTACGTCCCTCGGGCCCTGCTTCTCAAGTCTCTCGGGCCGCAAAATAGCCCCAGAGGCGATGGCGCTTATCCGACGAAAACTACCATTTTCCGCTTTATCTGCACGCGCTTTGCTGCTGGTGAATCAAGTACCACCTTTTAAATCAGTGGTACTAAATCACCTACTTACTGAATTGGGACGTTGTGTTCTGCGTCTAAATTGAATGTTTTTTTGGCTATAAATGTATTCTGCCTTATGTGGTAAAGTTGGGCCGTATTTTAAACAATCTTGAAAAGGCTGATCACAAAGCTGATGAGTAATTATGGTACAGAAGCCAAAGTGAAGCTGGAATATATATCCGATAAGAAAAGTCTACGTATGAGAAAAATGTACATGCAGTGAATAAACAAAGTGCTTAAAAAATATATAAATACACATGTGAAAAATACTACTGGTTGTCACTACTCGAAACAAAACATAGCCAGCGTAGAAATGTACATAAATTGACTCTATTAACAACGTCAATAAAGCAAAGCGAGAGTAAATCTATAGCTAGTTTAATGTAGATATATGAACTGAGTTCAAACACCAGCACTTTAAGATCATAGAAAAAATTGCAGGTTTAGATAAACGCATTTTTTTAAAAGATAAGAAATGCTAATAAGTACAACAACACACAGAATATGACTTGCTCACAGTACAGTGTACGAAATTGAAAAAAATAGCGCTACCAATATCTTATGTAATTTTATGCGTGCACTAATTAAGCTTATAAAAATTAAATAATTACTAAAAACAGTAATTGTCTTATCTTAAGTCACCAAGAAAATTATAATGTGGAAGAGTACGTGTTTGCATTTTGCAGATTTCTTACTACATGACTATAAGTATGAAAAAAATAAAAAGACGACACAGCTCGTACAGCAGACCGAAAAAAGTGTGCATCGTATAGTTACATTATCATTTAAGGAAGTACATTGCACGCATGGTGATTAGCGGTATCAGGCTCCATCGGCGTGAAAAATCTAGACAATACGCGGTAGTGCAACAAACCATCATATCTAAAAAAATATAGTTGTATTGTGCGTAACATCCATTTGTTGCATGCGTAGTAATTTGCGACAGATGCATAAAAAATCTGAAAAAAATACGTGGCAGTATAGTAGACTGCCAAACGTAAACAACTGTAGGTTATATTGTGTAAAACGTCAGTTTATAGCATGTATGCTGAAACGTATATTAGAAATTATATAAACTGCTCATCTTTAATGGTCTGTATATAATTTTTTGATTATAATAATTATACTCCATGAAGTCTCACAGATTTTGTATAAAAATAAGGGGTGTATTAACACAGCTTTTATCATTATATTGTTTTAGAATAGTTAAATATATGATATGTGACTGAAGATGTAAGCGATTAAATGACTCTCAAATGACATATAAAACTTAGAAGTTGTAATACAAAAATTAAATTATATTTTTTAATCGAAGCTAACCGTAAGAAAGAGGAGACGAAATATTTTTTTTTAGGTATTTAATAAGTAAAAATATCTATTTTTTGTTCTCAAGAAAGTATCACAAAGACTGTAAGGAAAAAAAAAAAAAAAAGATTAAAGCTCAAGCTTGATTGTTTCAGTTTTTAGTAATAAAGTAAATAAAATTTTTTTACGCTTTATTTTCTTATTTGTATCTCAAAACTCTTTCCATATTTTTCCAACAGAAAGGCAAACAATTTAAAAATATTGTTTTATATTTGAAAGTTAAAAATGCATGGAGTATGAACTAAATTGCTTTACAAAGTGTTGTTGTATTTTTGTCGTGTACTTAAAACAAAAAAAAAATCTTCCAGAGATAAGATATCTAACAACAAAATTTTTCTCATTCCTGTGTACCTCAGCTAAAGCTTTTCTCATTACTGTGTAATTATTCTCATTTGTGTATTTGCGATTAGAGTTTGGTGTAAGAGAACCCGTGTTACAAGTACATCTTTACTAACATCCGTGTGATTATTTGAAGATGATCACATCATAGTTATAATGTTTTTTACCTTCCATATCAATATAATTTTTTAGTAATTTTTGGTTTATTTTTTGGGGCAAACTTCCAAACACAACACAACACGTTTTTTATACAGCGGCGTTTCGTCGACTGAAGTGTCGACCTCTTTAGGCTTCATTAAAAAATTCAACAGTAAATTAATACAAAAACCAAGAAATCATAGACATAAATGCAAGCTCATTTTTACACAATTAAATCACAAGGTCAATGTATCGAAATTAGTGATGTGGTCAGTAACGTATATACTTGAAAAAACTTTTACCAGTGTGACTCAATGTGATAGGTCATCTTTCTTATTTATATTATTATCGTTTGACACTACATGGAGCATTTCACCTTTCATATAATTTGGCTCATTGTCTAATATTCTAATGTCATCCTATTTAAAGTATGATTGTTTAAAATTTGATCTACAGACCCCACAGATTCGGTTTTGTAATTTTTTAGAACGAAGTTCTTTATGTCGCGTTACTCGGGGGGATGGAATTTTAAAACCGACAGATTTTTTTTTTTTTGAATCAGAAATCTCTTCCTCTCAAGTTTTTCCCCTCACCCCGTCCCCCCTCACCAAGTGTTCTCTACACACTTCCCCTCTCCTCACTATATATGTATATCTGTCAACCGTGCCGTATTACTCTTCTGCACCACACCTTTACCCACCATTCCCCCTCACACTCCCAAGCAATTAATTTTTTAACAAATTTTAATTTTATTTCCCCACACTAATTTTTCTTTGACTTTGAATTTTTTTTTCTTTTACAATTCTAAAAAAAAAAAAAAAGAAAAAAAAAACATTTTCCAATAAAGAGATTTGAACCATCGACCTTCTGCATGTAAGTCCTGTTCCTTACCCGCTCTGCTACGAGCGCTGCCGATTATAGAAGTCGGTTTCTTGTACTTATCGTGTGATTCGTAACTATAACATTTCATTTTTAAATGTATTCACTGATAATACATTCAATTATGAATTTGTTTTATAAATTGTGTATTTGTTTTTTAAATAACACATCTAAAAAAAAAAAAAAAAAAGAAAAATTTAATTAGCATAAATATAGTTATGTAGATCAAATATAATAAGGCGCGTTATTACGCATTAAATATTTGTATTTTCATTAAACCTGAGGTTTTTTTGGCATTACAGTAATGCTAATAATTACTGTTATAAATGAAAAAAAGTAATGAAATTAAATATGAAAAAAAAAGAATGATATATGAAAAAAAAGGGAATGAAAAAAAAAAGATTAAATATGAAAATAAGAAAGAAATTAAATAAAGGAAATACAAAAAAATGAAAAAAATGTAATAAAATGAAATATAAAAAAAAAAATAAAACAAGAAATGAAAAAAAAAAAAAATAAAACAAGAAATAAAGAAAAAAAAAAAAATTAAAATAAAAAAAAACAACAACAAACCAGGGGGGATAAATGGGTCATGGGACCCACGGTAAGAATGAAGTTCTTTGAACATGACGAGTATAAAAACACAATTTCTCAGGTAACAAGGGGGTCGCCAGACCCATTGAAAGAACGAAGCTCTATAAACGTTAATACTGCATTCATGTAGTTCACTAAACAAAAACTTGATAAACGAATAAAAAAAAAATACAAAAAAATGAAAAAAATGTAATAAAATGAAATATAAAAAAAAAAATAAAACAAGAAATGAAAAAAAAAAAAAAATAAAACAAGAAATAAAGAAAAAAAAAAAAATTAAAATAAAAAAAAACAACAACAAACCAGGGGGGATAAATGGGTCATGGGACCCACGGTAAGAACGAAGTTCTTTGAACATGACGAGTATAAAAACACAATTTCTCAGGTAACAAGGGGGTCGCCAGACCCATTGAAAGAACGAAGCTCTATAAACGTTAATACTGCATTCATGTAGTTCACTAAACAAAAACTTGAACGTGAGAACGTCGTGCATAAATACAGTACTCACGAAGTTCAACCATCGTGAGTACTGAACTATTTTTTTTATTTTTTTTTTTTATTCGTTTATCAAGTTTTTGTTTAGTGAACTACATGAATGCAGTATTAACGTTTATAGAGCTTCGTTCTTCCAATGGGTCTGGCGACCCCCTTGTTACCTGAGAAATTGTGTTTTTATACTTGTCATGTTCAGAGAACTTCGTTCTTACCGTGGGTCCCATGACCCATTTATCTCCCCTGGTTTGTTGTTGTTTTTTTTTTATTTTAATTTTTTTTTTTTTTCTTTATTTCTTGTTTTATTTTATTTTTTTTTCATTTTTTGTTTTATTTTTTTTTTTATATTTTTTGTTCTATTCTGTTCTCTTTAAGTGCTTTTTTGTTTTACCATTATTTTTGCAGGACTGTTATTGCACGAAATTTCATATACCACGCTGGTGTTATCTAACTTTTATTGTTTTATCTTTTCCTAATTGTAAAATCTGATTTAATTTTTTCGTTATTTTGAGAGTAGTACTTACTAGGAATTTTTTAAAATATTGTTTTGTTTTTTTAAAAATGTTGAGTAAATATGGCAAACTAATAATATTGTTGTTGTGTCATGTTTGAAATGTACAATTTAAATATCCTTTAAAGAAAATAATTACTTGATTATGATAATTACATTAGTTTTTTATGCCAAACTTATCAAGTCAAGTCAAAGTTTTTTAAGTACTTAAATTTTAAACAACCTAACGCGCTTTAAGCAGTACTTCAAGGGGAGTATGAAAATTTGCCTAATTAGACTGATAGAATTAGACTTTTCAAAAAATTAATTCCTATAAGCGAATAAAAAATTGGATTAGCGAGATAAAAGTGGTAGAAATTGCTGCTACCAAAAAAGAACCTCTGAATTTGTCAGCAAAGTGCCCAAAAAAAATCGTAAAAGTGCTAAAATCACCTAAATCGCGAATAAATCGAAAACAGTAATGGATGGAAAAAAAAATTAATAAAAAAAAAAATGCGCCTTTCTAAGCTGTACAAAAGTAGCCTTGTTGAAATTAATTTCATTAAATAGTTTTTTTGCAAATTGCAAAAAACCGCACAATTGGCCGTTTTTTGAAAAATTCATAACTCAGTCCCATTTGGATATGAAGAGCTGAAAATTTAATACAATGTTTCTTTCGTAGTCCTTAACATATGCTCCAAATTTCAAGATGATACAATAAATAGTTTTTGCAAACCGTCGTGTTCAAGAAAAAATGGTCCCTTCGAAAAATGGCTCTAAAAAAGTTTTGAGACCACTTACGGCCATTTTTCAAACGTGCTGCTCTTCGTCAAGAGTTAGTGTTTGATATGCTAAAATTTCATAATCCCATCTTGTTTAGAAGTACTGTTAAAATTGCATCGAAAAACAGTGATTTTCGCAGGAGGCCGTCGGCAGTGCGTGGTGGGGCGAGCCGCCGAATTAGGCCACGCCCACTTTTTCGCTGAGCGCTCGGCGCACTTTCGAGCGTGTAGGTTTAAAATGACTATGCGTTGTATAACCAACGATATCTTCGGAATTAAGCATCAGAAATTGATGTTTTTTTTAAATCTGGGGTAGCTTTCAATAATATTGAGATTACGCGTATCGACATAATAATAAAAATAATAATAGTCATGGAAAAATGGTACTTCTGAAAATTCACGCTCAAAACCAAGTGCTCAGCGAAAAAGTGGGCGTGGCCTAATTCGGCGGCTCGCCCCACCACGCACTGCCGACGGCCTCCTGCGAAAATCACTGTTTTTCGATGCAATTTTAACAGTACTTCTAAACAAGATGGGATTATGAAATTTTAGCATATCAAACACTAACTCTTGACGAAGAGCAGCACGTTTGAAAAATGGCCGTAAGTGGTCTCAAAACTTTTTTAGAGCCATTTTTCGAAGGGACCATTTTTTCTTGAACACGACGGTTTGCAAAAACTATTTATTGTATCATCTTGAAATTTGGAGCATATGTTAAGGACTACGAAAGGAACATTGTATAAAATTTTCAGCTCTTCATATCAAAATGGGACTGAGTTATGAATTTTTCAAAAAATGGCCAAATTTGCGGTTTTTTGCATTTTGCAAAAAAAATATTTAATGAAATGAATTTTAACAAGGCTACTTTTATGCGGCTTGGAAAGGCGCATCTTTTTTGTATTTAACTTTTTTTTTTCATCTATTACTGTTTTCGATTTATTTACGATTTAGGTGATTTTCGCACTTTTTCCATTTACCTTTTTTATTTGCTTATAGGAATTAATTTTTTTTCAATGGTGTGAAATCTAATTCTATCAGTCTAAATATACTACATTATGCCACTAGTTTGTGTTCACGTCGTGTATTTTTTGCTTACATTGTTTTGTGACCGTTCAATCATTTGCTGCCTATTGGCAGAAAATTTTGTTTGTATCGTATTTGGTATGCATCAGAGAGAGAGAGAGAGAGAGAAAAAGAGAGAGAGAGAGAGAGGGAGAGAGAGAGCGTAGTCGAAAAAGAGAAACAACAAGAGAGAATAAACAGTGACAGGTTAAGTATAGGATAGTAAAGAGTTTAGCTAGACCGTATGGAAAAAAGTGGAGTGTTCAGTTAGGATAGAGAGTGAAATTGAACAAGAACGTGATCAGAGAGAGGTAGGACTTGAGCTGAGAGAGGATAAATAAGAAGAAAATAGAGTAGTGAACTAATTAGATCGAGGTGCAGATAGTGAGAGTATACGTAGAGTACAGGACAGAAAAGAGACAGTTGGAACAGTAGGTGAAATTGCTGAAAATTGGTTATGTAGACAAGCTATCGCCGAGACTGGGATAGCTTCGAGAAACCGGAGTTTGATAGTAAGAGTACAGAGAAGATAGGTGCTATAAAATAGTACAGAAAAGAAAAGAGTGTTAAGTGCAATCTAAGTGAGTGGGTGTGTATGTGTGCAGATGGGTGTTAGGGGAGATAGAGGAAAGGGTCGGCTAGTGTAAATGTACGTATGATTAAAGCGAGAATTAGAGTCATGACAACGACTGCCATTTTTGGCCATTTATGACGTTCATACGAGAAATATAGTATCAGGTGCGTGTGTGAGATTCGGACATATGTAATTAAGTACACGTTATTGACGCCGAAGCTAACAAAAATACTGTGACGGAAAGAAGTGTGTCGATAAGGAGGGGCCGGGCTAACGTGCAGTAAATATACAAACATGCCTATTCATAAGTCAGTAAATAAGTGTATTAACGCAGAATTGTGATGGGATGTATAAATAAAGTGTGTCGGCATTCAAAGCCCCGTGCTGATCTTTTTATTAATTCCTTCACAGGAGTTCCTGGGGTTTTTAAACTGGATACCTGAGATGGACCCTCTGGAGAAGAGAATCGAGTAAGAGGGGACGAGGTAAATGTACTAAGTACTTTCTAAATTTCACGCAGCACACTGAGTACTTTTTCAATTTTTTGATTTAAAAAAAAAACATTGTTACATGAGCTCATAAAAATCATAGTTAGTATACAAAAGCACTAAAAGCCCCCGTCTCGGCTTCTCCCGAGACTCACTAAATAGATCACCGTAGAGTGTTGACACGTAATGTAAAACGTTTTTAGTTATAAATTTTACAACTATTTTTGATACTTCTCAGAATAAAAAAATGTCTTGTTAAAAACGGTTTTGTTTGGAATCCATGCAGTTTATTTGCGATTACCATTGCTAATTACCAGAGCAACAACGTCCTGGAACTAATTATCTCTGGTTTTTATCGCCACAATAAAAGCGAATACATATTTTCCTACCTATTTAAAAATCTAGAAGATTGAAGTGAAAACTGGTATCACGGCTATAATAAAAAGCTGATATCTCAAGTAATAGATTCTACATTTGTCGATTTTAATGCTGCTGTTTTAATCTGAATAAATGTTCTGCGTCAGTTCCCTAACACCTAAAATTGGAAACATTTAAAGTTTTCCTTCTATTTTCTCTCTTACGACGATAGGCATCGTTAAACCTTTTTTAAGCCCTAAAGGCTGTTTTATGTCAACTTTGTTAGGTTGGAGTGTATTTGTTGGCAGGATATTTCGACGTTTGATGGCTCTAAAAAGGACAAGTGAGCTAAACTCTTTATAGACTAAACTTTCCAGCAAACGTGACTGCCTAGATACCTGAGGGTGATACTTTTTAGCCTGCTGTTGTAGCACTAGACTTAATGGGAGAAAACAAAGTCTGAAGCGTTGAAGCTAGTTGTAGAGCTAATTTCTCCTGGTGTTACTCTGGAGATGTTAGTGTCCAAAGCACCTTTTTTTGCTGAGCTCAGTCAGTTTATTGATCTAAGGGAGGGAGATTGGTTCGAAATGTTTGCTTGTTAATGACTGTCCCGTTTGCTCAAGCTTATTTTTGAACTGAAACTTCTTATGTTGGGCCGTGAACAGCCGCGTGAGGGGAAATGCGTTTTGAAAAAACGTAGCCACCAACCCTGCGGCCCAAGCCCTCTCTTAAATCTCCTCTCTTGTAGGTACACTTTCTCCCGCTCCGTCTTTCTCTTTCGCAGCGTGCGCCACTCTACTGTCTGCCGTTTCGTCTCTCTTTCTTTCCCATGTACTGATGTACGCCGTTTGCTCGCTTCCCCTCAGGCTGGTACTGTACCTACATTATAGCTATGTAAGTATGTATTTTTGTGCGCTATGACTAAATAATAAACTGATCTCGCTGAGGTATAGGTATGGAGAAAAGAGAAAAGAAGAGAAAAACAACAACTTAATCTATGCTAGAGGCAAAGTATACGTATGTATTTTGTATACATATATCCGTGTTGTACGTCCTGGTCATTACATACAGGTTAGTCCCTATACATGTATGTAAGAAAAACGTGCATGAAGTATTTAATACGTATGATATACGACAATCTTACCTTTAAAAACAAGAAAATAGCTATATGTCTATTGTTTTCCTTAATCTCAATCAGAAACAGTGAACTATTTTACTTTTATGGTAGCCAAAATTTTAAAAAATTTTTAGGATACAATGATTCCAACAAGACATGTATGTATCATATCATATCAAATGCATGAAAAAAAATTTTAAATGGAAGGAATTTTTGTCCCGCGTAACTGGACAAAACTACCTTTTTTGGCGTAGTATGGTAAAAATTTTTGTTTCGTTCTGCATTACATGACGAACAATAATTGTACGTATATAAATACATATTTATATCATAGCAAACATGAAAGTATTTAGAATGCGTAAATACGTGAATTACGTACGCGCGTGCTCGTATACTTAATAATAATAAAATTTTTACCATTTTAATATCGAATTCTTAAAGATCTAATAATATTAGGTGTAATGAGTTTCTATTATACCAAGTTTAATAACATTTGAGTTTGAAGTCTTACTTCTGCCTGGGGTTCCGAAACCCACACCTGGTTTTTTTTTATAGCTTCACTGTTAGGTTTAACCAACTCACACCTCGGAAAGGATCGGTGCTTACTGGTTGAATGTTTAGAGTAGAGAGGATATTGTAGGGTCGTTGGTGGCCGAGGTTCCCAGTCTCGCAACAGACAGCTCTGCTGGTGATGTCTGCGAGAGAATAACTGACTCGTTTTAATAGTGGCCAGCTTTATATAGTCTTTTACTCGACAAATCGTTGCCGGAAATGGTAGTTAAAAATGCCATTTCTGTAGGTATACTGTTGGGACGACCACTCAGAAGAAGGCCGTTGTGGCTACCTGAAATTCTCAGGGTTGTTTTTCCTGGCTTGCTGTTGTCGCAAAATCTGCTTTGATAGCCCCAGGATGGTTAGAAGAAAGACCAATGAAACCCCAAAATCCTAAAGCTGATTGTGCTCTAGCTAGACACGTCTCCTGGAATTTCGCCGGAGACGTTAATATTCTGAACACTTTTTTGTTGGTCGCACTCGTCAATCTTTCGTTTGGGATGGAGTTTGACATAAATCGCTTGTCTATTAAAGAACAGTGTTGTCAGCGGTAGCCAGGATATCCAGCTGCACGACTTCCAGCTCTATACTTCATGTACTGCCAATGATTGACTGTAGTATTCAGTAATTTTTTCGGGGAAATAATAACCAGATTTACTTAAGGTGGCTCCTCACTAAATCAAAACACTGGAGTATTAAATGATATTTTAAAGGATGATTCTTGAAGGTGCAAGGAGTCTTTTCCCAAAATTTTAGACCTCGTCACCACCAAAATTGTTAAAAAAAACTAACTGGAAAATAGACTCTGTAACATAGCCTCTTATGGAGGGTCGTCAAATTGGTGGCGCAGGTTGCATGATATCTCAGCAAAGATACTGTAGTTCTTAATAGAAAACTATGTAGCAGATAGAAGAAATCAGAATCTTTCCAACGACATTCAGGTACTTGGACATTACCATGGGTTTTATAGGATATTTTGTAAAAATAGTAGATAACTGTGCAAGTCACGGAACAGATGAAAAGTGTGGGGCGTCTGCTACACCGAAGAGCGGTAGCCCGCGTAGTTTGAATTGGTCAGAAAGTTGTACGTTAAATAAATAGGAGTTGTGGGAATCGTAATTATAATAAAAATAAATGAGACGCTGAACTAAGAAAATAATTTAATGCGGGGCTGACTTATGTACTTTTTTGACTAATAGATGAAATTAATAGAATATGTCACGATAAAGTTAGGACACGGTTGTATTTACTCGTCACTAATAAATAACTTGTAGATTTTTTCTAAAGTTTTTTTGTCTTTGGTCACCCGTGGCTTATTATTAGGTACTTATCGTCAGCTTAGTATTATTTACATACAAGGGTTATGTTGTCAGATTTGTATACCTACGTCTGCTCGGGTCACTGTATTGTACGATATAGGTCAACGGTGTAGATGTGACTAAACTTTTTTTGAAGGGACTATAGGTACCTATCCATTTTTAGTCAAGAACCTCCACAGCCAATGAAAAGCTGTGTTGCAGTATGCTTACTCTTCTTGTGGGATTTATAGTGAGGAGCCACCTTAATTCTATTGCAGATAGCTTCGATGTTACTTCTACGCCACCTAGTGGATCCTCTTGAACTGAAGTGAAAAGCTAGCGTGTTTTTGCAAAAGTTTAAGCTTATTTTTTGCAACTGTTATCAATTTTTTCAAGATATAAACTGTACTAAAACTTTCTCGAAAGTGTCAAGAATCAGTATGCAAAATTTCATCAAGATTGGTTGAGCAGTCATCGTGGCTGGCGATTACAACGGCTTTAGCGACTTTCCTGTATATATTAGCTAGATTTACATTATGATTAGTAAGATTTACATTAAATATGTGGCTAGTGACATCTATTATGTGGCATAAACACTATGAATACAAGATGATATGTATATGTCCTTTGTACAGTGATTCAGGAAAGGCAGACAGAACATGGCCGTTGGTGCGCATGCACGCTATTGTTGAATCTCTCTATACAATGAGAGAGGAGATCTTGTAATCTTGATTAATCTTTATGTTTATGGTTCAATATATTAATTTAAGTATTAACAAGTTTAATATTATTGATCCACTACCTCCTAGCATATTTATTTAACAGTGTGGATAGACGCACTTGAATATCTTAATTATAAAAGAAGATGTATACATACCGAGATGCGCACTGAAGTTTCTGACAGGTTGCAAACTTTTCACCGTCGTAGCCAATGCTAGCAACGACTTTTTCCTCATGCAGATGGCACTGTTTTAAATTACTGCACGAATAGAATACGTGACTTGTCAAGTAAAACGGACAGTACTGTGGTAATTAGTCATTCACTAATCTGTAATTTGATGTATCATTTTATTTATGGTTTGTTATGATTTCTTTTGAACATTTTAATTCTTAGAATTGTCTGTCAGAATCAGCCATGTAAGCAGTTCCAGTCACTATTTGACATTGCAGAGAATATGACTAGAGTGTTTAATGGTGGCAAAGCTAGTTTGGTACTAGCTTTAGTAATAAAGGCGTTCCAGAACTAGTAAGGATACATTTAAGCTTTCGAAGAGATTCACTAATACCTTCTTCTAATCAGCAAAGTTTAAAATCACTTTTTGTTAAGGGCAATCTGGAGATACTTAAAGTAGCCTGCCTTATTAATAACGTTACTTTAATTGTTCAGCTTTATAACATTATTTATTCAGCAGTCAGCTATTTAATCGAAAATGGTTGAGGATTTGTGGTGAAAAGTGAAAAATCAGATTATGAACGAATAAGGTGTGATTTTTTTTTCCCTTTTTGTTTTATATATTTTAACATATCTCGCCAAAACCAAGCTGTATTTATTTCTTGTAAATTAAAAAATGTAAGTCTATTTTTCCTTTTTTTCCCTTAAATTATGTAGAGTAAATTACTGACGCAAATAACATCACCTAACCGAATTAGACATAAGAAATTACTTTGCAAAAATGAGTTTCCTACTCTACCGATCAATAGATGTTTTACTGAGTTTACAACAATCAATTTATTTGGAATATTTACATGTCAGAAAAAAATAGTAGACACAAATTTATGAATCCACAAGGAACAAATGTTTCTTAATTCCGGCGGGATTTATAAAATAACGAAGAAGAAAAATGAAAAATCTGATTACACTTCATCATTCAAACATCTTATTTTTCAGTTTCTGCCTCGAGTTCTCAAGCAATTTTACCAAGTGTGGGCTTGACTTATTTTTTAAAGTATCAAAAATGTTCGTCTGCTCTTATTAATTCGATAAAATAGCTGTCTAGTGAATAAAAAATGTTATCAAGCTATACAATTAAAGTAACCTGAATAATAAAGTAAGAAACTTCAACTATCTTGAATCACCCTTAAATTGATTATGTTTTTTTGCCACAGTATCTTGCTATCTTTTATGATTAACTAAATGCCTTGGTGGTCGTTTGTGCAAGAGATATTAGATCACAAGTAACTATTCATTGCAATACTTTTTTCATTTGACAAGTCATTTATAATGTACATTTATTCAAATATTATAATATACATTACTCCTAACTTAATGATTTTTCAAGTCTCCATTGATTATTTCGTTATAAATGACTTGACGAAAACGACAAATATTGCAATAAATAGTTACCAAACTACTTGTAAATCTATATTTGTTTCCATTGTAGTTTTTGTTACTATTTTTACAAATTCTACTATTTAGATTTTTCTCTCGCAACCGTTGGAATAACTGCAAATTTGATCTGATGGTATGACCAGCAAAAATAAAAATTATCTAACCCACTTTGCTACGAAGTACTATGTCAGCAAAGGAATGGCTTTGGGCACACATAAGTAACCATACATGTATCACATGGAGGGAGAAAGTAGAAGTAGGGTAACTGGGGTGGAGAGTCTTTTAAGCTGTATTCTAGCTCTGCTAGCCTATAGATAACTTATCTCTTTATTAACATTGGTATTAAATTCAAATCAATTTTACAAATTACACGCATTCTCATAATGTCATACAGTAAACAACGCACTTTATAGCATGAATTTTTAAAATTACCTTGGCAAGTTTTGTATAAAAAGTTTGTTTAACGTTCTTAAAATTTTATCATCGTACATATGCTTAATCTTTGAAAAAACCAAAATGAAAAAAATTGGTTAATGTAGTTTTATTTTATAGAAGGCGTAGAAATCTGTAGGTCAAAATTTTATATACATACAGCTTTAGTACAAATACAAGGAAAGAATAGTAATACATTATACAAGTACATGCATTTCTTGGTACATGATTACGATCAGCAGAAATTGAAAGATAGAATACTTTTAAAAAATGATAACTTTCAGGCTCTTGGCTTGTCTGGACAAAAGTTACTGGGAATCCCTATTGTTGTACAACACACTCAAGCAGAAAAAAATCGAATGGGTAACTCTATGCCAAATCTGATGCCTAAAGGTCAAACTGGGCCAATGAGATTATATGTTGGATCACTACATTTTAATATCACTGAAGATATGCTGCGAGGTATATTTGAACCATTTGGTAAGATCGAAAGCATACAGCTTATTATGGATCCTGAAACTGGCCGAAGTAAAGGATATGGATTTTTAACGGTAATGAGAAATATGTTGCTAAAATGATTTTAAAACTTCCATTTATTTTACATAGAATATTTTTATAATGTTAAATGAACAAACTTTTAGAAAACGAAGTAGAAAGTAAAACATGGAAATTATTTTTTTTTATGCAACACAAACATTTGCTCAGATAAGTATGCACAGGAAATGCTTGCTACATTCAGCTTTTTTAAATTTAAATTACATGGTTGAAATTAATATTCAGAAAATTTGAAAATATGTGTCTACACAAAACATGTATGAGCCAAAATTTAAAATTATTACTACGAAGCTTTTTTAACCCCCTTCCAAATTATTAGTTTAATTAGTAATTAATAAATTATGAATAAGTCAAATGGCTATGTAACGCAAAATATGGGTTCTAAAGGGTAAATTTTTCTTTGATTATTCTTTTTTTCCGATTCATTTTGCAGCTGAATGATAAAATCTACCGCATTTAGTATTTTCAACCGGATTTTTACAGCTCTTGAAGCTCAAGGTTAGCTTAAGTTAATTACTAGCTTTTGTTACTTATCTAAATTCTTATAGTAGTTTATAAAGTACTTTCTTGTGGCTAAGATATCCATAATAGATATTTTTTGTACTGAAAGTAGTTTTGACAATAATTAAAAATGTAGATAAGGTTTCTTTCAAGTAGCATCCGTAGTAATATATACATAGTTAATTATCGCCAGCAAAGGCTAGTAGCTTAGTGCAATAAGTCGACTATTACAGAAACGTGTTCAATTGAAGTAATAAACAGCTCTTCACCATCTTAGAAGTGTATACGGACTCATAGCAATAATGCTATTTGATAGAAAGGAAACGTAAACCAAACCACGCTCAGTAAACTTTTTGAAAAAGCAAATTTGAAATTCTGCCTGTTTATTCTACTTGTAATTTCTTTCTTCTGCCTTAAATACATCCTCCTTACTAATCCTTCTATTGATTTTATAAAAAAATTTTCAAAAATTTATTAAATTTTTTATGGTTTAAGTACATTTTTATTTTAATCAGAAAACAGGGGGTTTCAGAGTTCGTGTTATTTTTCTAGTCCAAAGTTTCTAGCACGGCTTCAGGTCATAGTTTAATTTGATCCAGTGACTGTGCTGGAATTAGCCTAATAGCTCTCAATAAAGTTTTGGGCTCATTTGTTATAAAACGATCGATTTAGTGCACATTTTCATGAGGTCAACTGTTAGAGGAAGAAGTTACCTAGCGTTGCGTGCTCAAGTACAAAAATTTTTTGCAAGCTACGTTTATTTACCGGTTTAAGAGAGCAAAAATGTACAGCAACTTAAAGACTAACTGAGAGGGGTGAATCAGCAGCAGTATTAGGTGTGGAGTTAGTATTTCTAAGTGCGTACATGTATGTTTGGCTTTTGTTTAATTAAAAAGTCTTGCATACATATTTACAGTTATATTTTATAACATTTTTCTATTCATAGTTCTGTTCATTATTTCTTCTCGTATTTCCGGCTCGTGATTGGTAAATAGCGTATTATAAATAGAACTACAAATATTTTAAAGTAGTGATACTTTTATTGTGAAGTAAAGTGTATAAATTTATTAACAAGACTCAATTTGTAAGTAAATATAATAAAAGTGCTGTAATTTTGTTTCTACTGCGTTGTCTCGTAATTTTTTAATTAATGCGCCTAGTCTCTAATATTATCGTAACTTAAATATTCCATTTAAGAGTGAAAATTACGAATAAAAAAATTAGTTTAACTTGTTTCAATGTTAACGCAGATCGTTAGTTTGGAAAAAATGCGCCACGAGTTAGTTGATTCATGATGAGATGGTGCGTAAAAAAATGCACGTGTTGTGGCGATCTTCGTGAATTGTTAACCTAAAAGAAAAATAGAAACTCGAATTCTTGCATAATGTGGAGCTCAGGCTTGTTATTTTGAACTGTAATGCAAGTGACCTATAAAATTTATAGTTGTGATTATCACGATAAATTTTATTCTAGAAATGCGCGTACCAGCTCTACCACGATATTCACAAGCTACGTGTAACTTCAAATAACGACTTCATCTGAAAAGAATGTTTTTATCCAAAGCTTAAATAAGGACGTAATTAGAGTACTTCATGCCGTCAGCAAAAATCATACGATGTGATAGATCAAAGATATTTAATATTTTAAGCAGATAATGTGCCACTAAATCGTATACAGTAATAACAAAAATATATGAATTTTCAAACATCTTTGGTTTTAGAGTGAAAAAAGAGGCTGCCTGATTTTAATTTTTAGCTCGAAAAGACGCTAGCAAAAGGGAAAAAAAGTAAATATTTGCACGCTTCAAATGCTTACACATGGAAAAAACTTTTGAACGTACAGAGCCCAGTTACGCAGGCTAGATAAGTTCAAATCGCTTTGAACTACTACTGCACAAGGGTACAGGCCGCCTTGACTCAAAGATCGAGTCACACGAGTTCAAAACAGCGTTCAACTGAGACTGCACAACCATGCGCGCCGCGTAGCCTGTAGTTTGGGCTTGTACAGTACGGCATAGTATTGAACTGCAGAAGCTCGAGGGGGGGCTACCTGAGCCCGACGGTTGTGCTCTCACAGCACTATGTCCAGGCTCAGCGAGCTCAGTGCTTCTCCGAGCTCTCTCTCACCGAATTCTGAGCTATCAGCAGACAACTTTTGGGCTTCAATGGATACAGCCGTTCATTATATAGAACGCGAACAGGTAAATGAGTTAAAACTTATATTTTAAATACATACATACCTGTGAATAATTTCATGAAACTTACTTAACCTTTATGTAACTCATTAATTTAGTATAAAATGTTTAGGGTTAATTATAACATTTTGACCGTACAAATAACTAAGAATGGTCATTTTAAAAATGAGTAACACAATTTTTTCCAGTATACTCATTTTTAAAATGACCGTTCTTAGTTATTTGTACGGTCAAAATGTTATAATTAACCCTAAACATTTTATACTAAATTAATGAGTTACATAAAGGTTAAGTAAGTTTCATGAAATTATTCACAGGTATGTATGTATTTAAAATATAAGTTTTAACTCATTTATCTGTTCGCGTTCTATATAATGAACGGCTGTATTCATTGAAGCCCAAAAGTTGTCTGCTGATAGCTCAAAATTCGGTGAGAGAGAGCTCGGAGAAGCACTGAGCTCGCTGAGCCTGGACATAGTGCTGTGAGAGCACAACCGTCGGGCTCAGGTAGCCCCCCCTCGAGCTTCTGCAGTTCAATACTATGCCGTACTGTACAAGCCCAAACTACAGGCTACGCGGCGCGCATGGTTGTGCAGTCTCAGTTGAACGCTATTTTGAACTCGTGTGACTCGATCTTCGAGTCAAGGCGGCCTGTACACTTGTGCAGTAGGAGTTCAATGCGATTTAAACTTCTCAAGCCTGCGTAACTGGGCTCTGTACGTTCAAAATTTTTTTCCGTGCAGTTTTAGGCGTCAAGAAACTAACGTAGAACAGTATCGAGATTGAAACAGTAGCGTCAGTATCGATGAATAAAGAATCCATTAAGTCAGAAACCAGCTTATTGTTATAACCGTGATGGTAATCATTTGAATTTTCTAGCTTTTCAAATAAGTAGAATAATAAGTATTTATTTTTATTGTGGTGCTAAAAAATAAAGAAATTATGCTTCAGGATCTTGTTGCTCTGGTTATAGTGTTGAGATTGAAAAATAAAATTTTTGAAGTATAAATTTTCTGTCAGTCTTACATATTTAAAGTTACAACAAATTGCCCTTTCCATTTGATGTAACATGAGAACGTGCAAATCAACAGCTCTTTGGGGCCAACAACTATTTTATAGAGTAAGAAAGGAAGAGTACTTTTCAGCATCATTATATTTTTCAAAACTTTCTTATAGCTTATTATTTGACGATAACTGCATTCGAAACAAAAATTTGTAATTAGATTTACGTGTTGTCACACTACTGTGCTCCACTCACTGAATCTCGGGTGAAGCTAAGACGAGGCTGCTAGTAAGCTTATGAAAATTAAATACCCACTAGATATATGCTTCAGGCTAATATCATTTTAAAATTCAGCAAGATGCATCTCTCAAGCTCCAAATTCCTTGAATTTTAAGTATTTTGTTGCTTCAAGCTTTTAACCATCGAATTCAGAATATATATTTTAAGTTTCTTTGCTCTGATTCAAAAAGAGACTTATTAATGCCAGTAGATAGAATGTTTAGATTCATTGGTATTTAGTCCTTTTGTTTTGCTGCTGCAAGTGCTATCCTAACGGTTACTTACTTCTTTTTTTAAATTATTTTGCATAAATTGTATAAACAAAAACCTTATTTAAATGGACAATATGAGGGACAGGGGTATACTTGGTGCAGTAAAAGTAACAGCTTATAAAATCAATTACTTGCAACTTGGATACTTAGAAAAAAAAGTTTAAAACAAAAATCAATTTATATTTTTTAATCTTCTCGGGTGAGTATAATGGGCAAATATACCCACGATGGGTATTCTCTTCGTTTTGGCCCGATCCGAGCAGTACAAGAAAATGTCTCAGTAGAGATTTTTTCTCAAGCTATTTTCGTATATGTTTATTACAAAACTTATACATTCGTTCTCTTTTACATCTATTTAATTTTGTACTTTACATAAATTTCTATTGTATATTAATTCTTGTTCGTTTTTCTGTGTTAACGATTATTTATTTTAATTTTTTGATAACAATGTCGTTCTTATTTAATCTCATACTTCTGGTTAGTTGATTTGCTTCCCTAATCAATTAAGAAAGTAATTTATCTTTCTTGCATTATAAATTCATTCATCATAACTTTTTTTGTACATAAAAAATTTTCTCAAACTATCCTAATTTGAATTCAATTTTTGTTTTTAATTCAATGCTGATATTCTCTACATATTTTAAGCGTTGATGTCTGTTAAGGTACAAAAATCTACTCCAAACCCACATAAATAATAATATAACTGCATCCTCAGTAATTTCTTTGTTTCCTCATAACTTAATTAATCAAACCAGCTTAAGCCCATAATTTGGCACAAACATCAAGCTTACCATTTAGTATGCATAAACCAGAATTATAAAAATGCAAAATTATTGAGCGCACTTCGCTTTTTTTATTAAAATGAAGGAAGTAAAAATAATTGAAAACACAGAGCTTTTCGTATTTAAATGGCACTGTTATTTAGATTTTCTGAAAACTTCAATTGGCTTATCGTTGGTGATTAGAAGCCTCTATTCCCTGGAGTTGTGTCATAAATTTTCCAATTTTCCCATTGTACATGGGTTGAATAGGTATCAGTGTTTGTTTGTATAATAGAAATGAAACTAAATTCTTGTAAAATAAACTTGTGTAAAGGTTGTGTGCAACTAAAAAATTTAGCCTGGTACTTGACAAAAAATATATATCATATCAAAAGCCCATGGTTTCGAACAATATTAAAAAACGTTCAAGAAAAATAAATTATAATTTTAGTTCCAAATGATAATTTAAATTTACTAAAGATTTTTGTAATATTATCTTGTAATAGTATATATAGATATATGTGCAATGATCGAATCGATAGGCTTAGCCTTACCTCGATAGTGCGTAAACATTTACTCGACGCAACACGCACTTGATAGGTATAAACAGCAAAGACTGCCAGGGGGGTATGGTGGTACCAATGTTGCTGCACGAGACTTTAAAAATCGCTAACTCTTTGGCGTGCAGCATGAAGTCATGCAAAAATGTAGCAAAAGCAGCTGCTAAGGCATCGATAGTTCTAAGCAATAAATTCAGACGGATGGTGGAGACGAAGACCTCAAATTCGAGTGCAGTGCATATGCATATGGTAAAGGCCCACGTGTGCAATGATGTACGCGTAGCGTGCCCGATTTATAGGCTCGAAACCGGTACATGCAAACCAACAGCAACATACAGGATGGTCAGCAATACAGTTTACGTCAGAAACAGGCAGAGAAAGTATATCCAGCTTGGACGCAAGGTGGGCCAGGCGACGATGATAAGGCGTCGCGTTGGGCGACGAAAATGCCGTATCAAGCGTCAAAATTTCAAGCTATGTAGTAATGCTAAGCTTCGGTTGAGCTGCTTAACGTTGATAAGGCGGTAATGGCAGGCGAAATGGCTCACCGTGATTGAAATACTGCAAGAAATGCCCAGTGAGATAAATCTCCAAATCGACAGAGAAGATCACGTAGGTTAAAAAATTTGTAGTACTTATGTCTCTTATATAAAAACAAGTTGGTTGAAGTTTTGCCAACATGAATTAAAACTTATTACATGAAGTTTTTGTTTATACAATCAAGGGTATGCATAATTTACCATTTCGGAATCAATACACTATGGACCAAAGAAATTTTGGAAGTAGCATATACTAATTTAGATGAACCTAACAACAGTATGAATATATTACATTGAACGAGAAAAATGTATTCCAACTTTTATTTATTATTAAAGTAAAATTACTATAGTAAATCTAATTAAATCAGAAGAAAACGTTGATGATTGTTAAATATTTTCTTATTAATGAAGTTAAAAATATTATGCCGAAAAGAATTGGACGTTAACGTGCCACAATGTTAATGTATAGATAAATCAGAAAGTTTTTAATTTAGTAATGGAGAATAAAAATTTTGAATACACTTCCACTTTATAAACACATACTGAACAGTACGGCTGAGAGATGTAACAGAATTGTAATGAACATTTCTAATGTTTATATACTGAAATAAATGTAAATAGAAGGTTTTAACCGCAAGTTGTATATGCAGCAGCTTATTGAATTGGAATGATACTTGCTAATACTGTTAAATATGAAATACCATTTGAACTGTTGTTTGATATTAAAACTAATGTAAATTTCTTAAAAAATCAGGAGACAATTTTTTTTATTCTTAATATATATTCAAAGGCAAATAAGAATGATGATTGTTGTACTAGCAATATTCTAGTTCCTTTATAAATTTCTTACATTAATTCTCTAAGTTACCATGCACAGTCTACACTACATTTTTATAAATCTTTATTAAAGATGTTTTTATACAACGTTAAAATTTTACACATTATTTCTTTATCTATTTCTTATATTTTAACACAAAAAATAAAAAGGAAAAAAAATGTATTTAGTATAACTGAAAAGAACCAAAGACAATAGAGCCGTCAAGTCTTTCGATGCAGGAGAGCTGCAGTGTGCGGTGATGTATACAGCTCACACACAGCTGTAAGTATAGCAAAAACGTACGTACTTCTATTCTTCTGGCCTCAAATTATTAGGTAATATGGTCCAAAGGCTACCGAGGTGTTAACTCATATCTGCTAATAAAAGTCATCTACATCACACTATCAGTCTTGTATTGGTTAAATCATAACCTTATTTGCGATTTTCTTAAGACTTGTTACATGATTATTTCACAGTGAGCTGTCGTAAAAAAAGCGCACAAAACTTGTGCGCTCAATGAATACACACTTTTTACGAATAAAAAATAAGTTACATGGACTTATCGCAAGTTATATCATGTTATAAACAAAAAATTTTAGTTTCCGTGTACAGGAATTAGTCAAAATGGTCTTATTACCGTTTGATATCTCCTGTAATTACAGGATGTATACTGTTTGAACTACTATCAGGTAGGGCACATTAAAATAGGTTATCTCATCATCTCCAACTTCATTTTATTATCGACTAAGTTATTCTTACAGAAATATAGTTGGATACTTAAATACTGATAGCATAATAATAACTTTAAGGTTAATTGCTAGAGAAAATTTTAAGGTATCAGTGAGTTAGGTTACGTTGTTTCTCTTATTTTAACAGATGAGAATTAAATTTAAAAATGCTATGTTGACAAATTAAATCTATTTTTATTATATTTAACGTGAGTTTACAAGATTCTCATAAAATCTAGTAAATCAGATAGTACAAGTGATCAAAGAGAGCCGAAAAAAGTGTTAAGCCAACGTATGGTGATAAGAAAATCAGTCCAAAAACTGTGTATAAAAGTCATGGAATGAATATTCTTTATTCTTTAGAAATAGTTAATACATGTAAGGCGTTCATTTAATCCATATCCTTGCTTAGCGTAATGCCATATGTGAGGTATCGCAACACTCTTAACCTACTATGTTAATCTTACCAGCGTTATGATAATACGTATCAGTGCAAGTGTTAGTCATATTCGTTGGTGGCTAGATCACTAGCACGTCACACTGATGAGTTTTGGCTAGCAACCAAGAACGAAACGATTTCCTTACTTTTTCTCCTATTCATACGTTTAAAAATACTCCGCGCTCTGTAACAAAGTAACCAAGTATGAATTTAAACAGAAATTTGCACTGGCTTGGTAGTGAGAAAGTGCATATGCATATATCGACGCCTCGTACGAAGTCTAGCCTTATTCACATTTTCTCATTTAATTTAACATTGGAAAATCTGAATAAGGATGGGGCGTTGATATGGGTGCAATATAATTTTTCACACATACATCCACACGCAAAATGAGCTCGAAAGAATCCACAGTATTCACTGATCTTATTCAAACACTAATCTACATCCCTTGAGTTTTATTTTTACTTAACAAACATATTTTACTGTTTTTGGATATTTGAAACCTTTATTAAGAATAAGATTTTGTAAACTTAATATTATTGGTAGTCATGTGATATACTAAATAATCTTACGGCACTTTTCAATTAAAAGCAACTAAAAATGAATTTTACTATAAATTTTTTCTATTCATAATTTTTTGTCAATAAATATGCATAAAAAGTAAATAAGGATTTTAATTTTGGGATCAATTTTGTTTACGAAATTTTTTGTTACATGAATAGTTCAAAAAATTTTGTTGAATTACTATTTGTTATAAACTTCTATTAGTATTTTTAAGTGATAAAAGTTTAATACTTTTTAGAAAATACATAGTTAATCGTAAAATTAATAGCAGGACTAATTTAAACATACTTTAAAAATATTAGATGATTTATAATAAATCTTTTAAATTTCGTGTATACCCTTAATGCACATAATTTATGCCTTTAACAAGAAGTGATGGAGCGTGTGGACTCTTATGGAGACCATCAATACTAAGAAATCTTTATGAAGAGTAGTGCAGCTGTGGATTCTTGGGAATACTAATGTAGATGGCAGATTTTTTAAGAAGATTTACATATCTTCTAGCGTCCTTACAAAGACCATGTAGTCCACAGATTCTTTCCGAATACTTAACAATACCTGAAAATAAATAACTTAAGAAAATAACAGCAAAACCTAATAACTATTAATGTAGAAATTGATAATGAGTTACCTGTTGCGGGTAGGGCAGAATATGCCATACGAAAGTATTCAGAATTTTCTATAGTGAAGCTCTTTCATAAAGCTCGTTGATGCATACATCCTGCATTTACGTTGGCCCAGTATACACTGCAAGGCTTAGGAAAAAAAAGAAGATATAAGAATTAAAACACGTTTTGTCCTAAATCGTTAGGAGAACACATCAGTGTGACTATGCTTACGATCTAAATACCTGAGACCGTTGTCGTAGGATAAATTTTTTACATGTAATATGCATTCACATGCCCTTAGCGTATGCAGTATAGAGTGAAAGGGCCAGGACGAATGATACAGGATGTGCGATATTTTTATGTGTCGTGAGTATCTATTTTATCCAAGAGGTAAAGTATACAAATTTTTGAAAGTTGAAAACCTTTTAATTAAAAAACCTTTAAATTAATAACTATTGTTTTTTTTTGCAGTAAAAAGATTTGAAATACTTTCTTTACTATTCTAACGTCTTTGTCCTTTAATCAAAGCAGTAGTATATAAAGTAAGTAAGCAAAAATCTTTTCGAAATTAGCCCCTATTTTAAGTGTGATATTACTTATAGTCCCAAATACTCAGACTGCGATTACTTATAGGCGCTTCGTTTTTAACCTCCTCATATTACAAATATTATTTAATAAACATTTATTTTTTTAAGTATAAAGTATTTTAAGATATTTTCTTTCTTTTGATTTAACAGAGAATATCGTTTTTAAAATTTTGTAAATTTACATAAAAAATTGATTTGAAATGTTACGCTGTCAGTTAATAAGGAATCTTGTTTAAGCATTTTTTGGTAAATAATATGTGTCTTATAGTTATCTAGTACGTTAAACTTGTAATTTATATCTTCTATTTGTAATAATTTTGAATATTGTATGCTAGTGGAGTAAATGTTCATATTTAGTTTTGAACTGTAAATTTAAAATTAATAAAATAGTGATATTAAAGTTTATACAATCATTATGCTGTTACTAATTTTTTTACTAAGACAAGTATTTGACGATCATCTCCTCCTCATTGAAGCAGAACGAAGCAGAACGCACTGAGCTGGCCTATTAAGTGACACGAGTATGATGTTAGTTGCTGGAAAAATAGTCTTCACTGGCTTTGTTTGGTTAAATAATAGATAAGTATGGAAATATTGAATTTTTTTTTTAATAAAAAGATTGTATAGCTTACGTTTAGAGTAGTTATCGTTATCACTATGTCTTAAAACTCAAAGTGATCGAAAACCTCAGTAACGTATGATCAATAGTGCATTATGTCCTCAAACGTCCTACTAATGTCTTCCTTATGTCTTACTTCCACACAAAGTTTTAACGGTATGCAAAAAAACGTTGCTATTAGTGAATTTCTTCGTTAAGGGGCGCTAGTATCACAAACTATCATTTGTTACTTAGACCCGCTGATGCAAACGCACTCTCAGCCTGCATTGATAATTATACAAAAATTTCTCTTATTTTTGTCTGCTTATTTATGCCAGTAAATCTGAGCTACAGTTGTGAGTAATGACACTGGCATATTTGGTTTATTGTAAAAACTCACCGCTAGTACCATTTACAGATGCCAAGAGTGGATTGTCACTACAAGTAAGACTTGAAAAAAAAATTAAATAAAGTACAATTAAATTTTCAGACATTTATTATTGTCCTAAAACATTAAAGTTATCAAATACGATATAAAATAAGATGTAAACTAAATACATAAACGGATATAATTTACTTAATTTTATTTCCCTGTATTACTTACAATCAAAGAGCATCAACGTAAATATCGTAGATGATAACATTATTTTCCCATAAACAGCACCTAAACCATCGTTAAAAGATTTAAATAATGCTCACTTAGCAAAAAAATTGTAGAAATGTCCATCGACATACAAAGAACAGACTGATTGTTGTTCTCAAGGGGTGTCTGGCACTAAAGCTCATCTAAGAAAGAAAAGTCATAACTCTTTTTATTTGAGCTTTACGTCCCTCATTTATAATAAAAAATCTGTCTTTATAAAATAGAATGATGCGCGTTACAAACATACAGTTTTTTTGGTACAATCCGTCATTTTAAACTTTTCTCTGAACCCTCCTTCATACATGATTGGGATCCGTGTAGTTTTCTTAGAGTCATGGAGTGAGCTACTGGCAAGGAAGCATAAATATTTCCATTGTAAAAATGAACCGTTTTTAAACTTCTCGTGGATAAGTCTATAAACAACTTTCAGTCTTAAGCTCTGCTGGAAATAGTTTTGTATTTGCCAATCAACTGTATTCTGATGAAAAATACTGCTGGATAGGCAAATCTTAATTCCAGTACACAGTAAAACGAGTTTTTAGAGCGAAGCAGCGTTTTTTTTAACGAGATGCTGGTAGCTCAGCTTTTATTTTTTAAATGTCTTATGTCTCGTACGAAATAGCTCAATTCATCTTGATTCCAGAATTTATTGAGCATCTAATATTTCCAGGCATATCTAACCCTTTTTTACTACTATGGCTAACTTCTAAATCATGAGCATCTTCTTTAAAAAAATCGAAACATGCCAAAGTATTGGAGATTTTAAATCGATTAATAGTCTGCTTCCCATTCTTCCAGTTTTCAAGACTAATTTCGCATGAAGAACATATAATTAATGGTGTTAACAAGAAATCTGTGTCGTTTCTCATAATATCAAAGCAATCTATAAACAAATTACTTTTATCATCGTTAACATTTTTTTGTTTGCTGTCAGCACATACTGTCGACATCTATCCAAAATACATTACTATTTCGACAGTGAGAGATCATACCTGTATAAATATTATTATGTCGGTAAAGAAATGTTTATTTACGCTAAGTTCGACAAATTCACGAGCTCAATTACTTTTGTTACATCACCGTTGTCTTACTTATTACTTGTATGTATAAGTATTGCATTGCATAAACTACGAAATATTATTATTTATTTATTATTAAGGATAAATATTTCAAGATCGTCTTAAGTTATTCTCGTCTACCAATATTTAAATTTATTACATCGATAAATGACTGATACAATGCTATTAAAATATAATAAAATTCTACGGTCGTGGTGTCAGTTTTAGAGTATGGTTGTTAGGAATAAAAAAATTGCACCATAATACTGTGTGAAAAAAATATTTTGTGCGAAACTCGTAAAGTACTGTCATTAGCAAGTAGCATGAACACATCAATCCCTCACAAGTAAATATCTAAAGGCTTTTACCAACATAACGTTAGAATTCTATGAGCTCAATATTCAGGGACTGTAAGCTTAAAGTGCTTTGTTTGAATGGTATATTAATTACATAAGTTCAAGCTGACGTAACAATAAAGTTTTCAGTTTTAATACAGAAATTTATTATTTTTTCTTAAGGTTTAGATAAATCACTTCAAAGAAGAGGGCTTAAGTTTAGGGACAGTAAGATTGAAAGCTTTGTACGAAAAAGCAATTGTGAATGGGCATTAAATTGAAAAAACTAGGCCGAGTAGGCTATTAAAGTTTTATCCTCAATATGTTGTTTGTTTTCACAAGTTTCTTAAGGTTAGGTTATGGCACTTGAATTTACAGCTGAATTCCAGGCATAAAGTGGTTGAAGTCTCAGTTTACAGTGGTTATTAAGTTTAAAATATCAGGCAGAGTGGGATATTGACATTTTGGTCTTCATTTTTTTATTTCATGAAGTTTCTTAAGGTCAAGATAAGGCCTTTTTCAGTCATGGTCTAAAGTTTAAAGACAATGAGGTTAAAATCCTTATACAAAGAGGCGATTAAGAGGAGCCATTAAGGTCGGAATTCTAGGCCAAGTGAGCTATCGACGTTTCAACTCACTAAAATATAAAGTAAAGTTCTAAAAAACCTTATAATCGTTAACCACGAAAACGACTAAAGCTATTTGATTGAAATTTTGCATACTGATTCATGACACTTTCGAGATGGTTTTATCATATTTTTCATCTTGAAAAAATAAATAGCAATAGCAGTAGCAATAAATGAGCTCAATGTTTTACAAAAATACGCTTGCTTTTTATTTTAGTTCAGTAAGATCCGCCAGGTGGTGTCGAAGAAAAATCAAAGACACCTGCAATCGAAGTCAGTCAGTCTGGTTATGATATCCCTGCTTAAACTGTCGATTATTGTAGTAATTCACGGGCAGTACATTAAGAACAGTTATTAGTTGTGCAGCTAAGTACCCTGGATTCCCGCCTACCGATAACACTCTTCTCCAATGGATAATTGATAAATGTCAAATTCCACCCTGAACCATTAAAATAACAGAGTGCCACGAAAAAATAGGTATTCTAAACGCTAACGTTTTTAGCGTAATACCAGGAGACATCTGCCTCACAGCACAATATGCTCCACCACTTCAGGATTTCCTAGCCATTCTCACAATCGACTTGGTGCTGCTAAAGTACCTTTTGCTACAACAGCAAGCAAGAGTGAACCCTGAAGAGTTTAGGCAGCCATATCGGCTGGAAATCTTATTAGACTTCTCCTCATTCTTCAGTGATTCATTTTAACGGCATATACTTGGAGGAGGTATTCTCCAGGCCCACACTGAAATAAAAAGTGGCCAGTATAGCTTGTATGCACGGCTTCTGAAGCTTAACTGCCCAGAAACTGCTTGGAAGCCCAGACTAACGTGCCGAAGTATACAAAATGATAATTTTGTGATCGGTCACATTTTCCTCAGTTACCAAACAGTTTCTGCTTAGCTCCCAAGCCAACCTAGCTACACTAGTTGTATAGCCAAGCTATATTAACCGCTTTTTTTTACTGCACTTCCCCGACCAAAGGTGAGCAGTGGCAATCCAGGAAACGACTCAAAGACGCAGTCTTTCGGTCAGCGATGTACCTCCCTTCAGCAACCTATGTATACGCAGAGACTCCAAGGGTAAGAGTCAAGCTACCTTGGGTCTACATATGTGAGCTTCTCGATCCCCATCAAATGAGCCAATCAAGCAGCAGATATACGTAGTTCGCTGAACGCTGGATCTGGTTTGACATATTATCAACCCACAGCCGGTTCTCCACAATTGAGCATAACAAAAAACAGTTGGAAGTATCATCACTGGCTCTTTTTAAGGTCATCATTAATGTTTACGTTCACTAAACCATCATAATTCTTAACGGTCCTTTTTAGGACCATCCAACGTTTAACTACCCCACCAAAAAATATATTCTTAAAAACAACTATTTCAGACAAATATCTTGAAGCAAATTCCGATCACGATATGTAATATCAAAAGTCTATAAAAAACCGGACAATATTAAACCAAGTCAGTTTTTTATTGGCAAACGTCACAAACGGAGTTGTTTGTTGAGAGGCTGAGATCCACTGCCACTAACTACCCTGTATCACTCTCTCAGCTTTAAGCATTTAACCAGAAAGATCCTTTATAGTCTCATCAAAGCCATTTAGAGTCATCCGACGTTGAACTACCTCACTAACAAATATATCACAACTTGACAAAGCTTGCAGAAAATAGCCTTTTATAAAAGTTTTGAACAATGCCTACACTGACATTGATTACTTAAATCTTTCACCTATTCAAATAAGTAGAACAATGTATATTTGTATTCATTGCTGCGCTATAAAATAAAGAGATAAGGCTCAAGCCTTAATTATTTTAATAACCCGAAAATTACTATGAGTACCATTAACTAACACCCGAAAATAATTTAACTACTCTTATCGATAAATAGCATTTGTCACATTAATTTTTTTTTTTTTTATGTACATTTTTATACCGTCTCAACTTTAAATGTAAAGATGGCAAATAAACAGTCTTTTTGAGAAAAGGCAAGGTGGGGGCATGAAAAATATGAGGGGGTGAGAGAGGCAAAATTAATAAATAGAAACTCATCTTTCCATGACAGGGGCAAGGGGGTGGGGCACGAAAAGTGGGATGGTGGTGAGGGAAGCCATCCAAAATTCAGTTGGATGCATTTTACAGAGAATTGAAATTAAAAAAGAATTAGTTTGTAATTTTGTAATAGTTCGTTTATGGTGGCATTTTTTTATTTGATTGATAAGGTAAGACGTTTTTAACTTTTATTGATTAAATTTCTCATCTCAATCCTTAGTTGTAGTATTAACTACACTTTTTAATTTGTTTTGTAATCCGTTTATTATTATGTTTGTTAACTTTGATTTTAATTATGCAATGATTATTATTTTTGCCGTAGTATTTTATTATCACAATTAAAGGTTAGATATCACTATGCTCTGGGCAAATAACTATCGCATCACCTAAATATTTACCATTATTATGTGTGTTACAGTAAATAAAGTAAAAAAAGTAGGATTGTAGGTTAATTAATAGCAACTTCTTGTTTATAATACCCTTCATTCTGAGGTTAGAAAATCGTGAAGTAAGGTTGCAAAGACGAATGTATATTAGGTAACAAATGTGGCTTGTACTCCACTGACTTGACATGCAGGATTGTTTGGCCTGTTTTCCTATACGCAGTTACACATACGTACACACACTCATTGTACACACTGTTTATGATTTACTCTAAAGTTACACGTTTCTCTTTCTTCTATCTACCCGTACATAACAGTTGTCTTTGCAGAAAATAAAAAGACAGAATGCTGACTTTATTAAAAGTTAATTAGTAATCTTTCAGATATGCTGGGGCTATACTGTTCCTTTAAAGTCGGGTTCTCAATGTTACAGTAGTATTCAATACCAAAATGCTACCTTGACCTCAACTTCTTTTTTTATTCGCTACTTGAAGCATTTGAGCTATCGGAATGCTATCTTAGAGGTCACTAAAAACCTCCTGTTGGTATAATTTAAGATGTGAATTTTTTCTGGGGTACGAAACAGTTTGCCCCTGATTTCTGTTCGTGCTCTCCTTCGTCGGTTGAGGCCACCTGTAATTGATATGTGTGTTAACGTCAAACTCTTCCGTCTTCAAAGATTGTAATTCAGATGTCCGATGCGCTTTTTGACTTAACCTACCTGCCACTTTTGCTGACTATAATCTCTTGTTATGACTTTCTGTCTCCCAGGAAAAAAATTACAGGAATCTTTAGGATGGATGTTAAAATTGTTGTTTTGCATTTAAATTTTCAATACATCAAATTTACACCTAACATGACAATTGAACATTAACTCAGGTGGTGACTTTTTGTTTGGAGTATGTGGCATTATTATATATTGACCAAGAACGTTTTGTATTTTTGTTTTTAAATTATTATTGTTAAACTCATTAGAGACTGCTTCTTAAATACTTTGAACAAAATTTTTTGCTTTTCCGTTCTTTTCCTGATAATAAGGCACTTACATTTATGTATAATACCAAATTCGTTGGTAATCCCTTGATGACGTTTTGCGGTAGATGTTGTGCCATTACCTGAAATGATTATTTCCAAGGTTCTATCCCAAAAGTTTTTCAATTTATTTAAGTTTTAAAATCATAATATCTGTTACCATATTCTGCATGATATATACGTCTGGCAAATTGGTGTATGAGTCTATTAAAGTAAACAAAAAACATGCTGAATTTATATGAATTAATATGCATGTTCTGAAAAGACGCATAAGCTTCTTCTCGTGAGTGAGCATAAATTTTTTTTGAATTATTTGATAACAGTTGGCATTCTGGACAGTTTCTAGCTAGTTTTTTGATTTTGCAGTCTACCCTTTATCACCACGTGTAATTTTTGCACCAGATTCTTAATATTTACTATGTAAAAATGACTGACGTACAAATAATTTAATAAGGTATTGCGTAATTGTTTTGGTATCGCTATTTTATGACCACGTACTAGTAATTCCTGTTTTAACGTGGAGTCCTGCGGTGGCACGCCCCAAGTGTCTTTTCGAGATAAAAAAGTGCCACGATTCAAGGTATTAATTATTTTAAGAAAATTTTTTTCTTCTTTTGCTGCTTTCATTATTAAGTTCACGTTGGTTAGTAATTCTTCTCTTAGCTCAATAGAAAACAAATCTACTCGGTCTATTTTATAGTCTTCCTTCTCCATGTCAAAAACTAGTAAACGCAATAAACAGTTTGCGCTTCCGTGAAGACCGGAGCTCTTATACATCCAGTGTCAAGTTAAAAATTGCGTAAAAATATCACGTTGTGTTGTATACGTGTCGCGCTAAAAATCGGTAGACTTTTATTTTTGGCAAAAATTTACGTTCAAAATCTACGATCAGAGATTAAATTAAATTTGATTCCAATTGAATATTAATATAATTTTTTAACATCCAACACTATTACAAGCGCCTCTTTGACGATCTGACTGTATTTGCATTGTGTATCATTGAATTTTCTTTTATATATACTAAATCGCACGCTCCGATCTATCTGAATAACGATGCGAGAGAACAACATCAACCGTATATAAGCTAGCATTAGTAGCTCTAATAAACAAAAGTTTAGGATCATAAAAAGCAAGACTTTTTTGTCGTTACATGAGCTTTTTCCTGATAATTGTACCACATACATTTAGTGACGCTACGCAATAGTTCGTATAGGGGTGTAATATTCAACTAAGGTTCTTTATAAATCCATCATAATAATAGATCATACGGATAACTGCTCGCACCTCGTCTATGTCGCATGCTCTCAGCATTTAAATAAACCGTGATGTTTATTTAAAGTCGAAATCTGTGCACTTTTATCATTAACTTCTAGCTATAAGTATGCCAATTTGGAGTCAATTTTCGCAAAAATACTACAGCCTGTCATTTCCGCGAACAGTTCTTTAATCGTTGCTAATAGGTATTCGCTTAATAACAGTTGAGGGATTATTTTTGTACTGTAATCTCTGCATAATCTCACCCTGTTATCTTATTTTCAAACAGGTACCAGCATCGTAAGATAATCAAAAGTTCTTACTCTTTCAGAAATCTTCCACCAAAATATTACTATCAATGTTGAAGTAATTGTCCACTGTGTTAACAGTATTAAACAAATTTCCCAAAATTTTACCCCTTTACAATCTTTCAGCTGCTAAATTCAGTGACGCCAAGTAATGGTTCTTTACGGGCGTCATTTATATAAATATTTAACAATAGTGATAACTCATTGCCACGCACTTGTACTACTATAAAATCCAGTACACCAACTTGTAATTCACAGTAAGAGACTAAATGTAATTTGGTTTTATGTAATTTGCCTTCAGGTACCAGCCTCAGTGCTTGGTCCTTACGATTGAATAATGTTTCAAGCCAATTTTTTCAACTTTCAAAGTTTTTTTCACTCTGAAAAATTGTACTTATCCGTTCCTCAAATCAATTAGGTACTTATCTTCTTAAATTTTATGTATAGAGTTCTTTTTTTCAAGAACAAATCTCTTCAATGTTACTGATTGTTCTATAGAAATAGATTTCCTACAGAATTTTCCATTGGATCATTGCCAGCCGTTACACTTTCTTACTTATGACTGCAGTATTAAAAATTGTACTTTACACTTTATGTTATAATGCTCACGTAAGTACAAAGCATGTACGTATTTGAACTGAGAATTTTCATTACATATGTTAATGACATTCCCCCGTCCCTCAGCTTGCTTTGCGTGCCAATCTCTCGCTAACAAATTATGCCACTCCTACAATTTTTTTAAAAAAAATTTGGATTTTTGTAAACTAACTCCTAAAAATGATATAGTTTATTGTTAAGTAGGCAAAAAATATGTTAAAGTGGATACCACACGATTCAAAAGATTTCAGCATTTCTCCTAATGTTCAGTTTTAAAGTGAACTTGTGCTTAAATGTACTGTACATTTTATTGCTATCCGAAATTGCTGTAATATTTAAATGTCTGTTACTTCTTCGCGAGCTTCTTAGAATTGAATATCTTATGTTTCATACGTTACTACTTGAATTAAAACAATACTCTAGAGACTGTGCTACATTTATACTTTTCTACGTTATAATATATTCAATAGTTGTTATCTGCAAAACGAAATATTCGCGAACATTCACACATAAGCATATAAATACACCGTGCTCTGCGTAGCACTAGTCAGTCCAAGCAAGCGCCGCGGCTGAGTTGAACGCTTCACTCAGTTCGCACCTGTACATAGTATACCAATTGATTGAAAATATATGCTGCTGTTAATTAACAATTACAAGTCTCGCGTTAATCCTTTTCCCTGTATCTGTCTTCGACGTGGTCTGGGCTTTAGCTCGCGACGGTAACGGCCCTTCCACGAACACCTAATTACTTACAAAGAGATGATCTGCGAGGGGGTCAAATTTCGTTACAATATTAACGTAAATTCGGCCTTATCTTATGTGGTACATGGCAATAGAATTCAATAAAGTATATCTGTTTATGTATTATTACTTTTTTTTACATTGCATTAAACATCTTAAGTGTTGTATTATAAAAATGTATTTATAAAATTTCGATCGTACATTGTTTAATTTTTTAAAAAGTTTTTCTTCTAGTTCTAATTTTGGTATATTAAAATAAGCCTATCAATGAGTTTTTTTAGTTAAAATGCTCATTTCTTAGGTCATTTTTGAACATTTTAAAATTAGATATTAATATAAGTGAAATAAACAAGGAAAATGTAAGGGATGAAGAGAGGGTCAAAAATAATGAAAAGGATTTTGTGGTATTGAGGGGGATTAGGAGGCATAAAAAATGTTGGAGGGCCAAAAGGCTGCAACGGTGGTGAAAGGGCTACCTGAGTTATATTCAATTGAATTAATTTGACAGAGAAATAAAACGAAAATTGCCTTATTTTGGGGGTGCCGTGAAAAAAAAATGCTAGAACAACGCGAGGGATAGAGGTGGGTTGTAGGAAGGCTAGTGTAAATTAAAATTCAGTTATTTTACAAAGAAACAAAAGGAAGTTTGCCATACTTTTGACACACAAAACCGTTCCGCTAGCTACTCACGCATGTATACATACATTGTACACTCTGTTATGATTGAGTCCAAGGATATACCTAATACGTATGTATGTCTGTATACATGTATTAATATTTTCAGAACGAAGTTCTTTATGTCGCGTTACTCGGAGGGCTGGAATTTTAAAACCAACAGATTTTTTTTTTTTGAAACGGAAGTGTTTTTGAATCAGAAGTCTCTTTCTCTCAAGTTTCCCCCCTTACCCCGTCCCCCTCATCTACTGTTCTCTACACACTTCCCCTCTCCCCACTATATATGTATATCTGCCAACCGTGCCGTGTTACTCTTCTACACACCTTTACCCACCATTCCCCCTCACACTCCCAACCAAGCAATTAATTTTCAAACAATTTTTAATTTTGTTTTCCCACAATAATTTTTATTTCACTTTGAATTTTTTTTCTTTTACAATTCTAAAAAAAACAATTCTAAAAAAAAAAAAAAAAAAAAAAAAAAACATTTTCCAATAAAGAGATCTAAACCCTCGACCTCATGCATACAAGTCGGGTGCCTTACCCACTCTGCTACGAGCGCTGCCGACTACAGAAACTCTGTTTCTTGCACTTATCCTGTGGTTCGTAACTATAATATTCCATTTTTATATGAATTCACTGATAATACATTTAATTTATGATAAATTGTGTATTTTTTCTAAATAATACATCTAAAAAAAAAAAAAAAATGTAGAATAGAATTGAAGAACGTATCAATGGTTTTTAAACGCGCTCATTTCGAATTCGACAAACAAATTATGTTACAATATTACATAAATAAAGTAATTCATTTAATCAATCATGAATGAATTATGTAAAATCATTACATAAATATATTTCGAGTTTCATATCATTTTAATGGTTTCTAAGGGCACTTATTTTAAATTTGATAAACAAATAATGGCACAATGTCATTGAGTAGTTATATGAAAATAAAACAAAAATTGTATTAATGGACTATATAATCGCAAAAAAATAAGTGATAAAAAAATTTTTTGTTAAAATTAATGAAATGAAACATGAAAATAATATGGAATAAAATTACAAAAGACATGAATAAATACAATGGAATGAAAAAAAATTAAACAAAAAAGGGAATGGAAAAAAAAAGATTAAATATGAAAATAAAATAAGAAATTAAATAAAGGAAATAAAAAAAAAATGAAAAAAAATGTAATAAAATGACATATGAAAAGAAATAAAACAAGAAACGAAAAAAAAAAAGAATAAAACAAGAAATTAGAAAGAAAAAAAAAAAAAAAGGAAAAAATTATAAAGGAAATTAAAACAACAAACCAGGGGGTATTAATGGGTCATGGGACCCACGGTAAGAACGAAGTTCTTTAAACATGATATGGGTATTGACACAATTTCTCAGGTAACAAGGCGGTCGCTATAGACCCACAGGAAGAACGAAGCTCTGTAAACGTTAGTACTGCATTCATGTTGTTTACTAAAACAAAAACTTGAAAAACGAATGAAAAAAAAAAAAAAACAATAAGTAGTTTAGTACTTACGATGGTTGAACTTCGTGAGTACTGTATTTATGCACGAGGTTCTCACGAAGTTCAACCATCGTGAGTATTAAACTACTTATTGTTTTTTTTTTTTTTTCATTCGTTTTTCAAGTTTTTGTTTTAGTAAACAACATGAATGCAGTACTAACGTTTACAGAGCTTCGTTCTTCCTGTGGGTCTATAGCGACCGCCTTGTTACCTGAGAAATTGTGTCTATACCTATCTCATGTTTAAAGAACTTCGTTCTTACCGTGGGTCCCACGACCCATTAATACCTCCTGGTTTGTTGTTTTAATTTCCTTTTTTCTTTAAGCTACTGATCACGGATAAGTGATAAGAATGAGCAATATTAAAAGATTTTTACATTAGTTACCACTAAAAAAGTTTCCTTTTTTAGTACTTGCTTGGCTTATGCTAAGTACCATGGTGGTAGGCGAAAATGTCAAAATATTTATTTATGACTTAACGTAATATAATGTGCATTATACCAGAAATACGTATTAGGTGTTTTACATACAGAGTCACAAATATTGTAATATTGTAGTTAATGAAACTACTCTTAAGAATTAGTTAAAATTCATTTAAAAATGCCAAAAAACTTTTAAAAAGTAACGTCGTAAGATTACACATTTAATTCAGAAAATTGATAAAGTATATTACAGCTGCTTGCGAGCCTAAGTGAATTAGCCTCCCAAAATTAGTAGTATAAACTGAATAAGAAAAACACTTGAAGCACGGGTAACTCCAGCTGCTTTACAGAAAAAATCATGTTTTTCATAATCAGTAACTGGAAACCTTTTCGTTTATACTATCTTATGCAGATTTTTTTTCAAAAGTATTAAAATTTTTCTGTTGTCGTCGTCATTCAGTAGATTTGTAACTGTAATTTTAAGTTTGCAAAAATAACATAAGTTCTGTCATCAATGACAAAACTCTTGTATGTTGAATTTTTTTTAACAAGTAGCGATCTATACTTTTTTGGTGCCATTTTACATCTTTTATTTTAAACTGCATACAGCAAATATTATATTAGAATATAACGACCCACATTTTTTTATTTAGATTTTTACTTAAGTTAAATTGTCTTGTTTAAGCCTTTATTTTCAATCTACCATTTTGAATTTCTAAAATCAAACATTTATTTTACAACATAGGATCTTGATAGCCGTTGCATACAGACTTTTTAAAAATATAGAATAAGGTGTACTTTTTCGGTATTCTGTATTTTTATTGGCATTTAAAAAAAAATATTTGGTTATGATATCTTGAAATTCTACTGTTTCAAACAACCTTGTGTGTCAAAAATGCAGTTTCCACTGTTAGACTCTCACATACCCCTTGGAATTATTGTGTGTATAGGCCTTAGAAGTTTTTGTAGATACTGTAAGTTGTTTATGGTAATAATTTTCTTATGTTAAATTAGATTTTCAGACATCCCAACTTTTTTTACAGCCCTTTCTTAAAAGTTTTGTAGTACCCAACAAATGGAACGAATCTTTTTAGTAATTATATGCTTATACCCTAATTTTTTTAATAGAATGTTTTATCTTTTGTTTTACTATTTACTTGGCACATGAACTCTATAAGCGGCTTTATAACTTCTTATCTCATAAAAAAATCCTAAAAATCTGAAAAAAAAGTTTTATTTATTGTCACAAAAAATCTATAAACTCTCTAAAGCCTTTTGTTTTCCTTAAAGATCTTAACAAAATCACTGCTCTTAGCAGTAGTTGAATGATAATAAATTGCTTATTAAAGAAATAAGAGACTTTCAAAAAGCAAAAGAAGAGAGAAGTGTACAAGCAATCAAGAAAAAAAAAAAAAAAACACATGACTGAAATCTGAAAAAAAAACTACAGCATATCTACTAAAACAGATAAAATGCTAGTTGAACAAATTAATAAATTATTGACTAAAAACAAGTTTTAGAATAAGACTCACAAATTGTATAAAATTAATCTTTTACAGTTGTAAAAAAGGTGAAGAAAAAAAAATACTTTCTAATACGTGGAAGAAAACTAAATTAAGGTAGTTATAAGTTTAATGTAAAAAAGACATATTACATAAATACCAAATTAAGTCCTTGTTACCTTGTCAAAGGACAAGTTAATGTCGTATAAAATTAGTTGCAAGAGAATTTCTTGAACTTAGACATACTTTATTTACTATTTTTTTTGCTGAGATGGTTGAATGGTAGTGGTGCTAGTATAAGAATGACCCTTTACTTTTAAAACATGGTCAGTTACGTGAGATATAACCATTACGTCTGAGTCTTCGATGACATTTAAGAAAATTATGTACATTTACATTGAGATAAATATAAATGAATAACATTAGGGTGACTATTTAAAAATTTAAAAAATTTAAAAAATGAAATTAAGAAAAATAGGCTTTGATTCATGATACTCAAAATTTGGAGTCACTGTTATAGAATTAAGAGCACCAAAAATATGAAAAACTAGTGCATGATAATAATACAACAGAAAATGTAAAGAAAAAATTATAAAACACACTACAAAATTATACAAAAGTTGTCAAAGACCATTATTTTAGGTTGTTTAAACGAGTAGTTAGCAACATTTAAGGAGCCGTGTAGCCTAACAAACGAAGGTCCGAAGATTTCCATTAAAATGATTGGCTGCATTTCGCATCTTACACTATAATTGGCCACACTGGTTACGGTTAAAATAGTAAAGAAGCTGTAAATTTAGATATTTTTTGCAGTAAAAATGTTTTTGATTTTGGTTTTTTTAAAAATTAAAAAAAAATTGCTCATTACTCAAGAACGAAAGTACGTAGCAAAAACAGCTTGCTTCAATCGAAAGGACACGAAAAGTTGCATGAGAATCCATTGATTGTGCGGTTAGCTTGGCCATCATTTGCACGGAAGGGAAAACAAGAAAGATTATATACATATATTCATATTCATATACCTATAAGTAGCGAATATGCATATGATGATGTCTACAGGCAGAGCAGACGCTTCACTGTATATCTGTTGTTTATACTTTCATAGGTTTTTCTTATGTTTTTCACGCTTAACACAATGCAGTGGTTTTTGATTAAACTATCGCGTTTACGGCACTTATACAGCTGTATCTTTGTTGACAACTGTAAACAATTTTTACTGTTGTACGCTGTGTACTGCATTACTATTTGCAATTGCACATAAATTGTAGTCATGTGTTTGATAATGTACTCGATTAATTGTGCATTAACTGCGCTGTGAGATGTAATACAAAGAAAACATTGTAAAGTTAAATCATATTTATTGAAAACAATAAATCCTCAGGTATTAAAATAGATTATTCTTAAAAAATGGAAAACCTTTGGCTCACTGAAATATTTGACAAACGCTCTTATTTATCGACCAACAATGTAATTTTTTATCAACAATGAAGTTAACGGCTCTTATTCATTCGGTTAAAGGCTCTCGTTTATTATTTAACAATATAACTTAGTAAAAATGGAGTGTGTGTAGCCCTCTAAGTTATTCGTTCGCAGAAGCTTGTTTGGATATTAATTAGTTTTCTAATTTGTTGAACACAAAAAGCCTTCATCACTCCTAATTAGTTAGTTAAAGATGCTCGTTTACTAACTAATGGTACAGTTTATTGTACAACAAAAGGTTTATAGTATCTACTGTTATTAGGGTAGAGATTTTTTGTTTACTTATAAATAATGTGATTATTCAAAACTGAAAGCCACTAACATTCATATTTATGTGGTGAAAGTCGCTGGATCTTTAAGAAATATAATTGTTTTGAACAAAACCAAAGGATCTTAGTATGCTAAATTATGTGGTTAGAGACATTTGTTTTTTTATTAATAATGTTATAGATCGACAGAGGACGACCTCTTGTGCTTAAAGTTATAGGATTAAAATTGCTTATTTATTAATTATTTTTATTGCTAACTATCACTGAATGTCTTTAGTGAGCAGAGTTCATCATACAGTATACAGCAGTAAAAATGCTCATAGTTTTAAACAGATATACAACTATATCATTGCAGGAAATTCATCTGTAGAATTAAAAACAACTGCACTGCGTTAAGCGTAAAAATACCAGAAAAAACCTTATAAAAATATAAACAACAAATATACAGTGAATCGTCTACTCTCCTGATTGCTTTACGTGCATGCATATACTCAACTTATAGATACATAAACTTAAATCTATATCTGCCCCACATATATTTACCCTTACGCGCAGCAGGTGCTTAATCATGGTAGCCCAATACTATTCAATACATTGCAAAGTTTGCTTGACTAAGGAAAATTTTGCTTCAAATCGCTCAACCAAACTATTATAACAAGTAAGATTCGTTAAATTTTTCTGAGCTAAGTTAACTTTGCAATACATTAAATAGTATTGGGCCACCACAATTAGAGGAGGGTAGGGTAGGTGTGGCACCGTAACTTAAGTTGCAAATTGCATTAAGAGATTGTAAATATGCAACTACTAAAAAATAAAAATGGATAAAAGCAACTGCTTGAAATTAGTAGACGTAAAAAAATTTTTTTTATTTTTTTTATTCATTATTAACAGCAAAAAATTGCTTAAAATAAGTTTAAAAACTGCTCTATTTACCCCATCGGAGGGCACGAGGCTGCATAGGGTAGGACATGCGTAGCATGGTGGTTATGAAGTGCTAAGTGTATAGTTTAGATGTAAGTATTTTCATTATAAAACTAATATTATTTCTAACAAAATAAAATGATTGAAAATATTTGCGATTAGGCACCTTTTTTTTCTGTTACACAGAATAAAGTTCACGTAATTTTTTAATTTTTACGAATAAACAAATACGATGACGTCATGTACTTAATGTATACATATTAAATGCTTCTATATAGTTATGAAACTAATATATATACACACATTAAAGACTACAGTTGTGTAAAAATAATACAAACTGTATGTATGTATGTATGTATGTATGTACATACATATATTGTAACACTGTCACGTATCAACATATTATAATTTTTATAGACACACTTGATATAATTTCCCCAGCGTAATTAACTACGTAAATCACTAAACATTGCAAGTCGGCACTCGAAGAATCTCGTATTGTTAACATACGGATAAGGTTAGGTATAAAATCAGCAGACGATCCACGCAGCCGACTTAGAAGCCTTATGGCTATTCACCGTGCTACGCCTGCCCTTCCCAAAGTTCTACGCCTGTCTCATTCTAATAAAATTTTGTATTGTTTATTACGGTTCTTATATAAACTTAAGAATAAAAAAAATCGTTGAACGAGAAAGTTAAAGACCTGAGCTATCAAATTGACCTATTTTCGTTAACAAAATGTAACAATTTTCACCTGCTTCAAGCTATTAAAAAATGAAGGAAACCTTTGTTCAGTATACTACATTTAAAAATTATAAAATAAATGGAAAACGTTATTTCATGACATTCAAAACTCAGAGGATAATAGTAAGAGCCTTTTTAATTAAATTTCTATGAAAATCTTGTTTTTAAAATGCATAAATATTAATAGTATTAAGAAATCACGCTTTGCAGCCCTGCTCAACGTGCTCTCCCTTCCCCTAAGTCCGTGTAGTCTGAGCTCATCAAATTGCGGTGACTTGGTGGAAAGTGAGTGGCTTCTCGGCGCTCGGTACCCTTCTTACCATTATTGTCTAACTGACACAATTGTAGATACGTTAACTGGAGTGTTTTTTTTGAAATTTTACACTCATTAAAATCAAACAAAAAGTGTATTCTTATGCCACTTTTTTGCCTTTTCGACTGATGGAAGTTGTTTTACGCTACCTGCTGTCATTCCTAAATATTGAGTGTTATTTGAAAAATTTCGCAAATAAATTTTCTTTGTAAGAGAAGCCTATATTGAGACGTTTTTTTACTTTTTTTTTTTTTGTATCAGCGTATTCGTTTATTGTTTAATATTTAAAATGTATCTGATCATTGTTTAGGATAACTGTAAACCTTTATTTAAAATTCATTTGGATCAGTTTGAATTGCGTAGATGAGTTTGAATTTTTAAACATATAGGTGTGTGTGTGTGTGTGTGTGTGTGTGTGTGTGTGTGTGTGTGTGTGCAAATTATGTTTTACGTTAAAATAAACGGTAAATGACAATTTGATATCAAGGCCTGCATCATTTTTGACATCATTGTATTTTTCTGTTTAACTTGTAACTGACACAAAAGAGGAGTTATGTTGTGCATGCGAGAGAGTGCGGACGTGTGGAGAGAGCGCTCCGTAGGAAAGAGTAATTAAAAAGTAAATAAAGTAAAAATTAAAAGAAATAAAAGTACGGGGAAGTGTAAAAAGTGAAGAAGCAGCAGAAAAAAAAGTGTAAAGTGAATAATTATGAAAGTTTGAAAGGATGAAGTAAGATTAGTGTGGTAGTGTCTGGGTAAAGAGAACACGTGTAAGGCAAGTAAGGAGTGAGTAGTAAGAATAGGGGATAATAAAGAAAGTTATTAGTGAGCAGAAAAACGAGAGACAAGAGGACAGGAGAATAGTGTTAAAGTGGTGATAGTAAAAGAAAAAGTGCAGTGAAGTTCGAAAGAAAGTGAGGTTAGAAAAGATATTACAGGAAGAAAGAAGCGGCAATTGGAGAAAGAGGTCGATAAAAGGGGTAATCTGAGAGGTAGATAAAGAAGGTCCCTGAAAAAAAGAAATAGTGAGGTCGGTAAGGAAGATCACTACTTTGTCGAGTAAGGGAGGCAAATAGAATTTCTAAACCTTAGAAGGGGTTGTCGGTAAAGTAGAAAACTGCATTATCGGCAAAATTTAAAAATGACAAGAAAGCCGCCTGCAGCAAGTATGAATACAAAAAAAAATTACAAATACAAAATTAAAGCAACAGACTCTATTGAATTTTACAAAAGAAAATCAGGAGAATAAAGAAATAAACGATAAGATGAGCAGGTTAGAAAGGAAGTTGGACAGCATGATTAGTAGTCTAGAAAGAAGAGAAGAAGATTGGAAAGAGGAAAAACAGATGTGGATAAAAGAAAGGCAACAGTGGACAGAAGAAAAGAAGGCGTTAGAAGAAAGAATAAGCAATTTGGAATGGGAAACAGAAAAAGCTGAGAGAGAGGAAAGGAGACCGAACATTGTTATAAAAGGAGCAAATATTGAAGGAGAGAATCTGGAGAAAAAGGTCGAAGAGTATATTAAACAAAAGATAAAAGTAAAAGTCAAGATAGAGAAGGCTAAAGTGATAAGTGAAAACGCTGGGCAAAATGTGAGGAAGTTGGTGGTTGTAAGGCTGGCAAGTAAAGAAATGAAAGAAGAAGTAATGAGAAATAAAAAACATCTAGAGAGAGGAGTTTACATAGAAAGCGATCTAACAGAGAGAGAAAGAGAGATCCAAAGATTTATTTTAGACAAGTCAAAAGAGCAGAGGAACAAAGGAAAAAATACTAAAGTTGGATATATGAAGATTTTGATCGATGGTAAATGGCTTAGATTTGATGAAAGGAAAGGAGATTTTACAGAGGAAAGAAAAAGGAGCCAAGAATGAAGAAAACAAGAAGATGTAGAGGAGGAGGGAGTGAGAAGAAGAAATGTTAGTGTTTGTGCGTGGAACATTGCGGGAGTGCTAAATAAGGACAGTAAAGTGTGGAAGTATTTAAGTGAGTTATTTTATTTTTATTTTTATTTATTTATTTCATACTCCGTCCCTTACGGGTTTAGAGGGGTTCCGTAACATTTTGTACATTTAATATATACTTAATCTACGCTATATACTGCATTCATTTTTACTTAAACTGTTCTAAATATCTACTTTGTCTTTTTTATAATAAAATTGAAATAAAACAAATTTAATATCACTACAATTCCAATTCTACAAAACTCAATTCTCAAACTTCAAAATTAAACACATGCCTATCAAAAATTTAACACTTTACAACTTACATTATCAAAAATTATCAAAATTTCCTATATTTAATTCAGTAAACAAATTTTCTAATACTACTTAACTATCAAAAATTTCAAAAATTAACAACTCTTTTCTTTAAATTGTCTGTATATTTTTTGTATTCTTCATTCTTCCTTGCATTTCTTTTTCTCTCTTCTTTCTTGTCCTACTAATCCTTCTTCTCTCTTTACTACCTTAACTTTCTGCATACTTTCTTTTATCTTTTAGATCTTTTCTGACTCCTTCCTTTTTCTGATTACTTTTCTTAGCCCTTCTATCTCTTTTGCATCGTGGCTTAGTATTTTTTCCATTTCTTTTTCATTTCTCGTATCTTCGCAAATATTTAGTATGTGTTTAAGATCTTCTTCCTCCTCCTTGCATAATCTACACTTTTTATCCTCCTCTCCTTTCCAGTATTCTCTACTTCTGCATTCATTTCCGCATCTAAACCTTGCTACTAACTTTCTATCCTTTAATGGCATATCCTTTTTCAAGTATTCTGGTTCCTCTTCTGTTCTTATACCTTTATATGTTCTGTTGTACCGTGAATTCTCTATCTTTTTATTCTCTTCTCTTTTTCTTTTCTTTCCTTGTTCATTAATATTTTTTCTCTTACTTCCTCCCTAAATTCTACTCCTTTCATAAATCTTGTTTCTGTTACCTTCTCTTCCCGTAGTAATTCAGCTCTCTTTTTTGAATCCTTTCCTATTCTCTCTCTTTCCTTGTCCTTGTCCTTTTCTCTTATGCATTCTTTTACTAATTTTATGTCTGACTCCCTAATTTTCTCTTCAAACTTTAACGCTCTCTTTAACGCTTTTATACTCATCCTTTCTAATCTGCACTCCTCTTCCACTATATAATTTGGTGTATTGCTGTCTAATCCTAATATCCATTTCATATATCTTCTCTGTATACTTTCTAGTCTTTCTTCTTCTTCCCAGCCCCACACTTCCGCACCAAATAGCGCTATTTTTTCTACTAGGGCTGTAAATAATTTTCTTCTTCTTTTGTAGCTATTCTTAAATATTCTTTCTCCTATGCTCCATGCATTTTTCATAGCTATCACTGCTTTTCTTTTCCTTTCTTCTATATGCCTATCGTTTCTCCCATTTTTCTGTAGTATATATCCTAAATATCTTATTTCATTTACTTCTTCTAATTCCTTACTCCCCCACTTCCATCTTCTATCATTCCTCTTTCTTTTTTCGAACACTAAAATTTTCGTTTTTTCCTCACTTAAAATCATCTTCTTTTTATTTGTGTACTTTTTGAATCTTTTTAACATCTCTTTCAATTCTTCTTCTCTATCTGCTATTAATACTATATCATCCGCGTAAGATAGACTCCATACTTTTTTATTACCAACTCTGCATCCTCCCACCTGCCCTTTCTTTAATTCCTGCTCTAGATCCGCTAAGTACACGTTAAACAGCGTCGGGCTCAGTGGGCAGCCTTGCCTCACACCTTTCTCTGTCCAAAATTCCTTGGATTCCTCTTCTCCAACTTTAACTTCATTTCTCGTTTCTTTATAAATATCCATAATCCTATTTCTTAGCTTTTCACTCACTTCCATTTCTATTAATCTTTCTTTTAAAACTTACCTATCCACTCGATCAAATGCTTCCTTTAAATCAATAAAACATGTAAATAATTTTCCTCTTTCTTTGCTTAATTTTTCCTCAACAATGTGTTTCAATGTATATATAGCTTCTATAACTCCTCTCTTTTCTCTAAAACCAAACTGACTTTCTGATAATTTACCTTCGATTTCCTTTTTTAACATCTCATTTAACATACTCGCATAAATCTTATAAGCTGTACATGTCAATGTAACTCCTCTATAATTTTCTAACATATCTTTATCACCTTTTTTGTGAATCAAACAAATCGTACCTTGTCTCCACTGATCCGGTAATTCTCCTTTTTCCCATACTTTTTTCAGCAATTCCCACAGAGCTGCATCCACTTCTCCTGGCATGTACTTCCATACTTCATTTTCCAGCTTATCTTCTCCTGGTGCTTTTCCTACTTTTAATCTGGCTATCTGCCTCTCGAACTCTTCCTTGCTCATTTCTTCCTGATCCTCTGCATTTGTTCTTGCCTCATCCTTTCTTGTCTCTTCCCTCACAATTCCTTCTTCATTCTTCCCATCTAACTTTTCCATAAAATACCTTCTTCACTCTTCTACTGTGAACTTTTTCGATATTTCTCTCCTTCGTTTTTTCCTGTACTTGTATATATATTTCCACACTTCGCCTTCCGATGTTGCCTTTTTTATCTCTTCTTCTTCTAATCTTTCAAACCTTTTCCTTTTTGCCTCACACCAGTTCCTATACTCTCTTTTTTTATCTATGTAATAACTTCTTACTATTTTCTTTTTCCTCCACCTTTTCATTATTCTTCTTGAATCCTTCTTCTTCTCCTTCCATTCTTTATCGTGCCATTTTTTATCCCCCATCTTCCACACTCTACACTGTTTTTCCACCTTAGGTACTGCACTATCTATTTTTTCTTTCAATTCACTCCATCTTTCTTCAATCTCTTTTCCCTTTCGCTCCCAGTCATTACACCGTTTTCCATACTGATCAATCAATTCTTGAGTCCAATCCCTCCTTGCCTTTGTTCTCTCTTCTTTCTCTACAATTCCTACCTCTACTTCCTTTTCTAGGTTTACTTCTAGCGGCATATGATCTGATTCCGTTCTTTGTCCTATCTTCATTTCCTTAATCTGATCTAACGCTTCTTGACATCCTATTGCGTAATCTATTACCGACTCTCCTCTGCTACCAACGTATGTGAATTCTCCTTCTTCTCCTTTTTGCCCATTTACTATACACCATCCTTCTTCTGTTATTTTTTTTATTAGTCTTCTACCTTCCTCATTGATCTTTTCGTCTTTCGACTTTCTTAACCTTACGTCCTTGTCGTCACTATCACTCTCACTATCACTTTCATTAATCCAACCTCCTTCTCTCCCAGTTCTTGCATTCCAGTCTCCTAGTATAAGTACGCATCCACTTTCCTTCGTTTTTACTTTTTCCTTTATAATTCCCATCGTCTCTGCTACATTTTGACTATATACTCCTATGATCTTCCAGTTCTGATTTCCGTGTTTAATCTCCTGCATTACTATATTATCGCTCCATACTTCATGATTTCTACTCTCCAATTTTTTGCTTATTCCTAATATTACTCCTCCTTTCGCTCTACCTTTTTTATGCTCTCTAGTCGCTGCTATACACTTTTACTCATAGCTTTTTGGCAACTCACTTTCTACATTAGTCCACTTGTCCTTTTCCAACCATGTCTCTACTAACATTATCACATCAAACTCACTTAAATACTTCCACACTTCACTGTCCTTATTTAGCACTCCCGCAATGTTCCACGCACAAACACTAACATTTCTTCTTCTCACTCCCTCCTCCTCTACATCTTCTTGTTCTCTTTATTCTTGGCTCCTTCTTCTTTCCTCTGTAAAATCTCCTTTCCTTTCATCAAATCTAAGCCATTTACCATCGATCAAAATCTTCATATATCCAACTTTTGTATTTTTTCCTTTGTTCCTCTGCTCTTTTGACTTGTTTAAAATAAATCTTTGGATCTCTCTTTCTCTCTCTGTTAAATCGCTTTCTATGTAAACTCCTCTCTCTAGATGTTTTTTATTTCTCATTACTTCTTCTTTCATTTCTTTACTTGCCAGCCTTACTACCACCAACTTCCTCACATTTTGCCCAGCGTTTACACTTATCACTTTGGCCTTCTCTATCTTGACTTTTGTTTTTATCTTTTGTTCAATATACTCTTCGACCTTCTTTTTCAGATTCTCTCCTTCAATATTTGCTCCTTTTATAACAATGTTCGGTCTCCTTTTCTCTCTCTCAGCTTTTTCTGTTTCCCATTCCAACTTGCTTATTCTTTCTTCTAACGCCTTCTTTTCTTCTATCCACTGTTGCCTTTCTTTTATCCACATCTGTTTTTCCTCTTTCCAATCTTCTTCTCTTCTTTCTAGACTACTAATAATGCTGTCCAACTTCCTTTCCAACCTGCTCATCTTCTCGTTTAATTCTTTATTCTCCTGATTTTCTTTTGTAAAATTCAATAGAGTCTGTTCCATTAATTTTGTACTTGTATTATTTCTTGTATTCATACTTGCTGCAGGCGGCTTTCCTGTCATTTTTAAATTTTGCCGATAATGCAGTTTTCTTCTTTACTGACAACTACTTCTATCTGTCAAAAATTATATTTACCGGCCTTACTCGACAAAGTAGTGATCTTCCTTACCGACCTCACAATTGTTTTTTTTTTTTTTTTTTTCAGGGACCTTCCTTATCTACCTCTCAGATTACCCCTTTTATCGACCTCTTTCTCCAATTGCCGCTTCTTTCTTCCTGTAATATCTTTTCTAACCTCACTTTCTTTCGAACTTCACTGCACTTTTTCTTTTACTATCACCACTTTCACCTGTTTTCCTGTCCTCTTGTCTCTCGTTTTTCCGCTCACTAATACCTTTCTTTATTATCCCCTATTCTTACTACCCACTCCTTACTTGCCTTACACGTGTTCTCTTTACCCAGACACTACCACACTAATCTCACTTCATCCTTTCAAACTTTCATAATTATTTACTTTACACTTTTTTCTCTGCTGCTTTTTCACTTTTTACACTTCCTCGTACTTTTATTTCTTTTAATTTTCACTTTTATTACTTTTTAATTACTCTTTCCTACGGAGCGCTCTCTCGACACGTCCGCACTCTCTCGCATGCACAACGGAACTCATTTAAGTGAGTTTGATGTGATAATGTTAGTGGAGACATGGTTGGAAAAGGACAAGTGGACTAATGTAGAAAGTGAGTTGCCAAAAAGCTATGAGTGGAAGTGTATAGCAGCGACTAGAGAGCATAAAAAAGGTAAAGCGAAAGGAGGAGTAATATTAGGAATAAGCAAAAAATTGGAGAGTAGAAATCATGAAGTATGGAGCGATAATATAGTAATGCAGGAGATTAAACACGGAAATCAGAACTGGAAGATCATTGGAGTATATAGTCAAAATGTAGCAGAGACGATGGCAATTATAAAGGAAAAAGTAAAAACGAAGGAAAGTGGATGCGTACTTATACTAGGTGACTGGAATGCGAGAACTGGGAGAGAAGGAGGTTGGATTAATGAAAGTGATAGCGAGAGTGATAGTGACGACAAGGACGTAAGGTTAAGAAAGTCAAAAGACGAAAAGATTAATGAGGAAGGTAGAAGACTAATAAAAGAAATAACAGAAGAAGGATGGTGTATAGTAAATGGGCAAAAAGGAGAAGAAGGAGAATTCACATACGTTGGTAGCAGAGGAGAGTCGGTAATTGATTACGCAATAGGATGTCAAGAAGCGTTAGATCAAATTAAGGAAATGAAGATAGGACAAAGAACGGAATCAGATCATATGCCGCTAGAAGCATATCTAGAACAGGAAGTAGAGGTAGGAATTGTAGAGAAAGAAGAGAGAACAAAGGCAAGGAGGGATTGGACTCAAGAATTGATTGATCAGTATGGAAAACGGTGTAATGACTGGGAGCGAAAGGGAAAAGAGATTGAAGAAAGATGGAGTGAATTGAAAGAAAAAATAGATAGTGCAGTACCTAAGGTGGAAAAACAGTGTAGAGTGTGGAAGATGGGGGATAAAAAATGGCACGATAAAGAATGGAAGGAGAAGAAGAAGGATTCAAGAAGAATAATGAAAAGGTGGAGGAAAAAGAAAATAGAAAGAAGTTATTACATAGATAAAAAAAGAGAGTATAGGAACTGGTGTAAGGCAAAAAGGAAAAGGTTTGAAAGATTAGAAGAAGAAGAGATAAAAAAGGCAACATCGGAAGGCGAAGTGTGGAAATATATAAACAAGTACAGGAAAAAACGAAGGAGAGAAATATCCAAAAAGTTCACAGTAGAAGAGTGGAGAAGGTATTTTATGGAAAAGTTAGATGGGAAGAATGAAGAAGAAATTGTCAGGGAAGAGACAAGAAAGGATGAGGCAAGAACAAATGCAGAGGATCAGGAAGAAATGAGCGAGGAAGAGTTCGAGAGGCAGATAGCCAGATTAAAAGTAAGAAAAGCACCAGGAGAAGATAAACTGGAAAATGAAGTATGGAAGTACATGCCGGGAGAAGTGGATGCAGCTCTGTGGGAATTGCTGAAAAAAGTATTGGAAAAAGGAGAATTACCATATCAGTGGAGACAAGGTACGATTTGTTTGATTCACAAAAAAGGTGATAAAGATATGTTAGAAAATTATAAAGGAGTTACATTGACATGTACAGCATATAAGATTTGTGCGAGTATGCTAAATGAGATGTTGAAAAAGGAAATTGAAGGTAAATTATCAGAAAGTCAGTTTGGTTTTAGAGAAAAGAGAGGAGTTATAGAAGCTATATATACATTGAAACACATTGTTGAGGAAAAATTAAGCAAAGAAAGAGGAAAATTATTTACATGTCTTATTGATTTAAAGGAAGCATTTGATCGAGTGGATAGGAAAGTTTCAAAAGAAAGATTAATAGAAATGAAAGTGAGTGAAAAGCTAAGAAATAGGATTATGGATATTTATAAAGAAACGAGAAATGTAGTTAAAGTTGGAGAAAAGGAATCCAAGGAATTTTGGACAGAGAAAGGTGTGAGGCAAGGCTTCCACTGAGCCCGACGCTGTTTAACGTGTACTTAGCGGATCTGGAGCAGGAATTAAAGAAAGGGCAGGTGGGAGGATGCAGAGTTGGTAATGAAAAAGTATGGAGTCTATCTTACGCGGATGATATAGTATTAATAGCAGATAGAGAAAAAGAATTGAAAGAGATGTTAAAAAGATTCAAAAAGTACACAAATAAAAAGAAGATGATTTTAAGTGAGGAAAAAACGAAAATTTTAGTGTTCGAAAAAAGAAAGAGGAATGATAGAAGATGGAAGTGGGGAAGTAAGGAATTAGAAGAAGTAAATGAAATAAGATATTTAGGATATATTCTACAGAAAAATGGGAGAAACGATAGGCATATAGAAGAAAGGAAAAGAAAAGCAGTGATAGCTATGAAAAATGCATGGAGCATAGGAGAAAGAATATTTAAGAATAGCTATAAAAGAAGAAGAAAATTATTTACAGCCCTAGTAGAAAGTATAGCGCTATTTGGTGCGGAAGTGTGGGGCTGGGAAGAAGAAGAAACACTAGATAGTATACAGAGAAGATATATGAAATGGATATTAGGATTAGACAGCAATACACCAAATTATATAGTGGAGGAGGAGTGTAGATTAGAAAGGATGAGTATAAAAGCGTTAAGGAGAGCGTTAAAGTTTGAAGAGAAAATTAGGGAGTCAGACACAAAATTAGTAAAAGAATGCATAAGAGAAAAGGACAAGGACAAGGAAAGAGAGAGAATAGGAAAGGATGCAAAAAAGAGAGCTGAACTACTACGGGAAGAGAAAGTAAAAGAAACAAGATTTATGAAAGGAGTAGAATTTAGGGAGGAAGTAAGAGAAAAAATATTAATGAACAAGGAAAGAAAAGAAAAAGAGAAGAGAATGGAAAAGATAGAGAATTCACGGTACAACAGAACATATAAAGGTATAAGAACAGAAGATGAACCAGAATACTTGAAAAAGGATATGCCATTAAAGGATAGAAAGTTAGTAGCAAGGTTTAGATGCGGAAATGAATGCAGAAGTAGAGAATACTGGAAAGGAGAGGAGGATAAGAAGTGTAGATTATGCGAGGAGGAGGAAGAAGATCTTAGACACATACTAAAGATTTGCGGAGATACGAGAAATGAAAAAGAAATGGAAAAAATACTAAGCCACGATGCAAAAGAGATAGAAGTGCTAAGAAAAGTAATCAGAAAAAGTAAGGAGTCAGAAAAGATCTAAAAGATAAAAGAAAGTATGCAGAAAGTTAAGGTAGTAAAGAGAGAAGAAGGATTAGTAGGACAAGAAAGAAGAGAGAAAAAGAAATGCAAGGAAGAATGAAGAATACAAAAAATATATGGACAATTTAAAGAAAAGAGTTGTTAATTTTTGAAATTTTTGATAGTTAAGTAGTATTAGAAAATTTGTTTACTGAGTTAAATATAGGAAATTTTGATAATTTTGATAATTTAAGTTGGAAATTTTTGAATTTCTGATAGGCATGTGTTTAATTTTGAAGTTTGAGAATTGAGTTTTGTAGAATTGGAAGTGTAGTGATATTAAATTCGTTTTATTTTAATATTATTTTAAAAAAGACAAAGTAGAATATTAAGAACAGTTAAAGTAAAAATGAATATATTATATAGCGTAGATTAAGTATATATTAAATGTACAAAATGTTACGGAACCCCTCCAAACCCGTAAGGGACGGAGTATGAAATAAATAAAATAAAATAAAAAATAAAAACTGACACAAAAGTCGTCAGTGATGATCACAAATTGAAAATTTTTTTTTGTAGGTGATTCTTTTAAATTATTACAGTAGGAAAATTCAGTAATTTAGAACAATAACAAGGAAATGTTTTTGTAGATTTTTTGACAGAAATCTTACATACTTGTTAAATAACTTTAATGTATTTTTATGTTAGTGGCCATAACGATTTAGAGTTCAACCTTTTTTTTTGAAAAACTACTTCTTTTTAAAATTAGACTTAATAAATATTATTTCGATAAACATTTTTATAGTTACCATGTCGCAATACGTGTCTGTAGCTAATGGCTGTAGTCGAATAAGAGGCCAAATCCACCCTAACAAATTTTAAAGCTACCATTTAGGGAATTAAAAAGTATTGTAAACATTTCACTTCCTGTACACTTTCCCCAAGTCAACTTTCCCTTGAATTTGGTTGCTGAAGACGCTTAGGTTACTGTCCTCGCTTACGTTGTTGCTCAAGCTCATGAGGCTTAGTCTTTGTCGTTTATCTATAAAGGGCAATAGAACTTTTTACAGTCCCTGTTTTCAGCTACATAATTAGTTACAAGTCGTGCTGGAAAGGAATAAGTGCTCAACGTTAATTTGTTGCCATCTAGATAAACGTAGAACATAAAAGCACCGATAATAATGGCTAATTTACAATTTTGTTTGCTGATCTGTTTACCAATGTCACTGCTTTACAGCCTCTGTATAAGTGGTATCAGTGACAGATGGTATACTTTTAGTAATTTCTGGTGTGCAGTAAATTAAAATTGCTTAGTTAAAAGTAACGACCGAAATATTGCTCTTTCTTTTTGAATGATAGCTAGCTTTTTTTGTTAAAAACTGAACTGGTTTACTATATTTGGAAGATCAAATGAACATTTTAAAGAATATAAATATGATTCTGTGGTTTCTGAACAAAAAAGACTGGTGTCAGAAATGATCTATCTTAATTTAAATAGCAACACATTGGATGAAAAAGAAGACGTAGACAGTTCGTTCGTGCTCATTAGGGCTTATTCACCTTTGTAGCGTATCTTGTCAAATAGTGATGGGCATGGGAGTAGTCTGATATTTGTTACTGTTACTGCGTAAGTTGGTTGCTGTGTCCAAACGTGGAAAAACCATTGCGCAGTACAGACGTATAGTTGGCTAGAGTGAATTTTCACTCTTATTATGTCGATAGCGTCAATTGGTCAGTAAAAACAATAAAAATTTTGTTATTTTTGCTTTTTTTCTTTCACGTTAATAATTTTTGTATTTCATTGTATGTTGTTTGTGTGTTCTTAGTCAATACCAAAATTTGGCTCGATGAGGCTGACAAAAACCTAAGCCATCGAAACGTTACGTCATTAGAATATAGTTGTGTTTACTTATTGATCCTCACGTGATTGTTTATAAATTTCTTTTTTGATGTAAAATCGAGGATGACTATAATTTAACCAATTCATGCAGTATATCTATTAAGGCTGTGAAGAGAGTACGACGAACATACTTAAACATACTAAGGCTTTGATGTGACCGTATGGGAACCAAAAGATAGTTGCACTACGTAATGCAGTAAGTTTATTTGCCTGTAAAAACAAAGCAGATCTTAAATAACTGGCAACAATGTAATTTTTTTCGACGTTTTTTCTTCTGTTTTCACAGAATTGTGATCAGCGTAGTACGAGGGGCTTAAAAAACTAAAAGTAAAAAATATACATTAATACATACGTACAGTAGTTTGGAATCGGTATTACAGTATAACTTTTATTTTGAGTTTTACAAGCCTCTTTAACTAAAATAGTTATAAGTGTGGAAGACAGAAAAAAATGCAGAGAAAAATTACATGCTAGAGACCTTAATCATTTAATATAGGAAAATATGTATTTATACTTTACATCACACATATATTTATAGGTGTGATGTAAAGTATAAATACATATTTTCCTATATTGTATATATAAATCAATAGGGCACTCCACGAAATCCCTCACTACCTCCACTAACTCCCAAAGTGCACCCTACAGCTCTATCACTGCCCTACACATGTCCAGGAAAAATTCATTTTATTCCTCTATTATTTTTACCCAATAAATGTTAAGTAAAGCTCTCCACCACCCCGACTGCCCCACTACTATTCCTCCACACAACTTTTCTTTCCTATACACGGCCCCCCGCTGTCCCCCACACAATTTGTCGTGCCCTTCATTGAACTTTCACTGTCTGAGTAAAACTTTTTTTTGAAATTAACTGTAAAATTTCACCCCTGGCCTTTCTTCCACTTTTAAAAAACATTTAAACAAAATTTATCTTGTAATAATATAATAATTTGTGTTTTTCAACATACATAAAAAATTTTTTGGTTATATTGAGCATAAAATTATTATTACTAAAATTAAAATTTTTTTATTTGTTAGTATGAATAAAAATTTTTCTTATCAGTAAATTTTTTTTCAACCGCAAACGATAAGGTTGTCAAAAGTTCCCAGGCTCTGGCTGTTCTATTACTTGAACACTCTACATGTTTATCTCTACGACTATGTCTGTAAATTGTAAAAAGAGAATCACTATTTTGTCTTCTACTGTAAGGGTCTTTCTGAGTTTATCCTATTTGTGTTGCAGAGTGTTATTTAAAAAAGTGCAGTGTGGTAAAACGTTTGCATTAGTGATAAGTATTTTGCCAAAGACAGTTGCAATTAAGCTTCCTGTTTTCTGTGATTCTTGAGATAAAACTACGGATTTTAGTGAAGATACTTTGAAAAATTGTTCACGTACGCAGACATTTTGCTAAAAAAAGAATTTTAAGTATTCAATAGTTCATTTGCCGTGACACTGAAAAGACACTGGTTATTATAGTGTGTGTCACAAGTGTTTAATATAGTTCAAGGCTTCCTTGCTAGGGGAAAACTTAAGTACGATTTAAAAAAATAATTTTTTTTAAAGCATCTTATTTTACTCTTTCACTTTTACTTTCATTCACACTCACACATACGCACACACCTTATATACACACTCAAATATCATAATGTAAAAATATATACCTCCTGGTCTTCTTACATTCATATACATATACATACCGCTTATCTTACTAAAATACAAAGCAAAGTCACAAAAACCGTTATAATGGCTAACCGCGAAAACTACTCAACCAATCTTTCTAAAATTTTGCATACTGATTCTTGACCCTTCCTGGATAGTTTTCATATAATTTTTATATTGAAAAAAATTAATAACAATAGCAATGAATGAGCTCCAAGTTTAAACTTAAGTTAAGTACGTTTTGCTGAGTGGCGTAAAATTAAAATCAGAGCTACCGAGCAATAGAAGCAAGTGGATCTGGTTATAATACCCCAAAGCAAATAGTCTAATACCACAGTCGTTGGCCAGCAGTGCATTAAGAATATAAAGTTGTGAAACGTGCAGTTGGGTATCTTAGCTACCGATGACACTCTTCTCCAACGGACTAGCGACTTACGTCGAATTCCATTCCGAACCACAAAGATTAATAAGTGCCCGTAATAAATAGCGTTCTGAAACCTAATGTCTCTGGCGCAATACCAGGAGACGTTAAACCAGAGCACAATCTGTTCTAACAATTATAGGTTTCGTGGTCGTTCTTCCAACCGACCTGGTGCTATCAAAGCAGATTTTGCTACAACAGCAAGCCCGGAAAAACAACCCTTAGATGTTTGGACAGCCATATCAGCTGAAAATTTTATCAGCCTTCTCATCAGTAGTTCATCCCAACGGCATACCCACAGAGGAGGTGTTCTCCTCGCCCACTTCCTTTACCAACGGTAAACGATTAGTTGTTCGTGGAACGACTCGAAGACAAGATATTCTTTGACCAGTGGCGTACCCTCCTCCAGCACGGTCTCCGTACGCAGAAACTCCAAGGGTAAGAGTCCAGCTACCCGCAGCCAGCTATACATCATCGGAAATAATAATAAGAAATCACTGGAAATATTACCACTTCTCCGTTTCACGGCTATTATAAGTATTTATATTTCCTAATCAACCATCTATCTCATCGGTTTTTTTAAGGGCCATGGAACGTTAAAGTACTTTGCCAATAACATACATTTTTGCTACCATTTCTTGCAACGATTCGTCTACTATAAGACTATAAAGCTGGCCACTATTAAATCAAGTCAGTCATTCACTGGCAGACGTCACGAGCGAGGTGAGGCTGGGAACCCCGGTAACCGAAGACCCTATAGAACCCTCTTGACTCGAAACATTCAACTAAGAATCACCGATCCTCTCCGAGGTCTGCGCTAGGCAAACCTAAGAGTGAAGCTATAGAGGAAAATTAAACTTGAGCATACGGAGCAGTCTCCAACAGGCAAGCATCACAAACCAATCTCCCTACCTTAGATTACTTAAACAACTGAGCTCTGCAATAAAAGAAGGTGCTTTAGACAACAACGTATTTGTCGTAACACCAGAAGTCATTGGAAAAGAGCTCTACATCTAGTTCCGACGCTTCAGACGTTGGAGCTTTCCTCCCGATAAGTCTTGTGCTTCAACAACAGGCCAGAGAAAATCACCCTGACGTGTCCAGGCCGTTACGTTTGTTGGGAACTTGAGTCAAGAAAGTGCTCTTAGAAATTTAATACGTCCAATAGGTACACAAGCAAATATTGATATACTTGCATCATCGTATCAAGAGGCGCATATGTATAGATGGTGGCAATTTTTATACAAGCACTTTTAAAATAATCTATACATGCCTTTTCTTACTATTAAGTATATTAAAGATTCGTACTACTAATCCACATAATTTTTTTTTCAAGAAATTTTCTTAAGAAATAATAAATAAGAATGAGGAAAATACCCCCTCCTGGGTACGGATCGAACACACAACCTCCTATTTGTTTTTAAAAAATTTTTTGAAAAAGCCATTATGTGGATTAGTATTATGATTCTTAAGTTTATTTGATATTGAGAAAGGGCATGTATAATTGATCCTAAAAGCACTTGTTAAAAAATGCCGCCATCTATACATATGCGCCTCTTGATACGATGATGAAAGTGTATCAATATTTGCTTGTATACCTATTAGACGTACTAAATTTATAACTTACATACAAGCATTAGAGTCGTATACCTAAGAAAGAGCTCAGCTCACCGGTCGTATGTAGGGTCACTGCACGTGGAGCAACCTCACTAACAAATAAATTACAACTTAACAGAGTTGATGAAAAACAGCTTTGAGGGCTCACAACAGTTACAACCATGCCTATAGTCGTAAGAGGGTGAATTAGAAGATAAATTTTAAATGCTTTAAATGTATGAAACCTTAGGTGTCAAGAAACGTATGCCTTGAAAAAAGTGCTATTTAAATTTAAATGCACGTATACTTGGAGTATTGTGCAGCCGGTCCACTACTCTCATTACTTTAATGATTTTTGTCTGTAATTTACGATTGTACTGTCTTTGTTACACCTTTTTAATGATGATAATACGATGACGAATAGCAAAAATGTATTATAATTATACATTTTTTTCTTCAGATTTCATCGCATTTTATATACAAATTAGGATAGCTTTTTTAGTTACTTAACTGATAACTGGCACAAGGGTACATCTGGGTATGAAATTCCATATTTCATACTTACATGTTTGGTGTTAAACATTTTTTTGGGCTTAAAAGTTGATTTCTGAGAAATAAAACCTTAGTTCTCTTAAACTTAACTATGTATACTATGAAATTTTATTAATAATTAACATACTTGAAATTTTCTAAAAATCACAAGCATTAGTCACTGCACTACTAAAATTATACTAAGCCCTATGATGAAGCGTATGTACTCGGTTTAATTAATTTAATGGTATATGGCTTTTGTCATCTTTATATATCACACTCACTTTAAAGTATCTTGGTGTGAAATTGCTTTTTTCAGTGACCTGGATTATAAAATTCTGGCAGTAAAATTATCTTTGAGTTTGATGCACAATAAACACGTTTAGTTTTGAAGACAAAACAAACTTAATGTTGAAAATAACTCAAAAAATTTATTGTATCTACGTATATAAGGCTATAAAAAAGAATCCATTACAGTGCTTCTTACTTGTATCAGTGTTAACTTGGAAAAGTTTCAGTAGTATAATTACGTTACGTTTTGTTTTATCTCTGGATAGGTCTTATAAGACATATAGTACTACATGAAATTAAGATTTCCTGTTATAAAATCTTTATGATATGTCAGTGATGTAAAGTATTGCAAATTCATACAAATTTAATCTGGTCTTCTATTAACACTGCATGTTCCACTGAACCAAGGATGGCTTGCCTCCAAGTAAATATTTAGTATTTAACATGTATGTAATGTATTTAAAAAAAACGTAATAAATAAAGCTACTGCTAAGAAACAGTTGTGATTTATAAGATTTTACTTAAAAAAATCTTATTTGATTTAAAGTCTCTACTTTTAATTATGAAATAAAATTATGTCGTTAGATTTAAAAAGATCTGCTGCTTTTATTCCTAAAAGTTTTTTAGATTTTGCTTAAATTATTTTTGCTGTAAAAATTTTACCATATTTTCTATTATATTTTCTAACATATCGATTTTCATTCGATAATTTAATGTAATAAGACCAGACGCGGCTCTTAAGTGTTATTATCAATTGTCTTTAACCATGATGGAACCCTTTGCAACTTCCTAATGATTTCCTGGGAACTATTGACCTTATAATCTGCATTGCTCTGTCTGCTACAGCTCGATATAATAGTTAGAGTCTCAAACTTATTTCTATACATCATCAATATGTCAAATAGCACATCATACACCTGAAAAGGGTATTCTATTTCACTTGGTCTTGACAGAAGGTAGTTGTAACTTTTTGCCTACGGTAATGTAAAAATATTTTTAAAACGACCATAGATTAAAATTGTCGTTGATTGACAAGAACCGTTAACAAATTGACATATTTTTATTAACTTTTACAGAACTGTCAACTTGTGCAGATGTGGGTTAACTTCTATTTGGAAGAGGTACTATTAAGTTTTGTGATAGTAGAAATGCAGATTTACTACTTTTGGTATCAATCGGACACTTCAGATTGCAAACTTTGTCATTCAACAATTTTTGAAAAAAATTTAGAATAATAAATAAAGTAATAATCACAAAAACGTACGTAAACCTAACATAGCATAAAAATCTTTTATAAAGATGCTTTTATACTAAAAAAAAAAAATGTATTAAAAATTCTTACTGTGCAAATAACTAGTTTAATAAAAAATAATCTGTTTAAAACTTCGTGTTAAATAAGTAGTATACGTGCACTGTAAAATATAGAGAAATAGCTGAAAACAAGAGAATCTTCAATGCCTAGGGGGTTGTAATAAAAATAGAAAAATGTTGCGCTATACTGTTGCACTTGATGACGCGTGGAGAACTAACGAGAGTCAGCACTGGTGCCACAGTGATAAAAGATCCTTTTTTGTAGACAAAAATCTGCTTAAACTACATTTTTTAATATATCTGAATAATTTTTTTTGCAAATGACTTAGAAATGTCTAACCTACATTGTGCTACTACCACTTTGTTGATAATTTGTTCTGTAACCTATAAAATGCAGAAAAAATACACATACATTTTTTTCTACCGCAAAATAAGTTTTTTGCTCGTAATAATTTCAAATATTAATAAAAATTGTGTTCTAGATTTCTGTTTGCCACTACTAACTTAATATTAGTCAACAGCTTAACATATCCTAAAAAATCTAATTTTATCCTTATTTTTATGAAAAACCTGATAATAGCGTGAAATTTAACATTTTGGTTAATAACAACCCTTAAAAGAAGTTTCTTACCATCTTGTCCTTAAATATTTGTCTTCCGCTTCGTAATCCCAAGCATAACCTTAAAAAGCAATATTTACACAATTATTCATGATTTTTTTCACTAATGTTCCATGTATTCAAGTTCGCCATTTTTCTATCACATGTTTATTAACCGTTGCATTGTTTTAATACTGATAGCATGAGAATTCAATGCATTTAATGGGTTTCGTAACCTAAAAATACTCACAAGTCATGAATTATAAATGAAAATTTTCGTACTTGGAATCATAGATGAAACTTTTTCAAGAAAAGTAATACTGACAACCTTTAATATGTACAAAACTAATACATGGAAAAGCATGCATTTTTTTGTTTTGTTCATCAATAAAGTTCTGTTATATATCAGATATACATATACATAATATTCTGTAAATGAAAATGACGCCACACAAAATGACTATCGTGACTCGTGATGACACTCAAATACTTAATTAGAGTCTGCCTGAATCTTTGCAAACAGACACTGTTTACGGACCTCATCCACATATTTTGTTTGCATCAAGAATATATGTATGTGTTACAGTAATGACTATAGGATAATTTCTAATAAATGTTAAGCTGGTTTCTTATTTCACAGGACCCTTATAAAACTTGTTACTTTACATCGTACCGATCAAGTAGTAAGAAAAGTAGTGTAAATTCACTATAATAATTATAATGTACTCACAAAGAGTGTCTGTGCTGAAATTCTCCTTGAGTATGAACCATTTTAAATAAGTAGTTTTACTTGTGCCTTAAGGTGATTGCTTTTTTTTACTTACAAGTTTACAACAAATACGTGATCATACTTATGTATGTACATACGCATGGATACGCACATTCTTAGGTATATGCTTAGGGTATATAGTAAGATGCGAATGAAATCAATTTAACATATTTATCTTTTACATACATTACAAGAAACAATAGTTAAGTGCATAAGTATACAGATATATACTAATTTCTGTTATGTTTCGAGAGAAAAGACAATTTAAAATAGAGCGTAACCTAAAAATGTTTAATCAACTTGAATTGTGGTAATGTATTTGTGACTGAGTGCTTTTGATAAAAAATTTTTAATTATGAGTTACTCATAGTGTGATAAATGCTTCCAAAAATTATATTTTATATTTAATAATACTATACGAGAACGTACATAAATACAGCTTAAAAAAGATTTAAAAACTTTTACATGTATTAGTCACTTGGTAAAGAATAAATACTATTACAAACGTATTTTTTGACGTGCTAGTATAATTTCTTTTTTCAAGGACAGTTTCTCTTTGAGAAATTTGAGAAATTCAAGATTTCTAAAATAAAAAAGTCTGCTTCATATTATGTTAAGTATTAGTTCAAAATAAAAAGTTTTTTTTTTTCATAGATCGGGAACTATGGAACTGCTGTGAAAAATGTACGAACTTTCCAGATTATAATTTTGACTACAAAAGCCGTACTATTGACAAAATGATTAATACATTCTATGAAACTGTAAGAATTTATGTACTCAACATAAATGATTACGGATTAGGAAGTCACCAATTTGTTTCTTTGTAAAACTATTTGGAGTTGATGAATATATTTAGAAAATCGAGGTTTATGAATAAATTGTAAATTAATTAATAATTACTTTTCGTACTATACAGAGTTGTGGTCAGAGGTATCACGAACTCAAAGCAAAATTTTTTCCAAAAATAATAGCTGTTTGGAAGAAAATTTACTGTTAAGTTTTCTGAGAATACGTGTAGTAGTATTCTTAAGAAGGTTTCACCCATTTTTCTTTCATTATTATTATTGAAAAAAAATTCGTCCACGTTAGTTATCTATAGATGGGGGTACGGAAACTAAAAGACGACGAATGCAAGAGCTAGCTCAGATACACAGTAAAGGAGAACTTGTTGTCGCTCTAAAAATGCAAAGCGTGACTCATGCAAAAACTGAGTACTAACACATAATGATTTTGCATACTGGCCATAGTGTCCACATAATATCTCTTCTTAAACATAGAGCTAATTGTATTATTATGACTTTAGAAGATAAAAAAATCAACTATCTTATATGTAAAAAAGTTGTTCTTACTGGTAAGTGGGGTATGAATAGTGTGTCGGGTTAAAAAACCACAAGGCAAAAATGGTCTACATTGTCTGCGTTTAATCACGAATCGTTAAAAATAAATGACACTGATTGCGAACGTATACAGGTTAATAATACTTATAAAGATTTATCAGTATTTCTTATGTCTATGGCGCCTTTGCAACTAAAAGCCGATAGTAAGATTATTTGGAAGAATACAACTTTATCTTCTGTTCATTGCTTCAGCACAATAAAATTCAAGTTTATGGAAAAAAGTCTAAATCAGTTATTAAATTATACAATTAGTTTTCTTATTTGTTGTAGAAAGTTAAACAGCTCTATACCATAAAAATGTATGTATTACAGTTTTCTTTGATATTACATGCACTATGATTGACGGCAAAATATGCAACATACTTGCAGAGCAAACATCTTCAAGCTGCTGCAATTTCTGTAAGGTTGGTTAAAAACATATGAATGATCTTCGGTATGGATTAAAACTATCATTTTAGACATAAAGTCATAAGTTTGGCTTATCAACGTTGCATATGTTGATGAAATGCTTAGGAAAATGCTTGACATTGTGTACAATCAAGATTTTAAAAAGAACAGAGCTCGATTGCTTGAAGAAAAAAAATGAAAAAAAAAAAAAAAAAAAAACCTGTAAATAGCATTAAAAGCTAATCTCTTTCTTACTATTGATGTAGTTAAACAATGCTTTTGAACCACAAACACTGGTAGCGTAGGTGGGTCGTTTCTTGAAAACTATGAAATCTCATTAAAAGCAATGGGTCTAGATAGAAATTGACTGCGTAAACACTTGTAAAAATAGTTTGTTTGATAAAATTAAAAAAATGCATCTCTAAAACTGAAAAACCTGACATATCGTTGTATCCTTGGTATCATTTCGCCATCAATACATAGAGTTCTGATACATGGCTTCAAAATTATAAGATATTTTAACTTACCTGTTGAGTACTGTTCAGACGAGCCTCAAAAATGTAGAAATAAGATATTTGCAATAGAAAAACAATCCACTTATAGGGGTACGATACACTACTTTTTAGTATTGTAACGTTAGCAGTCGAACGTTCAAAATTTTTTAATTGCCTGACACACCCACTCTTTTGCACCGTCCTTACTCTCTACTACTCTTATTCATCCGCATAAACAGCACCAAAAAAAAGGCATTTGACATTTCTTATCACCTTCGAGAATAAACTATTTTAAAGAAGTCACACCTGCTTGCAGTGCACCTTTATTACTCTTGATAAAAATTTCTGTGAGAACCTGAACACTGCAAACACGCCAACTCATAAAAAAATCCCTAAACGTTACGCTGACGTAACAGTATCATTAAACCGGCTAACAACATTCTTACGCGTAAAGAAAAAGAAAAAAGGAAAAGTGTTTACTTTCAATGCTCTTGATCTTTTAAAATAATTCAATAAATGGTAATAAAAATTTTTTTTTTTGCTATTCGACTTGTTGAGCCATCGGTCTTATATCTATTATTATTTAACGAGTTGTCTTCCAAGAGCAATAGAAAAAATATTGTATTCTTTGAATTGCTATTGAAAAAAGTTTATTCTTAAGTTGTAGGCTTGTGATCAGAAATTACAGAAATGCAAAAAAAGTAAAATGTTTAATTTGCTTTTTTAACATCTAATTAAGTGTATACTTATATTTTACTATTTGTTATAGATGCGTTAAGTGTCCAAAAAATACTCGTAAACCATTAGTTGAACTTTAGGTAATATAGAAAAAGGTAAGATTGGAGTATAATATACTCTGTATAATGAATATTATTTATCTTAGTGATATAATTCGTTAAATTCATTTATTTATTTATTTTTTTCAAATTAGAGCACGTTAATAAGGACAAAATAAAGAATTTTTAATCAGAAGTTTCAATGAGGTAAAGAACTATGAAGTTAATTCAACATTTACAAATTAAAGGTTTCATATGTGCACTAAAATACACGATTTCTAAGTATTTTTAGGTTTTGAAATCCAGCTGCTGCGCTGAGCTCTTATGCTATGAGTTTTATAGCAATGCAACAGTTAATAAAATTTTGTTAGAAAAATTCTCAATTCTGATCTCAAATACATTGGCCATTTGTTTCAAAAAACTAGAAATAGTTCTGTAAATGTGGCTTTTTGAAGTGAGATTTAAGGTTTATGGTGTGAAAGATAAATGTTCCAAGACATGATCGTAAAAAACTTTGTAAAACGCTTGTTTATCATCTCAAAAGCTTAATTTCACGCTTTCATCAGGTTTTAATACTAATAATAGGGATATTACTAAGTTTTGTTGGTTAGGTTAAGCTGTTAACTAAAATAAAATTAGTAGGGGCAAACAGAAAACTGCATGACAACTATTTTCAGTTTTTTTCAATTATTAAGAGCAAAAAAATTATTTTGTAGTTTCAAAAAAAAATTGTATATGATGTTTCTTTTACTTTTTTGTAGATTATGTAAGAAATTATTAACTAAGGGGCAGTTGCACAATGTGGGTTAGTTGTTAACGAGTTTCAAAAAAAATTATCTCGATATCTTGCAAATAGTGGTTTTGGCTGATTTTTGACCACAAAAAGTGCTTCTTTTCACTGTAATGGTACAACAACTCAGTAAGCCGCTGCTAATTTTACAGTTACTGGTTAATACAGAGTTCTTGCGCACTCTACTGTAAAATCAATTTACATCCTGAACAATTTTTCTCTGCCCTTACTTCAACAGCAGGAAATGTAAAATACCAAATAAGTTATCTGTAAATATAAGTAATGTACTCGTAAATTTAGATTAACATTTATTAATGAAATTGACAATGGTAGTTACATTTAGCCTTCTGATTGTAACTGTTTATCATAACGCAACACCATGAATTTAGTTTTCGCTAGGATCAAAGTAGTATCAGCAGTCTGTATTTGTAGTGCCCTAACAAGAAAGCCAAAGCCAGGGGAAACCATTTTTTTCCAGCCAAGGGCCAAAAACTTAGAGCCCTTATTTCATTCTTAATAAAGATCTTCTATTTTAATCGACCTGAATGAGGTGAACTACTCAAAGCAAAGTTGTTTCGATAAAAGATAGTTACGAGATCAACGCTTTCAGTAACTTTGAGCTGATAGCTGCGTTGCACATCACTCGAAGCAAGGAATACTTAATGTCTTGATAGGGACAACCTTTGTACTTGACGTTTGTAGGACGACACATTCTTCATTATCTTAAATGATAAAAGTGTAAATCACTGCAACGTTAGCTTTTTTAGAGGCATCTGCGAACCCTTGAAGCTCAATAGTCTGTAAGTTAATCGATAAGGTGAAGATGATTAAGCTAATTAAATCAAAAACTTATAGTATCCTTAGGTAATGCAGTATCCCAGTCTAATTTTGTCAGCTATAACAATTGCATAATTATCTTGGCGTTATTAGTTGCTGGAGTTAGTAACCCCAAGGGATCGCACAAACGTACTATTTGAGACAAAAATCATTTTTTAGTCTAACCTAACGTCATGAGAGTACAATTTATTTTACAACCAAATCTTCTTAAGGATACCGAATGAGACCTTAAACTTCCGTAAATGAATTACCAAAAAAAGGATAAAACATTTACTAGCAGTAATGAAGGAATGGCTCTTTACAGCTCTCCCTCACAAGAAACCTATTTATGTAAAGAAATCAGTAGATAGTGGGGGCTTAAGTACCCAAGTATAAAGTTATAGGGCTAGAAATTCCATGGCAGATAATATATAAATGTAAATTTATCTTCTATAAAACGATATTATTTACGGAGGCGGTGTAATTATCGTTGGAATTAGAATATGTACGTTGATTTGATGTGATTTTAATAAATAATTAAATAGTTTACAAACAATTAATCTTAAATAATATGTTACCTAGATAAGGAAAGTTTCAATTAAAACTATAGCAAAATGTGCTAATTACACTCTAACATTCTGCTCACATCTGTCACATACGCTCACACACTCTTTCTTAGTTCGTATTTAACGCTCACAATATATTTGTTCTTAAAAGGCTCAGAAAAATCAACCTGTGGTCCTGCTTTATCTTAAATAGAGTAGTATTACATGCCAGTGAATGTCGCTTCCGGGTGTTCATCGTACGTAGAGTTTTTCGACAGATATTCAAATGTTATTATTTAACGTATATTCAAAATAGCATGATAAATAACCCAAAACATTGCAGATCGTATAACTGTACCCTTTTTTTATATGTTGAATTTAAAAAAATTGTTAATTTAAGATGTAACCTTCTTGAAGAATCGCATAAAATTGCATTGATGAGGAAATGATCTGTATGCATAAAAGCATGTATGTAAGGGTATCCGTATAAGAAAAATCATTGCCAGCATTTTTTCGTTTCTCTCGCCTCTCTCAACTGTCACTCCGCTAACTGTGATGAACGTCCTCAAATCAAAAAATTAACTTGTTCATGTACGAAAAAACAGTAAAAGAATCAAATGGATTACAAATCAATTAATGTATTCATAAAGTCTTGCATGAATAAACTATTAAGTACAAAAGATAAAAAAATGTATATTTAAAAATTTTGAAAAAAAATGAAGAAGGTGTCCAAATAATTATCCATTCATTGCAAAATTAATAAATTGTTGACAAATAAATGAATATTTAATAATATACATAGAAGGTGTTGCTAAAACATATTATTTTCTAAGTTCTTAAATAATTATTTTACGAAAAAAATCAGTTACTAAATAATACAAATATTTTTTTATTTTTTTATTTGAAAAATTATATAAATGATAAAAAATAAAATTTTAAATTAAATTGCATGAAATTTACAATGTGTGCTTTGGTAGCAAAGCATGTTGTTGTATGGTGTGGTATGGTATTGATGGGACTGGTACGGGGTGGTGTGTCGTAACAGGGTGGAGTGAGAGGAGAGTAAAATGAAATTGTTGATTTACTCTAGTATAAAGCTTCTACAGTAGTTTAACTTTAAAAACTCTTGCTTTTATTGTAGCTTGTAACTGACTAATTTTTTTATTATCTACAGTGATACAATGTACACTAGATAATACATCGTCCCCATAAATCTTGTTTTCCATTATTGCTGCTGCTAAGGGAGAGTTCAACTTACGGGCTTGTGACTAATAGACTTTGTCGAATTCGTGGTTATTATAGAATCTACGCTCTAGAGATTTCATTGAAGAAATCGACAGAAATCTAGAGTTGGCTCGAGCTTTAATCAGAGGTAATGGGTCTGACTTGACAAGAAGTCGTACTAGATACTGACCAATATTATCTCTGGTCTGGGTAGAAATAAAATACTTCTCACAGAGTTTATCATCTGGGGACAGAACATCTCTAGAGCGCAGAGGTAGTTTCCCAACTTTCCGGTAGTGAGATCAGATACTTGTCTACGGAATCTTCAACTCTGATAATACCAATAGTATTGAACTTAATACAGTTAATATTGCAATGGACTGCTCTATCATTCTCCTCTCAATCGTACCTTTCAACGATTTGGGCAATAACACCAGCTCCTAAGATCAAATCTACATAATCCAAATTTGTGTAGAGAGGATCTGCTAATTCTAATCCCTTTAAAAATGTCAACCTTGAATTTCATTTTCTAAATGAAGTTTTATGTAATAAGACGTAGGGTAAAACCTAAACACCTTTGCCCAAATTTTTAACGTGAACTGTGAAGAAAACATTGGTTACAAGGTAAAGCTAACTACTGTCTTCGCTAATCTAACAGTGTAATTATCTGCTAACTGGTATGTTCGACTTAATACACTAAAGCAACAGAAAGGTATTAACAGGCTCAGAAAACTGAAAGCATCGATCTATGAGTGCCCTGACCATTAAATGAATGCCAGTAGTACAAATTTAATTAACATGGCTTGTGGCTAGTAATACTTCTGTTACATTAAAATATGGACTCTTACTATGATAAGAAACTAGAGGGCAACTTAATCCTACACTTGTGAGAAGGGAAAAATTGTATGTTGCTTACATTTAAGAAGCTTGGCTCATTCGTAGTTGAAATCAAAGCCGTAATAAACTGACTTCCACTAGCCAAAGTACTATCTGACTTTAAGGACCCTGACGCTCTTATACCAGCCCATTTTTGTAACAATCGTCCGCTTACCACATCACCTCATGATCATTATACCACCGTCCCTGAAAATCTTTTGTCAATATAGCGTTTTATAACCAAGGCTAAGCAGAATTTTAAGGCCAGGTGACATTCCCGTATACCTTCAAAAATGCAGATACGATAACGTTAGTTAGAAAACTAGGCAGAGATCTGCGTTAACAACAAAAAAATAGTCATGAACGACTAGCAGCCATGAAGTGAATGGTTATTAGCAGTAGTGACTGAGGTTCACTCTTGTGATGATAGTTAAATACAAGTCGTAACGATAAAAACTACTCCACGCGAATATCATATCATCTCATCAAGGACAAGAGAGAGCGTGCGTAACAGTGGAGTTTAATTTTGAACGTTAAAGAAAGAGAGTGCAGAGAGAGAGAGAGAGAGAAGTGACAGCTAGGTAGTTTTTTGGTAGGACAAAAGACCAGAGAGCTCAACCATTCCTAATGGCGACGAGAGGGCTCTGTTTCATGCCTGCTCTTCAAAGCAAGCGTATCGACATCGAGGTTACAGCTGAGGATGATGAATGAATCGCTGGTAAGGTTTTTACCGTCAGATCTTTCGCTACGTCCATTATGAAACTATTGTTACAATGCACAATGGTTATGTGGACTTAGTATTTTTATATGGTACGAGAGTGGTTGGTTGTTTTATCACAGCCCTTCGAAGCCGAGCAGTAGTGGCACACAAACCCACAAATGTTTCGACTTCGCAAAAAACACCACCGAGGAGTTCATCGCATTTAACAAGTAAAAAAGGTCCCCTTGTTCCCAAGAGTGGTGACGACCGTGACACGCTTTCGAGAAGCACAATTGAGACAAGGCTGATGACATCACAGAGTGGCGTTAGTGTACAAAACCTGGATATCATCTTCGACGGATGATGCGCGTAGGTCGCTTGCTAAAATTTGAGTCACAAATACCAATTTTTATACCCTCAATTCGTGTTACCATGTATATGATTGTTACAGGATTAAATAACTCATTACAAACTGTCTAGCACTAAAATGTAATTTTATCATTTTTAATGTGGACCACGAACGTTTGAGTAACAAATGGACTCATTCTCATCAGTATTTGACTGTATGAGACATTTATTAAAATAAACAATAAAATATTACAACGCTTAATTTATTGCCCTATCCATCGCAAAGGTGTTTAGTCAGGCAAATTATTATTCTGCATGCTACTTTTCATAAATTATTGAGGCCTCTTACGAATGACTAAAAATTCGGTCTTCACGTGACAACATGGTGGAATTATGTAGAACTCCGCAAAACTCCTTTTTTGTTCTCGTAATTACCCTTTTCCCATTTATATAAGTATCCGTATAAGGCACCTTGGCATAAATATATATCTACCTATATTATATAGTTGTTAAGACATCGTTCCACACATGTCCCTCAGAATCCACCCCCCCCCCACGTACACCCGTTAACCCACCCTTTCCTTACTACTCCTCACAAAATAAGGTAAAATTCCTTCATTTTTTCCTTTATTTTTGCTTAGCTTACTTTTTGCTCACACCCACACCTTCCTAACACCCCCCCCCCCGGTGGCCCTTTGCATACACCCCTACTAATATACCACAAAATTTTTCTTGTCTTATCACTGCTGCCTTACGATTCCCTTCACTTTTTTTGTAGAATATAACTGTAACCTTACTAACAATTATCGGCCCAGATACCTACCCACACACATGTATGTATAAATGTTATTTAATTTTAAAAGTATTTTCATTATCAAACTGCGATGAGACATAAACTTGTAAAATAAACAAAAACATAGACGTATACATGTTAGTGGACATAATTTTCTGGAATTATGCATATTAATAACGTGGTAATTGTTTGCGAATGCTTTTTTTGTTAGTCTGACTTTGATCAATTTTTATCAAGAAACCCCACTTTCCTTTACTGACCTTATACATACCTAAATATTCACTGTTAAATATATATACTAATATATTTTTCTCCACTACCTAGAATGCAAATATGTAGACTTTATACATACAAATAAATGACATATTATTTATATACGTATTAATGGGTCAGCTTATGAATAAACTCATTAATTCTGTTTCAATTTATGTATTTTATTGTAATTTAAGCTAACATCCATAGCTTACCTAATTTAGTGTAAGTGTACATTTTTCCTTATTAAAAAAATCAATAACAAGTACTTTTTATCGATTAAATAGCAAATGTTTTATTTGTCTTTATTATCAAGTCCCAAGATAGCCAACGTATCTATATTTCTCTTCCTATTATCAGGCCCGTTTGAGCTGAATGTTAAATTTTACTGTATGTACGTAGAGTTGTGTGCATGTTTATAAAAATTGAGAATTTTTCTTTAAAGTAATAGATATGCACATCAATTTATCGCATGAAAAAAAAAATCAAATAAATATTCATTAATGAAGAGATTGAGGATAGTAACGCTGCCAAGTACTGTTAATTGAGAGTATCAGTTTTAGGGGTACGATACAGGTAGTGCACCTATGATCAACTTTGTTAAAAATAAAGAAAAGAAAAATTCGAAAAATAATTTGTTATCGTGTTCAAAAAGTTTTACGGTATAACCATTACATTCATGCAATGTATGTTATTAAGATAGTGAATTTATTGTATGACAGTAAAATTTGTATTCCCTTGTGATTTCGGGTAAGATCATACGAGCACTGTAGTTTGATGATATAACCTCACTTTTTACGTCATAGTGTCAGTAATTTAAACATTAAGAGTTTTGTAGGCTACATTATCCAATAAATTTGTAGAAAAAAACGCTGTTTACACGTATACATAAAACTCTTATTAATATTTCTGTAAATATAGCTGACACCCTCGATGATTGGGACATGTTTGATGATAAATTAATCTACTGTATTTTAAGCAAGAACCGTCTCATATTTTACGAATACATTTTAATTTAAAAAAATTTTCATTGTCTGGAAAAAAATGAAATAAAAAAATTGTTGCAGGGGCTTGCGCGCAAGACGTGCAGAGGGTGGAGCCCCACTCGTACAAATGCATGAAAATTCCTTATATTATACTAGATTTTGGAATCAAAGGTACGTTTTAAAAGTTACGTTTATAGCTCAGTATAATTTGAAAAATATTGTTTGTCGTTAAATGAATAACAAATCATGTAAGTAGTAATAAGTACTTGAGAAGATTTAATGAATGCTTTTTACAATAAATTAAGCATGGTAGTTGTAAAAAAATCAGCTGCAGTTAACATTTGGTAATTGATAAATTAATATAAAGTAGGTTCTCAATTAATGTTAATTTACTATAAAATAAAACAATAAATGATATTTGGAGAGATCAATATTAAAGTTGTCATATAAAATTATAAAACACTACTTCCAGCTTTTCTGAATCAAGTAAAATTAATGGTTGTATTACATTGCTCAAGTACATAATCATACTTAAATATAACATTCTAAACAAGAAATTAAAGTTTGAAAATAAAGGAAAAATCAAGTAAAAGATACTGCAGTTGGTTGATTAAATATAATATGTCAAAAGTCATGCACTTTTCAAAAAAATTACTTTTATTGAATAACGTGGGCCAACATCGTAAAAAGAAATCAAATCAAGTCATGGAATAAAGTATGTGACATTTAATAATACTGCAATTGCAATCGACTAAATCACGATTATCAAATAAATAATAATTTTTTAGAAGCAATTTCTGTCATGTATCCTTATTAACTGAGACAGTTTGTTGCTTTGTTTCTAATTTCAGAAAACATTCATGGTGACGACATACGAAAGAAAAATAGAAAATTCTCAGATAAAATTTTAATACTGATGAGGATAAATTTTCTCTTTGACAAATAAACTTAATTTGAGAGCCCGAATACTAATAATATAAATCTTTTAATTTATCTACACCGTAAAAAATAAACATGAAAAGAATAACACTGATGCAGTTTTATTTCGTAAAAAAATGTTTTATTACCTGTGTATAAATTTCAATTAAGAATAATATTTGATACTTAATGTGAAATAGGTAATTAAATTTATTGTACAGATGAGCCTGGAAGTTAAAAGGAAAGTTATCAAAAAAAAACATAAATTTATTATTTTATTGCTTAAGTAATTGAAAAAAAATTAATACTTATTAATAAATATCATTTTAACTTTACACTATAACTTTACTTTTTTTCTTACAAATATAATTTTTAATAAATTACAAAAGCCTCAGTCTTATTATAGCATATATCAAACAACTTGCAAGGGTGTTTATAAACCAGATGATGAAATTTGTATAAATTTTTTTTTAAAACGCTGACTAATATCCGTAAAAGATTACCATCTCACGAACTTAGAATATAATTTGAAAGTATAGTACAACTCATAAGAAATTTAAGTATATCAGATGGTTTGTGTAATCGTACATATTTGTGAACAACTAAATTACACAAGTGCAATATAGGAGGTGAAAAAAATTAGTGAAACAATTAGAACGAAAGTCTTACCTTGGAGAGTATCTTTCTCACGGACAAGTTTATATAGCATCGTCCAGAGGGAAAAATAAAAATGGTATATTTATTCAGGTAGGAACGAAAGAATAATTTAGTTGTACAAAACAATGTTAGGAAAGGCATTTTTGATGAAACAATAGGCCAAGTAGGCCTATGAGCTTTCTTGCATATTAGTAAGATGTACTTTGTAACACTACATATTTTTGAGTTATTGTGGGATCTAACCCTTCACTGTGTCAGTCCTCTTGTTTAACTAACTGTTATATGGAGAGTTTTCACTACTAGAAATTTTCACGAATGAAAATTTTTTTACAAACATTCTTTGTTTTCCATTTTTCAGTAATGTTAAGGGTCTTGATTTTTTTTTTCTTCAATTTTCAATAACAATTTTAAAAATTCCTCATTGTGAGATCTAATATTAACACTTATCTCCAGTATACGAAAATAAAACTAAAAAAACGATGAATCAATAGGTTCTTTAATAACTATAGTTTAATAACTGTTTTTTTCTTAATTTCTCAAGCACGAGTCTTTTTTTTCTGTTATTGTACGCCCTAATTATGCTAGCTTTTTTTTTCTTTTTAACTCTCTTATGGTTAACGCGTAATCCTATTCACCTATACCTTATATTGAGAAACATGCTTTTTAATGCCTATTAGTACTCCTCTTTTAGCCCTTCCTCTTTTGCCTTCCAGTTAAGTCTCCCATTCATCCATGTAGCACGTTTACACCCATGTTTTCTATAATCTTGTAAGATCTAATTTATTTAGGTAGTTTTTCGCATCTTTAGTCTTTCTGATACCTGCCATATTCCATGAAATAGTTTTTACACTCTCCTCTCCCTTATTTTAACTTGCCCTTCTGCTTTTAAAATCGCCTATATTTTGTTCTTTTTTTTTTGTATAAAATCTCCTTTTAAGAACGTTCAGTTGAGATAGAACCCTGTGATAAATCTTTTTAAAATTTTAAACAGACGTTCTTATTGTTGTTACAATGAAGCAGTTGAAATTTCAAGAAGTTCGTCTGTTTCGTTTCCAAGATATTAAATTTCAAAGTTCAGTTATGTTAACACGGTCGCTTATGGGAAAACTTATAAAAACTCAATTTTAAAAAAATTGGCGTGATAAATGTCTCCAATTTTTTTATATGTCACAGATAATGTTGTTAACTATATGTACACAAAAATTCGTGACGATCGTCGGACTAGTTTATAGATAAAAAAATTAAATAATAGTTCGACAAAAACGTAACGACAACGTCGCAAGAAGCGGGAAATACAGAATGTTCCAGGTTGTAAATCAGTAAATATTTGAATATTATGGTAGATATGCATGTATTTCTGTATAAAACATAAGCTTATATATGTGTGTGAATGTATGTACATAGGTTCTACCTGTACCCATAACAAAACAATGTATTATAATAACACATATTTATTTTTCTTAATAAAATTTTTAATTTTTAATTTTTATACAATACAATTTTTTTACACAAGATAACAAAATCACATGTTTGTAGTAATCGCAGAGACTAGAGTATGTCCAAATTATTTAACATATCACTTTCAATGAGACTTTTCAAGTCACATAAAAATTCAAGAATTTTATTTACATTAGCTACGAATATAATTGTATGTACATAAATCTGTCACAAGTCTTTTTAATTATTCACTCTTTTTTATAACATTGTTATAACGTATAGAAATCAAATACTTACATCTTTAGCACAAATACATTACAAATATACACATACGCTGCCGTAACTGACGCAGCAGACAGTGCAGACACTGCAGAGTGCACACCATCTGATGTGTGTGTATACGTGTGTTTATGAACACTCGCATATTGGAGACCCGCGCGGCGATGCCAAGTCTTCACTCATCGCTACTTCCCCCTTGCCCCGCAAGTGGTTCCCCCCCCCCCCCCGATATCTCTACCGAACGTCCTAAATTCGTCTCGTGCCGACCATTTATCGTTAATTTTTATTTTAATACATCCCCTGCGCATCTTATTCCTTTTTTTTTTCTTATTTTTTTATCACACTTTGATACTTCTTTCTCTCTTTCTGTAAGGTCGTCGTCTAACCATAAGTCAAGACCTTGAAGCCTTACTTTCTGTCTCATAATTATTTATTTTGCTCTCTAGTGTTCTTCGTTTGACTACTAGTCCACCCGGGATAGCTCTTATTGTAATTATCTGGTCCTCTATGCCTATCCGATGTAACAATAATTATTAAAATTCTCTTATTATGCCCCTCCCAACCGTATGTATCCCCCTAACAAAAATACTATTTTTTTTCTCTCTTTTTCTATTTTCTCATAATTTGGGTTCCGTTCATTCATAGCTCCGGGCTACCGAAAGTCATCCACACCATCCCACCATGTTCATTCGCTTCAGATTATTTTGTATTGTGGCAATCTTTCCCTTGGTTTCGGTCTTTTCTGCTCGCTATCATTTTAACTTCTTCAGATTGCGGCGTGCTGTCAATAACTCTACTCACTGGCCCTAGCTCTACCTCTGCTATGATATTTACAATATTCCTTGAAAAAATCTTTCCCCGCCCTGTAAAATACTGTGAGACATCTTTCTGATTAGTCACTTTTTTTAATAACTCTTTCCTGTAACTATCTATGAGCTCCAGCTGTCTGCCTGTTTGTTGAGTTCCTGCCTTAGCTTTGTACATTCTTGGACTTATCTTTTTATAATTTTTACTGAATATCTGTTATTGATTTTTAATGACTAATTCTGCAGTGTTCGCCATTCCCCCATCGTTTTGGCTCGCAGCGTCGTCGTGTTTGTCGCTGCCGTCTTCATACTTCAGGCTCTTCGTATCCTGCCTTTGCCACTCTCTTCCTTTTTTTCCTGTGTCCTCTGCCTTACTTTTGTACCCTTTGTCTTCGATTTGTCTGTATTGTCCTGACTGACCCTTGACAGTGCTTTTGGCGTTGTGTTTACTGCACACAAAACACCCGTTGAATTTGTTGTAATTGCTGGCGAAAATAGCTGTTTTCTAGCCAAAGGGCTAGGTATCGCTCTAGGCTACCCGCCTCTTTCTTGCACTCTTCTGATTTCTTATTTCTCGTACTTTTTGGCCGCCCCCTTTTTTTATTCTTGGTCACCTCTGCACCTTTTTTTGGTTTTCTTCGTCTTCGGCGGCTGCTTCTCTGCCCTCATCACGGAATGTATATAGCTCGAAATAAGATATAGATATTTATTGTAAATATGCTGGTTTCATTTATACCGCTATAAACTTTGGTTACTGTGACTGCATAACAAAATTCCTTTTTCAATTCATACAGTTAATTAATTTAGTGATTTATCTTGCAAAAAAAGACTTTTTCGTACAAATACTGAAATACATGTGTTATGGTTTAGCTTAACTGTTCTATTAAAAATTTTTGTGGTAATCTGTTGCTCTAAAGTATTGAATAAAGATACTTTCAGTCTCGAGGTGGACAAAGTTTTCCAAATTGTGTACAGGTTGTAGACATGATGTGAATTTTTTTCTATGCATTAGATTACCTTAGTCAACATACAATTTTTAAAAATCCATATTCCGTACCTACGTTCTACATTAGCCCAAATCTGAAACACGCAAATGTTGGACGTACGTTTCAAAGAACATTATTGTCACTTTCTGCCGCACCCGTAACTAGATCGTTGAATTAAAATATCTACATCATTAACAATGAAAAAAAAATGAAGACTCTTAAAATTACTGCAAAATAGAAAAAAAAGAATGTTTGTGAAAAAATTTTCTTTCGAAACATTGATGGACTAATAAGGAGTTTAATACTAACGTCTTAAAATAAATATATTCGTTTTCGAAACAACAAAATTCTGAATCAAATAAAAAGATGTACAAAAACGTATTTCAGCATAGAGTACGCAACATGTAATGGTATTGATAAATCGAATGGTAATATTTATATCAACTTTTCAACTGAGATATTCAATAGTATTCGTAAAGGCCTACCACCCCATGAACTTACTTGAAAAATTGGAGCAGTAGTTGTAATAATCAGAAATTGAAGCATAGTTACTGGCTCATGAAATAGTACAAGGTTAAAAATTACTAAATTATTAAAGGATAATATTGAAGCAAAAATAGTAACTTAAAATAAAATCGGTAACAGAGTTCTTATACCAACAGTTACCTGTAATTCTGAAAATACATTTTCATTACCGTACAGATTGATTTTGTACAGAAAAGAATCAAGTTTTAGCATTTACTATGACTTTCATCGAGATTTAAGGTTTAAATTTGAAAGCATAGGCTTATACACGTATAAACTTTTATTTTTATATTGACAATCATATGTTGCAATGTCAAGATACAAAAATAAAAATAGAATTTTTATACAAATCGAACCTTAAAATGGTTTGGACATAAATAATATAGTTTGAAAAGAAACTTCAATGATAAATTATAAATAAACATAAAAGGCTAAAAATAAAATTTTCACGTCAATTTAAAGTAGAAATAATAAGCTGTGAAAAAATTTTTTTTGTTAAGTGAATTAAAAATTGAAATAAATTTCAAATAAGGTTAAAATTTTTAGTACAGTTATATCTTTTAAACCAAAATCACCATTCTTTGCATAAAAGTTTTAAAATAATCAAATTTGACATTATTAACTATAACTGCATAATACGATGCATTAATATTTTGTAATGATTTAGTTTCAATAAGAAAATTTGAAAAAATTGTTAAATATTACTACATGGCATAACGTATTAATATTTCTCAATTATATAGTCCGTTAAGAAATTTTTTTTTAAATTATTGTCATATGTTATAAATGTTGTTTTTATCAATATTGTACAAAAAATTTTTTACATGTATTTCTTTAATAATACTGATTTTATATTTAATGTCTTGTTAAACGTATTAAAAAACTGTTACATAAATTTGTACGTTAACTACGTCTTTTCTCCGTATTTTTGTTTCTGAAAATTTGTGGATCATAACTAACTATTCATATTGTAAACAAATTTTTTTTCCGTACGTATAGAGTAGGATACGAATGGGTACTATTAAAAATAATAAAATAGTATCGAGATGATAATACTAGTAATTACTTTTTTTTAAATTGGAAATAAGAATGCTCATGACTTTATGGATACGTAGAGGTTCTTGTGATAACTGTCACGGTTCTTATTATTTTATTGTAATGTTAATTTGGGACTTTCAAGTGTAATCTTACATGCTATGTCATAACATTTATCCATCTTATAATTTAATGTTACAATAAACATAATACTACTGCATAGTTGTCGCTCAACTGGACCGTGTAAAGCCTTCGGCCTACCTGTCTTTTTTACACGTGGTCTTGGTGTAATCCACAAATGCTATTAGCAGTTGAGTTACCTATAGCTTGTGGCATAGTTAAGTGGTGCTACTGTTAACCTGTACTAACTATCGGTAGGTTCCGCATCTGACCCACATCAAGCTACGATTACACATCTGCAAAAGAGAGCTGTGGATTGTAGATTGCACAAAAAAAATTTTCTCCGCCCTAGTCTTAACTATTTCGGGCTGAAGATTGCCGCAACACACAGTGCACAGCTCTGTAGCAGCGTTCGCAAGCCAGACTCCGCCACATTCACAGCGGCCCCACCCCACGAACCACCCCTAAACCCCCAGTAACTCACAACATGCGACCACTGCCCCGGTAGAATTTTTCTTGGCCACCACCACTTCCCTACATCTTCCCATAGCATACTTGTAAAATATAGCTGAAACCTTCAACTAACTATCTTGGACCCTGTCAGACTCATCGTAGTTTGCTATTTAAACATATTTTAAAACAAAATTATATATATATATCGTAGGTAAAAGTGTGCTGATGTCATTTCTTTAATTTTTACTAATAACATTTATTATCTATTCACCTCACTGCCCTTTACCGATTTTATTTACATACTTGAATAATAATTTTATAATACTTGTCTTTATTTATTGTTTTACATCACCCAAAAGACAAATAGATGGACTTCACACATACGAATCGATACTAATAAAATTGATTATATCGCGCAAAGAAAGATAATAAATTAATTTATATCAATATATGTGGATTATCTGTATTTATACACAACCTTCTATACATATATATATATATATATATATATATATATATATATATATATATATATATATATATATATACCAAACACGACTATATATATACTAGTGGAGCTAACGCCCCCTGCGCGCTCCGCACGCCAACCCCCCGCGAACAGATTGAGTAGACAAAATAACGACATTACTCGTGCATTTATCAATGCAGGCTGATAATTAGTTCACAACAGCAGAATACGTGACTCTCAAAGGAGTTGATGAAACATATGATAACATAAATATTAATCTTCCAATAGAATTTTTAAATAATATCCGAGTAGGTCTTAAACCACACGAATTAAAATTAAAAATAAATGCTATAGTAGTGTTAATAAGAACTTTAAGTATATCAGACGTTTTCTGTAGAGGCACAAGATTAATAATAACAAAATTATTTAAGTGTAATATAGAAGCAGAAATAATAACGGGAGAAGAAAAAGAAAGCAAAGTTTATATTCCAAGAACAACATTGAATACTGGCACCTCATCATCATTACCTTTTGTCCTCTGTAGAAAACAGTTTCCCTTTTTATTAGCATTTTCTATGTTTATCAACAAATCACAAGGACAGAGTTTTGGTTCCTTAGGATTGTATATTAAAGTCTTTATCCTCTTACGGACAATTATACGTTGCTTCATCAAGATGTAAGAATCCAAAAAGAATTTTTATTCAAATTGCATCCGAGAATAAATAAAACAAACAAATTTTTTGCTTAACAAAATTAAAAATATTGTTTAGCAAAACATTTTTCAGTAATTCAAAAATATGTAACTTTAAAGATTGTCACATTTAAACAGACGTATGTTAATTCATAAAAACCATGAAAAACAAATATTTGAAAAATGTGGAAAGGGTACAAGAACAGATGGGTTAAAACGACACATGAAATGTCACAACATTAAGCTAACAGAATGAATTATTGTTTCAAAAGCTTAATTGTGTTTGTCTATTTAATTTTACCTCCTCCTGAATTCTGTCTTTTTGTTAATAAAGTCCTCAGGTAATCAAGAATTTTATATTTGGGTAAAGTAAACATAGACCAGAAAGAGATTTGAAATGTAAAAGTTCAATCAAGTTAAACAAATAATGGTACTTCAGAGACATACAGTGAGTAAAGGGGAGTAAATAGACAGAGGGAGACCTATGATCAGTGACTTAAAAAACCCTCAAAACGGGGCATGACTTGGGTACTAAATTACGTATATTTTTTAACATTTATTATAGTAAAACATTCTATACATAAGAATTTTGGGGAGAAGAGGTGGAGGGGGAGTGGAGGGAGCTCACTCAAATATAATTTGATGAAAAATTAAGTTAAAACAAGCAAATAACTACGTTAATCGAGGGGGAGCTGAGGGGAAGCGGGGGGGGGCTGAGACTCACTTTCGTCAATACAACTGTATAATATAGGGAGATATATACACTACTTTTTCAACACGAACCCTTCTGTTGGCCAGCAGATACTACTGCATAATTGTCGCTCCTCCTCCTTATGCGCTTCGCGTGGCAATCTCACAATTATTTATTATTCCGTTGTTTTTCAGATAAAACCCTGAAAAAATTCTGCATAGGTTGATAGGGGTATGTGTGGGACTGAACAAAAACTAAGCTGAATTAAAATAAGGGAAAAAACAATAGAATTTTACCTTATTTTGGCTGGTGGCCATGGGGACGGTAGAGGATAAACGCGGGTCTATGGGGAGGTTATCGGAATCGTGGGGGTTTGTGTAGACGTAGTGTCTGATCGCACCGTATATCCACTTAATTACGTGAATATAGTGGATACGCATGCGCGGTAGGCAACTCTACTGTCCGGTCCTTATAGGGTCCAAGTTTTTTTTTTCGAGCGAGCGAGGCGCATGCGTATACGTGGATATAAGGTGCGAATAGACACAGCGTTGCGTAAAATACCCTACACAAACAACTATGTAGTGTAGGTATATATTTTTAAAAGTGGTGTTGACTTAGTAGCAAGCGTGTTTGTTACTGATACAATACCGTTCTACGTGTCTTGGGTTATTTTCTTAGTGAGAGCAGATTTTTCAAAAACTGTTTTCATTGAAAAAAGTTCCTGTAAAACCCCTGATATTTCGCGGCAGATTTTTCCGTTAAACTTTCCTTCTGAGTAATTTCAGACTTTTTTCTTTGCCCCTTTTTTAGAGCCTGGAGAAATGTGAAATAGTGTTTGGGCTATAGGTAGGGATGAGTGAATTGGATGTCAGACAGGGATCGCCAACCTTACCGATGAGGAGTGGTCCCTGAAAATATGGGGCTCCTCTGGGGATGCTAATTAGCCTTGATCCGATGCTTCGGCAGAGAGTGCTGGCTTAACTGGTGAGGAGTGGATGTCCAGAAATACGGAGTCTTCTCCGGTGAAAGGCTACACAGTGGTAAATTGACCTGATGCACTATTGGTGCAGAGAGTGCCAGCTTGATTGACAGGGTGTTTCACTGGAAAAATCTCCACTTTGCCCATGGTATAGAAAGTACAATATTAATTAAGGGATTTTTAAATGAGTACGACAATGCACCCTCACACATAAGTAATAAGTAGGTGGCCTCGGTGACTAGGGTAATAGGCTCTGGTGGTAACCCACTAAAAAATATAGTTGTATATAACAGTGGGGCTTAGTCCCTGTCAACTCCGCCCGCCAACCCCCTAATGTAAGATAAGTGTTTAATCTTCAATCTTCATTCTAATATTACAACTATACTTTGATAATATTGCAATGGCTTCCACAAGATGCTTGTAATTTTTTTAAAAGCCAATGTGCTATGGTAATACCTTAAAAGTAAAATGATGAAAACGTATAATTGTAATGTAGCATTATTATACTATCCATAATCCTATTTTACTTGAAGAGGGTGAGGAAATCTTTAAGTTTGATAAAGGGGCGGAAAAAAGTTTCCTTAGTTAGACAGAGGCCCACACAAATATATGTTTTATTAGGTAAAATCAATTGAAATGAGTCAATCAGGCTAGAGGCAGTAATGGGCGGTTTAGCGTGTCCAGGAACGGTAAAGGTGCTACTCTACAATTGCAACTCTTACAATTATATAATAAACATATGTCTTCTTATAGTATACAGTGATTTTGGAGGGTCATTCCACACAACCCTCCCCTCCCCCACCCTCAACCCCCCCTCAGACTTCGGCCGTTCCTATAAATGAGATAAAATTAAATTATAAGGTTAAATTTCCATTAAGCCGTTGATAACTTATTCAAACGGTGACGATTTTCGACATTTTGTTCGATTTTACAATCATCTTCCCTCTTTTGCGTTATTTAGTGCCAATGTTGTGAGTAAAGAAAAAGAACTTTTTATAATTAAAGAACTAAAGATCAAGTTTGTTACGTGATACCTGCGTCCGTTCTATTTGTTGACTCATTTTCTAACCTAAAACATTATTTTTAAACTTTATTTTACTCATTGGGATGCTACAAACTTTTGTTTTTCATCGAAAATTGTAATGTTTATGTTAACTTGCAACTTTCTTTTTATAAAGTAATAATAATTTTTATTCATAGTTTTCTTCAATAATTTTTAAATTTTAATATTATTCTATTATTATAAGTCGTAATGCATGCTATCGTTATTACCAGAAAAAAGAGTAAATTTAAATTATGTAAATTATCTTTATGACTATGAGCGAAATTTAAATTTATATATTTAATTGTAACAATGATGTCACAAATTTTAACAATACTTATTAATTAAACTTCTGTTCTAAAAATTCCATTTCTTTTTATCAAAATATTTATACATCAGATACGTTCCTTTTTGCAAAATAAAATCAAGAGACATTTAACTTAAGACTCAAAATAAATTGGTTATATTAAATCAGAACTCTTACTTTAAAATGGAGCATTAGATTTTGAGTAAAAACTTATGCCTTCTACCTCAAAGGCCATGTAAAATGTTATAATTTATAAATAGCATTTTCTAAGCAACGCTCCAATATTTTTTTGCCCTACCCCCTTTCAGATATGTTCTATCACTCCTTTCATAATTATTTTATCTATATAATTCATTAACACATTTTCACGCCTACCTTGAAGAAGTGTTGTACTGTGCTGGATTTTCTTTTCTCTTGAATTCTAAATACGTTTAATAATTGCATTATTGAATATCTATAAAAACATGACATGATATCTTTATACTATTAAAAAAAACAACAAATAATCTTATGGAATATTTAAACTGTGGATCTCGTTTGTAGCCCTATAAACTACGAAAAAGTAAAAATTAACTATTTAGTCTCTAACCTAGATAATGTGAAACGTTTGAAACAAAATAATTTATTTGCAATAAAAACTTCATGTTGTAAAGAAATTTAGTGTGAATTTCATGTATAATTTATGTATATTATGTAATATTATATATATTTGTGTTCCAATTTAATGTTTTAACGTTACAATTTTAAGTTTTTACAATAAATCTGTCATTTAAAAGGAATTTTTTTTTAATTAAAGGTATTTAACAAAACAAAACAGTAAATGTTAAAATGATTTTTACGTTTAATAATACACTATAATTATGTTTTTTCATAAAAGTAAACAGTATCACATAATTATTAAAATTTATTTTATTATGTCATAAAACAGTTTTTAAATTATGATTTTATTGATTTTATACATTCATTTATTATTTAAATAAAGTGTGCTATAGTATTACGTAGAATTTTATACTTTTGCAAGTATACAAATTAAATTTTTTTTTACCTACTTTAAATTAGTTTACTTCAAAAATTTCTTTCTCAACATGTTTTTTATTGCCAAATTACTATCTCATTCTATTTGAGTATACATTCCATTTTCATTTTTGTATCTTAATAACGCGACGCACAATTGACCATACGAAAATAGCGGTTTTCTCAAACATAATCAAATATTGTTAAAACTTCGATCTTCAAATTTATTTATAGTTGTGGAAAACGCTAAAACTATAGAAAGTTGTTTTCTATATAAAATAAAAAGAAATGATAATGAATCAAAAAAATTTTTGTCAATGAATTTTGATATTACGTTTTAGAATGCAAAACAATGTTCAAAGATATGATAATTCAATACTTTCTTGTGTTGTAATGCTTCTATTACTATTTTTAAAAACTGGAGAAATCTGTCCAAAGTCTTCTAAAACAATTAATTTGTCACCAAATTATTAAAGTATAAGAATGGTACATTAAGGTATCTTCCTTGTCTGCTGCTCTAGTCAAGTAGGAAAGTTTTACTTGTATATTTATATGTATATATGTTGATCAGTATTAGCATTCTGCTATCGTCTGTCATTCGTAACCATGAAGCTGATTTTTACGTCTTACTTGGCAAATACCTTTTAAAAACGACCAACTACCAGCAATTTTTAAAGCAGAATTGAAAAGAATCAAATTTTCCTACATGATAAAATTATTTCTCAGGTTATTGATTTTGATTCGGAAAATTCTTGTACAGCTGATTTTTTAATGTTTTTCTATTTGAGCTCGTGTTACACGGTTCAACTTTCAGCTAAAATTTCTCGAAATTTTTTCCGATTTGGAGTATACACAGTTACCATTGGATTCAGCAGATTTCAATCTGCCAAATTAAACATATCTTATTTCTCAGATTTTCGCAAGGGAGCAACCTTAAAGGAGGCTTGGGAGTATCATTCACAGAGGCGAGGAACGCAAAGGCCCCCCCTGCCTGCGCAGCTGGGCCCCTTTTACCGCGTATCTCCTCTTCCACTCTACAAACTTGAGACTGTACGACTATAACTGCTTATATTTTTGAAAAATGCCTGGCAAGGCTTGATTTTTTTTATCGAGCATCTTCCTTTTATACCAAGTTATCTATGAAAACGTTTTTTTCTTATTCCAACACATTTTAAATATACCTAAATTTCAATTAAAAGGCAAATCTAACCTTCCTCTTTCATAAGAAACCGTATTAAACTGTCAACATTTCATAATTTTTTTTTCGAAAACTTCCCCTGGTGAAAAATCTGAAAAATTCATGTGCACTCCTAATATGCTCGAATATAACATACATTTTTTTTGGCATGTTTCTCCATTTTTAACTTTCTCCCAAACCTCCTTAAGTCACTAAGGCACAACGTATCTGATGAATGTTGTATATTAGTGCCTAAGTCACGTTTATCATTTTTCTTATTGGGAGTGCAAAATGCAATTTTACGTCCATTGGCACACAGTACGCCCAGTTTATTACTTTGGGCCCAGAGGACGCAAAAAACTTTTCTGCCCCTATGCCTAAAGTGATACAAGGGCGTAAAGTGTGGCTGGACGGCGCAAAACGGCAGTTGCTCTTTGTGCCTATGGTGAGAAAATGCATATTTTTCTACCTCGGGCGTTTTTGAGAGGTTAGTGTGTTCTTGGTAGAAAGAATAGGATTTGCCGTATTGAAACCATCGCACTGTAGTGAGTTGTAAATATAGTAGTAAATAGGCCTCCTGGAGTGGCAAAATCTCGAAAATTTTTATTAAAATAAAGACACTCACTCCATATATGGCTTTTTAATTTTTTTATGTATTACATGTAGAAACAGAGTAAAAAAATGGAGGAAAAAGTACCACGAAAAATTCACTTTCTTTCTCTGTAAAATTAATCCAATAAAATCTTAGTTAACACCCACTTGAACTTTTCTAGTCCCCCTCGCCTCCCTTTAAATGTGTACAATTCTCTTTATTCGTTTTGCCTCCCTTACCCCGTCATATTGTCCATACCTTCTTTCTACCTCAAGAAACCGAAATTCTTGTTATTTGCTGAGCTCCTACTTGCCCTCCTTAGACACTTTTAGCCCATATTCCAAATAAAGATAGATCTCTTGTACTTCTCTGTAAAATTAACCTAATTAAATTGGTTAGCAAACTGAGAATTTATTTGTTTAGCCTTCTTCTCACCTCTCCATTTGCCACCCTCACACTTTTCATTATGGTTAAAATTAACTCAATAAAATTAGTATATATTTTGATCTATTTTATCCACACCATACATAAAGCAAATAGTTCGGCGTATTTTTTTGTTATTCTTATTATAAAGATCATTCTGTAAAATAGTTCAAATATACTAGTATGTATAACATGATATACGTATGTGTAACTATATTTTGTATTGTAGTGAAATAACAACTGTAGAGGTAATCATTACTTGGTCTTTATTACTCAACTGCTATAAATAAATAAAGACATTGAGTAACTTTAAAATTAAAAAAAAAATTTTATTGCTGAAAATTACAAACTCTATTATGAAATTAAAACCATAGATGAACTTTCAAACTACAAAATAATTATCTTACATGAAAACTTATCAAAAAATCATCCTAAATATGCATCTACATGCTATCGTCATTGGTATAGTGATAAACCGCCTCGAATTTAATTGTGACATTAGTAACTTCCACAGCAAAAGGGACCTTATTTTACATGGCTTCTGAACCATGGGACCAAAGCTGGAATACGCACATGAGAAATTAGATTCTCAGACGCGCGAGCTAAGTAAGTAAAGGCCGGGTCTTGAACTCGAGAGCATGTGTTACCAAGCTCTCAGAGCTGCAAAAATTACAGCCTTAACATGCAATATAAAATGAAAAAATTTAAGAGAAATATTTTTTGAATTAAAAAAAGTACACTTAGTTGTATTACAAAAATGTACTGTTATATGATCCCACACTAAATTACAATCTATTTTAAATATTATTACTCAGGAACTTATTTTTGATAAAGTATTAGCTTACGTTTTTAGTATATAATTTTATAAACGTAGCTTATAACACTGAGAAAAGGATTTATTTACTATCAACGTACAAGTATGTTAACACAAAATTAGTTTACATGTTCTTCATAACTTTTTAAATTTTAACTAACACAGACGGCACGTTAATAGTTAAAATGCCATATTTATGTTGAACCTGCGCTGCGTTTGATGACACCACGTGGGATACATATTATACGTAAGTTAATAGTTAACATATGAAGGTAATTACTAACAAATCCTTCTCTCAGTGTACATGCATGTTTTCTTATAACATTGCATTCGAATAATAAGATAATTACCCCTGAACCCATTCATTAAATAATACTAGCTAAAACACCACTGAACAATAAACATCTTGCAGAATTAGTCATTAAATATATACTTCATAGCCCTCACATCTCATGGAATCCATAATTGAATTATCGTAGTAATAATGAATATGTCAAAAAAATTTCTAAACCTTTTACTAGTATAACATCGTCAAAAAAAAATAGTTACTTGCAGTACATAAGAAAATAAGATATTTTAGATAATCATTATAATAAAACTGAATATGAATATCAAATTCTATTTGATGATTAAATAGTTGTAACATACAACAACATTTTTTCACTGAAATATTCATAACCAATTAATGTTAAATATTGTGCGTCCACACAAAGCAATAAACACGTAATGACCACATTTACAAATTGTGGTATTAGAGCTATTGAGGTAATTCCAAGAGTAAATAATTTTTAAAATAAAATTCTAAACATAATTAACAACTATGTGTGTTGTAGATATTCTGGACCAATGAAAGCAGTATAGAGATTGCAAGAATGTTCATTCGTGGTATGAGTCACAAAGTAGTTGATCTAGCCGTACATCTTGAAAATAAGCAAAAACTAATATTCGAACAAAAAGGATTCAAAAATCCAATGAAAAAGCTGGCAGATACCCTTAAAAGCTTTATTTTCGTTATATATAATGAAATTGATAATTTTGCAAAATCATTAAAGCACGTAAATGTTCCAGAAAACGTTATTTTTAACAATAACCTATAGTTTTTGAGAGGTGGGGAGGTGAAATAATACAGTAACAGGCAGATTGAACATAGTGTCTCCTAATGATTATAAAGATTTTTTTGTAAGTTGTTAGATTAAAAGCATGAAGCGACGTCATGCAGAGATTCACAAACACATAACAATATTAAGTAAGAATCTTTAAAGAATACTGTAGATACCATGAATTCAATTGATCATGATACTTAAACTGCTAAAGTTTTCGAAGAAACTAGCACAATTATGCTTTCTTTGTCATTACAAAAATTTTTTGCATGGTTTTTCATTTTAGAAAACATTTTTTCAAATTTCAGTAAAAAGTTACTTGACAGCAGATTTTACTGATAGTAAAGGAAACCATTCTCTTCAACACATAAGTAAAATTTTTCAATCAAAAGACAAATCATCCATATCGTTTAACTAACCAGTCCTTTTCAGAACATGCATAGATTTTTTTAAGAATTAATCTAAACTAAATTAATTACACTGATGAAGTTGTTTTCTGTAAACACATATTTTACTCATATCTTTAGTCTAACGATAATCAAAAAAGCATGTTTTAAACTTTATGTGAGCAAACATATATTTTTAATGCTGGATCTGGAGGATCAGAAAAAACTTTTTCGTACAAAACATTAACTTATTACATTTTACCTCATGATAAACAAAATTTATCAATGGCTTAGACTGCCATTACATCGGTATTGAATTGGAAAGGAATAACCAATCATAAAACTTTTTGTTTACCTGAAAACTTAAACAGTTTAAAGACCATGTTTTAAGGTGGGATCCGAAAAAAAAAATTTCGCCTAGTTGATTTCAGAATTTGGGATAAGGCCTTCATAATCCAAAAAATCCTAAAAACAAGGATGTATTCTATAAAGCTCATCCATTAGATGGCGCTACCGAGCCTTGGTAAAAATCGCGTCGCTTACGTGTGACAGTTAACTTATACGTGCCATTCCAATTTGTGTGCCTATACATACTCTATATACAAGTAACTCGCATATACAATTATACTGCTATACGTTAACGACACCATTTTTTCTAAAGCATGGTTGCGCCATCCGACGAATGAGCTTTATGCAGTATACCCTCATAGTTGACAAAGCTTTGCGTGGTCTATGAAATACGAACACACATTTTGGGAAAAATTAATTGTTTCGAAGAGAGTGTTTCGTAAAATTCTTCTTGTCATACAAAAACAAAAATAGAAGCATAGTAATAGCTGAGACTATTTAATTATCATTTTGATAAAATTTTTTTGATACTTTAAAATTGACGACAAATATTAAATAATTTTTCAAATCTGTCATAAGAGAGTTGAGGGGAAAAAGTTCAAACTTTGGCAATTTCCCGACATCAGACAACTGATGCTATATGTAAAAAATATTTAATAAATGTAATCAGATCTCAACTAATAAATTCATACAGACTTCTTATAACGAATACGCTTATTATAACGTGTATTATTCTAACGTAATTCTTACGTATTTATATACCAAGAATTATTATTGAAAAGTCAACGAACTTAGAGTCTTACAGTTGAACTTATAAAAAAAACTAATTTTCCAAATTATTTACGTAATTAATGATCTTTATACAATCATTTTAGAATATGTTCATTATTAGTGCTTTTTTTCAATTTTAAAATCTGTTGTTACAGATTTGAGGGAACAAAAATTGAAACTTTTGCAATTTCCAGACATCAGACAACTAATACTATATGTGCATAAAGATTTAATGAATGCTAGAAGATTTTGACTAAGAAAGTCATACTGACTTTTTATAACGAATGCACTTTTAAAAAATTACAACGTTAACTATTACTTTATCAGGATTTAAAAAGTTTAACATTAGATTTACAAATTCTTACGTATTTATATTATCACAGCAATTATTGAAAACTCAACGAACTTAAAATGTTATAGTTAAATTTATTGAAAAAACTTATTTTCTGAATTAATTACGTGATTAATAATTTTTATACAATTATTTAATAGTAAGTTTTTTGGGCTGTAGGGGGCTACAAAAAATCCAGTGAGGTGACCGTGGTCGGATCTGGGAGGGGGGGAGGGGGTCGATACAGGCCTTCACGAAAACCCAAACCTACAAAAATAAGGGGGAAAACAATCGAATTTTTCCCCATTTTGTGAGAGGAATTGTTAAGGCGTATTAAGGGAGCTATAGGGGTTGTGGTGGTAAGTGTGGTACTTTCCGTATTGTTTTAATAACTGAATCAAGGGTACTCAAAAACTAATTTCTCGTGGTTTTCTGGAGCTCTACAATATGGTTCGCAAAAGTGATTCATAATTATAGACCGAAATTCTCACGATTTTTATTACTTTATAACTATTAGAAATGAAGGCACCTAGCCATACGATATTATTAACGGAAAAAAAAGTTATCGCATCAAAAATTTTATACTTACTAATAAACGTTTTCAACATTGTCTTATAAAACTTACTATATTTATACATATTAGAGATCAACAATTTATTTTTGTATATATTATTTGTATGTATAAAGTCCATTTATTGGCCTCCTCGGTAGTGTGGAAAAACTGAGGAGCAAATTTTAAATTCTAAAACTTTTTCTAAAATAATAAAAAATTTATTTTTAAAAGCAAATTTTTTTTTAAAAAAAGTATGTACAAATGTTTCCTAAATAAAGAAGTAGGGCTTAAGGTCGTATTATATAGTCAAATTATAAAACAGACACTACGTAGATAATGAAAGTGCATTGATACGCAAGAAAAATCATGTAAAAAAGCAGTAGGGAACAGTAAAGAGGGCTTTATCCAATGTTTTTTCGGTTGAAATAACGTAGAAATCAGACGAAGTTCCCCTTAATTTGTGGGGGGAGGATGCAGTGGTGGGGAGGTTAGGGTGTTATGTGGAATGCCCTACTCATTTAACTATATAATAGTGGTATATGTGTCTATATAAGTATACACACTGGTATATATATATACTCATATATAAAATGGTATATGTATACCAGTGGAGCTTTGCTACCTCTGTGCTCCGCTCGCCAACTTTCCATTCTTCCATTTTATTACTTAAAGATAATCTTTTCCATTTGCATTGTGCACACTATTCTTATTTGTACTGTAATATACCTTACAAAAATCGTAACAGTTAAATAAATCTGAAAAGTGATACTCTGTTACAAATGTAAATAATATGCTCAAATATATAGGTCTTTGTCTCAGAAACTAGAGTTCAACTATATTTTTAATGTGTTGTACGTGTAATACATTCCAATTTTATATTGACTTACTTATCCTCCATTGTAAATATTTTCAAAGTTTGTTCATTTAATTATACTTGATTTTCTAGTGAATTATGCAGAGGATAGAGAACAACAAATGATAAGTTTTACGAAATGCAGAAAAATTAAGTGCCAATCAATCTAACTTTCAGTTCGTAAAAGATTATATCTCCTTACATCAACTGGATTACTTAAATTCAAATTTAAAGTAGGAGATGAATCTGCGTAAATTATTTTTAAGTGTTAACTATAAAGATAATCAACATTTAAGCAAGTCAGTTAATATGTAAGCCAATCTTTATAGTGAATCTTGGTATAGTTATACACAAATGTTGCAGACGTTAGAGACGTAAACTAATCAGCACCCATGGCCAGGTTCATACGTTTCGTAGCGGCAGACTGTGAGAGTATTTTTTTTTTGCTAGAAAAAGAGTGTATTTTGCGTATACTTCATATACTAAGCTCCGTACTTTTTTAATTAATTGAATAATTACGTTTATCATTAAGTCTTCTGAATTTGAAAAATTACGAAAATATTCATAAAATAGATAAAAGTAAAAATAGAAGTAGTGCGAGTTCAATAGCTACTTTAAGATGAATCCATAAGACGATTTTTCAAAATGTCTACTGATCGTAGCATTTTTGTTTCACTCACCGACAATGATTTGCTATATTCATATTCTACCTTAACTGTTTAAAGTATTGTGAAACATCTGAAATCAGAAGACAAATAATGAGAAAATTTTAATTTATTCACACCAACAGAAATTTATAAAAGAAAAAAAAATAACATTATAGAAATCGTTTAGTTTCTCCAATATTTGATTTGATGTATGGAAAGTTATGTAAAGACCAAATTACAATTTCCAAAATTACAAATTTATATGTAAACATTAAAACAAATATTTTGCCCAGGAAATTGGTACAAACATTGTTTTATAAAATTTCAATTTACAGTTTTATTTCTTGTAGTAAAAAATTTTTGTCTGTGACATGTACAGGTATTGCTTCTATTCTATTTTAGCTAATAAAAATGATGTGAAAACTAATAGAATTTTATCTTCAACGAAAAGAGACTGTAGGAAGGGGATTCTTTAAAAAGGTGGCTTAGTAAGATACATTGAGAGAGGGGGTAAAAAACAAAAATTTAACCCAGTACTAATGACGTAGAAACTCATAGAATTTTACCTTATTTAAAGGAGAGTTTGAAAATTGGCCGAGGGGGTCAGGGATGTGTGGCCTGCCCCTCTAAAATTATTATATAATATTGGAAGATGTATGTAAATGTGTGCCAATGAAAGGTGATTTATACAGACTCCACGTGCTTTTAAGATTCATACTAATTACATTAAAGATTAATGCGGACTGTCCGCATAAGTACAATTTTCTCCGTATAATAGCCATTATATTTTTTTATTAAAAATAATTTCAACGTAAGTCACGTCCGGTCAACACACACACGCACTCACACAACACATATTTTTGCATAGAATGGGACTTAAGCAGACATTACGTGATTCAATCATATATACTAATAACATAATGTAATCAAATTAGCTGAAGTGTCAGTAATTTTTCGTAAAATTCAGACTAGCTCAAAAAAAAATATGTTATAGAGAATCAAACTATGCCAATTGATAATAATGAAATCGAACCAAAAATATTTTCCTCGAAGGCTTAAGAAAAATAGCAAGTATAGTGAAACATGTTTTTAGCTTCGCAAACGGACAATAAGCCCTTATATACATAGAAGTATGAGTGGCAAAAAGACGAACAAAATAAACTTCAGTTGATCCCACTTGGTCCAGTGGTTTTCCCGCAAAATGCAAAAAACCTCATTTTTTAATCAATTATTCAAAAATTAATAATTCCTTTTTATATAAACATTAAGGGCTGAAATTATAGCAAAGGGATTAGCAAAGTTCTAGCTATAGTGATACTCAACAATCACACCAAATTTTAGCAAGATCGGATAGGTAGTTTTTATATACAACAGCTAAATGCAAAAAAAGGTACTTTGGTATATCGGCCTAAAAAAGGTTGTTTACAACGGTACATGCAATTTTTTTGTGGAATTTAGCTGTAACTATCCTAAATTTTAGCCCTTAATGTTTATGCAAAAGAGAATTATTAATTTCTGAATATTAGTTGAAAAAACGAGATTTTTTGCATTTTTCGGAGAATCCACTGGACCAATTAGGGTCAACTAAAGCTTTTTTTGTTCGTCTTTTTGCCACACATACCTGTATATATATCAGACTTATTGTCCGTTTCTGACGCTAAAACCCGAGTTGTGCAATTTTTGCCACTTTTTTGTAAGCCTAATTAGAAAATATTTGTCGCTCGATTTATTACAATCAGATAGCATTATTTAACTCTTTAGAACCTTTTATTTCGAGCTAGTCTGAATTTTCATTGCCAAAAACTTAATTCGATCCCACTAACATGCAGAACCATGATGACTGTCAGCATGTTCTCATATTTTTAACATGTATACATTCACAATTTTTATTTATTTGCATAAGTTCTATTCTATACGGGTGTATAGACTTTTTTTTTTTTTTTAAACATACCATTAACGTAGTGTATTTATTTTTTAGGCTTTATTGTAAAAGAGTACATATAGTTTTGGTACAGTATGGCACATTGTTACATTATATTTGTTATATATTACAAGTAATGGTTTCATATTACATTATTGATTACATTTTTATATTTTTGGATTAAGTTGTAGTTTCTTTTATGCCGTAATGATGTCACTTAGACCACCTCGCTTGATACGAGAGTGCTAAGTTGTTTTAATTGTATGGGATGGTTAAACCTTTTTTAAATTTAATATTCTATGACTTTTACACATTGTAACGAGTACAACAACTGCCTACTATTTACGTGGAAGAACTGAAAAATACGTATAAAACGATTGATACAGTACATCTTTCATACATGATCTGCAAAAGTAGTGGTAGATATTTATTTGCATGCGATAATTTTCAAACTTTCATTTAAAACATCAATACAAACAAATTGGAGTTTTGGTATTCTATTCAGCAGAATTAAATACTGATATTTGTTATGTATTTTGCTCCATTATATAAATACTTTTTCGTATGAATGCTATGAAATATTTATTTATACGAGCTAATAAAATTAAAAATAAATAGTTTATAGTAATATAATCAGTTAATACACGATAGAAATATGAAAACTACAAAATGAAAACGAACATATACATTAAATAAAAACTTTCGTTAAAAAGAGGATGACTATGACAATGTAAAATATAACGAGATTTATGATACACAAGAAACATGTAATGATTAACTCAAAAATTAGAATGGTATTAATAATAATACAAAATTAAGACAGCTTAAAATATATTGTACTTTTTTTATCATGATAAAGGTGGAAATATCACCAGAGGATTGAGAAACTTTTTCATGGAGCTTATTTCAAAGAATATCGAAGGAAAAACATCTTTCGGTTAAATAAAAAAATTTAATAGTGTAGAATGATATTTTTTAGGAAGCCGACATACATACCGGTTCAGATGATCATGATTCTTGAACTAATGCAAGTATTTAAAAAGCCTTCATAGTTTTGTTACGATTTCCATTACAAAAATTTTTTTTATCGTTTTGACGTCGGAATATGTTTGATAAAATGTTATTCGAAATAAAGTCATAGAGTTACCGAAAAAAGTTATTTTATTAAAGGTTCACCTTAAAACGATTGTAGAATTGAATAATACGTAAATATCATTTTTAATTATGATAATCTGTCATGCAAAGACTTGAGATACTTTCAGCCTAAAACTGTCTCTACGAGAATCTTCCGAAAAATAATTAAATTGTTGAAAACGAGAATCAATGAAAAAAAATACAGTTTACCTTCACTATAATGTGCGTAAACTGTAAGCGATGCGCTCTTTCTTTCAACTATTTTACTGTTTCTCCTGTAAAATAGTGCCACAGATATGATCATATTATTTCCATACATTACTACACACCTTTTAAAATATATAATCTGGTCTGCTCTCCAATTTTTCTTATATCTTGTCATTTTATACCAAACATTTGTTTATTCGTCATAATCTCTGCTAAACTAGAAAATTTTTGAAATAAGTATTTATGATATTCATATTTTCAGGCATGACCAATGTATTGAAGCAAAAAGTGAAACTATTTTTAAGTCGTCTGTTTTTAATACAAAACAAATTTTAAATGTAGTATAAGGGTGTTCTGAGTTGATCACATGGTGTATGTCTGAAAGTATGTATGAACGTTATCTAATTTTTTTACTAACTTATGTAATTATTATTTGAAGAAGCTCAAACTATTATTGTAGCCTTCAGTAAGATGGCTAAATTGATGGTTTATATCAGGACAAGTTTCATCTGTAGGAAAAATTTGATTGCGCTCTGAGACAAAAAAATCAATTTTTCTGCGATACCTTCTTTCACATATATTTTACACGTTAGCGTTTGAAGACAGAGATGTTGATCTCGTCAAAATATAACTATTTCGTACAATGCATTTTGCTATAAATCACAATGCAGACGTTCTACAAAGCAAAGTATATGTGAAAACAGTGAAAACTAATTTTTGGCTGTAACAGAAATACATTAAAATTCTACAGCAAAATGGTGAATACGAAAGTTTTGGAGCTCATTAAAATGAAACTTTTTTGTACAATCGGTTGTTCTCCAAAGTGCTTTCTTAATGAATTCATTTATAAAAAAATTTTTAAAATTGCTGAAAATCGTTTTAAGCTATCTTATTTTTCGTACATTATGTTTTTAGATAAAATTTTTAATACGAAAATTATAAGTTATCTTATAAGTACACTTTATTCTTATGACCGATTTCATCGTATTGTTGTATTGATCAATTTCGTATTACGTAAGTCTGTTGGCTCAATTAAAATTTAAAGTTAGCATACTGATATTAAAACTCAGTTAGATATGATAAGGAAATAAATTAAAAATTGAATCTTGTTGTTGAAATAACACTTTTTTCTTTGGCACTTCGTAGATTGGTAGTGCTTCAAATGCGAGACGAAGTATTTTGTATGAGTTAAGCTGCTTGTTATTTTCATAATTTTCGTTTGTATAGTGATATTATTCTTTTATGTTATTTACATTTTTCATAAAATTTCGGTACATATCTATATCATCTGCTCCTGATTTGTCTTAATGGATATTTACTAGTTTTTTAAATTTTATTTAAAAAGTCTAAATCAACACATCTTTCGTAAACAGGATTTAATTTGCAGCTTCTTATATCGTCACATACTCTGTAAATGTTAAACACTTATGACATTTTTTTGTTTAGTATTTTTCTAAAAAATACGTTTTCATCCAATTGTATCCCTTATCCTTTTTTCCTGTGTATGTGAGTAGCATAATGATCGTTTTTCTCGCTTGCTCTGTTTTCGACCCCCAACCTGCCTCTCATCTGCCTTCGGGCGTTTTGTTACAGGTACTATTACATGCGCCTTGATTGCAACTTTACATGGTCTTGTTCGCCAGGGTTGAGTTGTTTTCTTATTGGAAATAAGTGGTCTCGAGTGTCTCTTGGCATTTCACTAACCTCAAATCATTGGTTTACGTGGGAGAGGTCTTGAAGCGCTTTCACTGCTAGGGACCCGTTGTTGATTGTGTCTGCTTCTATCTTACCAACGGTGTATGCTGAGTGCTGGTGTGTGAATTCGCCTTCCACCGTATATGCATGCCCAGCTGGGTCGTATGCTACTGTGTTATGACTGATGGTGCGCTTGCTGACCTGAGCCATGAGTGAGAGTAGTGAAGGTGACAGCTTCTCGGACTGTGCGTCTCAGACGGCAGCCCAGGTGCAAGGGCTTACTGATGAGGACATTACCGAACTGCTCAGTAAGACGAGAGTATGCCGCAAGGCTCTTTTTGCTGCATATAAGAATAAAGGCCACTAGAGTAAAGGCTATCTTCAATGCTGCTAATACTTTCTGCGATGCAATCAACAGAATTTTTGTTGCATACACTGCGCAACTGGCTGAGGTGCGTACCTCCTAGGCATGTGAGTCTCAGCTTCGTGAGGTTGTTAAACCGTAACTCGGGTGGCTGATATTTTTACTCAGTCGATAGCTAAGGCAGCAGGTGACGATGTGCCGACTTTGCCACCCTATGCGAATATTCTGGCTGGTGGACGCCGCAACGGAGCACCCTTGACTTTCGGCCCAGTGACCACAAGTTGCTGCTTGGCGGTGGCAGGGCTATTCCTATAAAGAAAGCTGAGTGTATCGTAGTTGGCCTCTGCTGACGAATATGATAAATTCAATTCAGCTCATGACACTAAGAGAACGCTTCTGGGTAAGGTGAAAGCATCGAACCCGAAAATTCGGGTCTATCGCGTCAATATGCTAGCCAAGAAGAACATTGTCATTGAGGGTGAAGGACTTGCAGCCCTGGCTGCTGGCTCTGCATTGAATGACGTGGAATTAGAAGTTAAAAAGGAGGAGAAGATTTTAGCACGCATCATTGTTTACGATGTACCAGTTACCTTCTCCCGGGAGGAAATTATCAGCGGTATCATTAATCAGAATCTGCCTGACTGCTCACTCGAGGACGTCTTTTTAGTTTATATGTACCCTGCAGGCAAGAAAAAATATAGGTCTTGTGTAATTTGGGTCACGCCATCTGCACGTGCCTACCTATTCAGGCGCCCACGTATTTATCTGGGGTGGCTGAGTTGCCGCTTTGCTGATCACATCAGTCTCATGCAATGCTACAAGTGCCAAGGCTTTAGCCACATTGCTCAAAATTGTAACAACAATACGTATGTGAATTCTCCGCAGAGGCTCATGAAAGTAAAATGTGTAAATCGATATTGCAATCTAAGTGTATAAATTGTCATCATGAAAAGTGCGGTAATGTCTCTCATACAGCCTTTGATGTATCCAAATGCGCCATACTTCGGCTCAAGATCGAGTGCAAATTCTGTAGTATCAGTTATGGCAACTAATCATGTCAGCGTTACTAAGCATAATCTTGTGATTGGCCACACCAATGCTCAGTCGTTGGTGGCACACATTGAAGACATTCGTAATATAATACTCCGCCACCGTCCTCATGTCTTCGGTATTGGTGAATCCCTGCTGAAGCCACATATTCCTGACCGACAGCTACGCATTGGCGGCTACACACTGTTGAGGAATGATTGTGTAGGCCGAGGTGGAGGAGGAGTGGCAGTGTATGTTCTTCAGCCTGCTAAGTGTCGAGTGGTCGGTGTCTCTAAGCAGTACACATTACAGAGGGTTCACCCAGAATATCTCCTAATTGAGGTCACCTTGAACTCCGTGCGAGTGTTATGTGCTGTTGTTTTTAGTCCCCCCAAGGCTGGGTATTGGAATAAGGTGGAGGAGGCTATTATGAATAGCAACTCCGGATATTATCGCCTCATTTTAATGGATGATCTCAACGTACTGGGCGGTCGACTCCACTAATCGGCGCATACTTTCTCAATCTTTGCTTACTTTGGGACTTAAGAGAATGCCGTTTGGCTTCACACATCGCGTTAGCGGCTCTCAGTCGATGATCGATTACATACGCACCAACCTATCTGAGGACATTATTTCGTATCAACAGCTTGACAACCCTTGGATATTCCGACACGACACGTTACTTGTGGCTTTCGATGCTTCTGTGGTCAGCGATGGGTCTGTCCCTAGACGTAGGCAATGCTTCAAGAAGTTTCGGAAAGATGCTGTGCTCGCTGACCTTGCCCTGGTTGACTGAAGTCGGATCACTCAGGCGTCCACCGTTGACACTAAGTTTGAGCTATTTTCGCGTACTCTCCTGTTGATGCTTGATAGACATGCTCCATACCGTGTCATTGGGCAGACTGATGGGCCCTCTCCATGGATGAATGCGAGTATAGTCTCTCTGATTCGGTCTCGGAATGCAGCGTGGCGTTCTTACCGACGCGCGACGGAGTCAAGTTTTGACCTGGTCTGACGAATATAAGTGCCTGCGTAATTTGGTCAAACTTATGATACGTAATGCGAAACATCCATATTATCGGGATCGACTTGGCGCCTGCCGCAGTTCCACTGACGCCTGGAGAGTTATCGATGATCTTGGCCTTACCAAGAGTAAAAGGAGCTCGCAGCCACCCCCTTGCCCACCCACTACTATCAACAAATTCTTCGTGGGACAAGACGATCCAGCTCCTCTGCATGATATCCGACCCTACGCGCGAATTTCTCCAGATGATAGGTTTTACTTTGGACTTGTTGGCTACGACGAGTTCTGCAAGGCTATCTTGTCCTCATGTTCCAACGCCACTGGACCGGACGGCCTTTCATTAAGCTTCGTCAGACTTTGCCTGCCCATTGTTTTCTCGGATATTTTAAACATATTCAGTGCGTCATTGCAGACTGAAGTCTTCCCCAGTGCTTGGAAGAGGGCTATTGTTACTGCGGTGTCCAAGAAATACCCTGCAATTACTGTCGATACCTACCGGCCTATCAGCATTCTTTGTGCATCCTGCAAGCTCCTTGAGGTAGTCGCCTATAAACAAATGACCGCTTACGTTGAGGCAAATTCGCTGTTGAATGGATGCTAGTTTTCGTAGGCATCACAGCACCAGCATTACCGTGCTCACGAGGATTGTTGATGACATACGACTGTCGATGGATTGTAGATAGGTCACACTCCTAGTTTCCATCGATTTCTCTAGATTGTTTGACCTGGTCAATATACAGCTCCTAGTTGATAAACTTCGAGCTATCGGATTCTCAAATGTATCTTGCAACTAGATTTCTTCTTATTTGACTGGCAGAACTTAGACTGTTCGATTTTAGGATAGAAGGATATCCCAGTCTTTTTTGTCGTGGAAGTGGTGTACCACAGGGCAGCATACTTGGCCCTTTGCTTTTTATCCTGTTTGTCAGTGACTTGCCTGATGCGTGTCTGAATGTAAGCAGATACCAATATGTAGATGACTTTTGCATCTACGCTTCGGGTGAGATTGGAAATATTGGCACGATTGTTAGGAGAATTAATGAGGCTCTTACTGCTATCTCGATTTGGGTGACTAAAAATGGTCTAACAATTATTAAGAGGAAAACTAAAGCAATCTGGTTTGGTACTCGGGGACTGCTAGGTGCCCTGCATGACTTGAATGCTCAGCCTGTGCTCCGTATGGATCGTGCCCTCATCATTTTCTCTACCGAACTTACATTATTGGGAGTAGTGCTTGATGCAAAACTAACTATGAAGGCTCACTGTGCCCTGGTCTCCAGGAAGTGTTCTAGCCCTCTGGTTCGACTTAAGCGTTGTGGTGACCCTACCCAGGAGCACCAGGTCAATGTTGGTCAAAGCCTTGGTCTTTCCACATCTGGACTACTGCTCGGCTCTTTTTGTGGGACTTTTGGCTGAGATGAACTTAAAGCTAAGGAGATACAAAAATGCTGTCCTACAGTTTATTGAGGGCACACGTAAATAGGAGCACATATCGTCTATTTACAAGAAATACTCTATTCTTAGTCTTAAAGGTAAAATTGAATATATGACTATCTGCCTTTTTGCCTCCATTTTGCGTCCTAGTGCTCCATCTTACTTTCACGAACTCTTCCAGTTCAAGTCAGATCGTACCACCACGGTCACAAAGACTAGCTCTCTTGATTTGGTGGTCCCTGGGCACGTCCTGAACTCTTCAAAGGCAGCTGTACAGTGAGAGCTGCTAGGCTGTGGAATGATTTCCCTCCTACGATAAGTGCTAAATACACATCTAGCTCATTTGAAAGCGATCTCCTTATGCACTTCAACGGTAGAGGATCTGACTTACTGCAGTACAGTGTTCCGGTGATACTGCGTCTACTATAGGCCTAGCTTCTATGCTTCTTGTTTTTGATTTTATCTTGTTTTATTTTATTTTATTTTATTTTTTTTTATTAATTTTATTCTAGGTTTATCATCTCTGAGTAAAAATTTTTTTATAAACCTTACATCTTGTTAGACATTAGTCTGGTAACTCCACCAATGTATAATAAAGTATTGTTACGTGCTTGCATGCACATGTAGTTGGCCCAGGTCATGGGCTGTGTATAATGTCTGGGCTGTAAAGAACCTTAAGTCCTTAGCCTTAATAAAAACTATTCACTCATTCATTCATCCTGTTGTCGATTGTCTTTTAATATTATCACCGGCCTAATCTTAATTAATTGATATATTATTTTTTTTTTTTACTAAAAACCTAAGCACTTTCATAGCATACTTATAATATAGCTCATTGTAACAATTTTTTCATCTATTAAGATAGCTTGTATTCTGTGTAACATCCAGTCTAGTGCCTGTTTTTGTATATCCAAGTATACAAGCTCACTAATAAAATATCTGTAATATATTAATTCTTCACAAAAATCTGATCTTTCAATTGTTAAATTTGTCTTGATAAAAATACAACATAAACATGTTCTTATTACTTCTGTCCAGTAGTTTAGATTCATGTTTTCTCCTTTTATTAAAGATCTACTAAAATCCATTGCTTATCCATTGTGTCTCTCTGATGTAACGTTTAATTTGTATAAGTACGGTAAATGTGGTAATAATAACATACCTTTAAATTTCATAATATTTAAAAGCTTCAAATTTCAAGCTCTTACTTTCTTACTATTTAGCAAGTTATTGCATGAACTCTAGACGGTGCTTGCTTTTTTAAAGTTTCCTCACTAGTTTTTCTATGTGATGCTACAGACTTGATTGTAGTATTTACATACGTAAAATAACTAATAGTTAAAATTAAAAGCTGTTCAATATTTCCATTTGGTTGTATCACGTCAAAAATGCCTTTTTTGGGAAATTGTAAGGTCTAACAATAAAATTTTTTTGTTAATAATCTAGGAAACTCTTATAAGTTATTAGCGTATAAGACATTAATTTATTATTTTGTTTCTTCTAGTGAAGGAGTTTTATCAATGGCATAAACAGGCACTGTTGCTGTCTTACTTCCACAATACTTTACAAGTCACAGGACTTGATAATTATTTATTTTCTGAGACATGCAACTCAATTTTTAAGAATTAAAAAAATTTTATTTACTGTTTTAATTCTTCAATTTAAAGTTCTATTACTTATAGCTTAGGATACTTGAATTAAAATATTGGTTCTATTCATAAACATTTTTGAAACTAGAATTTTAGTACTGCAACGTAAAAATCTAATTACTTAGTTGTTTAATGCTTTTGAAAAAGTATTAATTAATGTACTTTTAAAAAAATAACAATAAATCATCAAATCGCAACTTTTTTTAACAATACTTACACTTAAGAGCAGTTTAAAGGTTGAAAGAAAAATCAAAATGAGATTGTAAGCATGTGGCCGTGCCCAATAGAAAAAAAGTGTGTGTTCACTTACAAGTATTTTAAAATAACTAAGAAAGCTACTGCTTACTTTTTATCGGATTATTTACATGTTGAAACGTAGCTGCCAATGGTAAGTCAAAAACAAAAGATACAATTTGTGTGCGTCTAATTCAACTTATTCATCCTAATTCTGAACATTCCCTCGACTTTGCGTGGGCGGCAAGAGAAGCAATAAACTTAGTTTCAAAATCTTACGAAGAAAAGGGTTGAATCATAGCTCAAATAGATATGAGAATTCTGTCCTCAACCCTGCGCTATCATGGATTATCATGGATTATTCGTACTGGGAATATGCCTGTACCATGTGACACGGCAATATATATTTAACTACTAAAAGAAAAGTAGTACAGGCCATATGGGAGAGATTAAGTTTTTATTGTTTTTCGTGTTGAAAAAGGTGTTGAATACAAAAAGTTATTGGATTACATATTTTTAACATTATGAGATTTAGGTTATTGTTATTTTTTTTTTTTATACGATAAAATCGTTTATTAAGGCCGTAAACAGCGTTTTGAAGGTACGAAGTACAGTTAACCTACATTGAGCTACTCGTTGCTGCTGTTGCTGTTGCGCCTGCTCAGAGGTAAACAAGCAGCTGGGTGTTAGGTTAAACTGTACTACGTACTTTTAAAAAGATGTTTTCGGCCTTAATAAGCGATTTCATCATATGAAAAAAAGTAAGAACCTAACTCTTACAATATTAAAAATATGTACTCTGAAAACTTTTTTTGTTCAACACCTTTTTCACCGTGTAGAAAAAACTTAATGTTTCCCATAAGGCCCGTACTACTTTTCCTCTAGTAGTAATGTATATATATTTTATTCGATATGTTACTTGGTACAGGCATATTTCCAATACTCCTCTCTTATCCTCGCGACTACTTACGCGACTACTACACATTTTTATACATCAAAAATATTTTATACGGTTTGTAATGATAATAATAATAATAATAATAATAATAATAATAATAATAAACAATAATAATAATAACAATAATAATAATAATAATTATAATGATAATGATAACAATAATAATAATACTTCATTTCAGTATCCAGCCATTGTTACTTGACATCTCTTAGCCTTTGTTTGCATTGGTTAACATCATTTTGATGCAGTGCATACCCTAATAACCTAATAAATTAGTAAATTTAAATTTCCTTTTATAATTTTTTAACCTACATTTTATTCATCTAACATTCTAAATACTTTATGTTTTAAACTACGGTACTTTTACACCCCAAGTCTTATACTTTTTGTGGACTTGTTTTTTTCACACACGCAGCATCTCGGTGTATGTGAGTCTGGTACATGTATCTGCCTTAGTTTATTTAGTGGCACATTTTAAAGTTTCTTTCTTTCGTCGTATTACCATATTTCTATTTCATACAACGTACTGCTTTTAACTACGTCATTAAACAACATTTTCTTATTTTTTAAAACTCTTCTTTCCGTCATTTTCTTTGTACTCCATGATTTTTTTATGCAATTATTTCCTTTCTTCTCAGCTAGTCTAAAATTCTTTCATAATTTGTATATCCATAAAAATAAAACCCTAAATACAAAAATAAATAATTGTAGACGCAAATGGTAAGCAGCTAATATACTTGATATTAAAAAATTTTATCTTGTCTATTTAGTGGTTTTTGTGTTAACACTTCCAGTGTACAAACTATAGTGCTTTTTAACAATACCTATCGTAAGTTTCTTAATTTTTTTGTCTTAGAAAACTGAAAACACATCTGTAGTTACTACGCCACATTCACAGTCCTTTAAGGTGGTTCTTCACGATGGTGCCGTATCAAAGCGACACGGGACCCTGTGGTTTTCTAATTTTCGATTAGCTTATTATTTGCAACATAAAATATGTTTTACTGGCACTTGACTATAATATCATTGCATTTACGTACAAATAAACAAGCTAATAAAGTCAGAGTAAGAGTTATAAAAAAATTTTTTTTTGATGCAAGGTTCTGAAAATGGCATGTACGCTCCTACTCAAGCAGACGTTGCCGCAGTTTACACGGCAGACATTTCGTTTACGATTAAATATCGTATACTAATTCCCTGATCAGCCCAAACTTTTGTTATATTATTAGAAAGCTGAAAAGTTCTTCTTTCACTACAAACTTTTTCTATTACGATCTTAAGTCTACTTTACGAGATATTACATGATATCGTAGTATGGAAAAGTAACCTACATAAGAATACATGTTAAAAGTGCATTTTTTGACTGACTTGTTTTCAAAAATTTGCCTGATAAAGGGACTTAAAATTTTAAGAGAAGATGCCTTATAACTTTAATAACAATCCCTTCAAGTTTCCCTGTAAGTTTAAGTAAATGGGTTAGGTGAAGAACCACCTTAATAAAGCTCTTTTAATCAGAAACGTACTTGTATGGTTTTTTATAACTTTTCTCTTGAAAAAATCTATAAAACTTGTATAGACCTTTAATTTCAAGCCTTTGCCAAGTACAAAATACTGACTCTTTTTTCTGATTTCCAACTCGGCTGTCCAAAATTCTTCTTTTACTTCCACCTTATTGATTAGTTGTCTTTGTTATATCTCGATGTTTACTTTATAGGCCAAAAACAAAAGAAAAAAACCTGTACGAGTTTTAAACACATTAGGATAACGTTTTTTTTAAGGAGGTTTGGAAGAAAAGTTAAAGATGGAGAAACGTGCCAAAAAAATGTATGTTATATTTGAGCATGTTAGGAGTGCACATGAATTTTTTTAGATTTTTCACCAGGGGAAATTTTCAAGAAAAAAAATTATGAAATATTCACAGTTTAACACGGTCTCTTATGAGATAACAAGGTTAGGTTTGCCTTTTAATTGAAATTAAGGTACATTCGAAATTTGTTGGAATAAAAAAAACGTTTTCATAGATAACTTGGTATAAAAGAAAGATGCTCAACAAAAAAATCAAGCCTTGCCAGGCATTTTTCAAAAATATAAGCAGTTACAGTCTTACAGTTTCAAGTTTGTAAAGTGCAAGAGGAGGTGTGCAGTAAAGGGGGCCCAGATGCACGGGTAGGAGGGACTCCTCGTTCCTCGCCTCTCTGAATGATACTCTCAAACCTCCTTAAGAAAGAAATGTTGACAGACGGTCATGATACCTCAGGAATTTTTTAACCATTTCAAGCCCTTAGTCATCAAAAACGTAAGTCTGTCGACTAGCTCCCATCTGAAGTTATTACAAATATAAGGGAGAAATTAATCTTATAAAATTGCTTCTTATTTTTTTGGCGTTTTTGTCGCTAATGAAACCTCCTAGCCATCTATACTATATATTTTGTTTATCTCCAACAACTATAGCTTTGAATGAATTTTTCTTTCTTCATTACCAGTATCAGGCCTACCAAAACATCTATTTTATTGCTCTATGTTAAGTATCTGTCTATAACACTCTGTTCTAAAAACTTTTACACTATACTATTTTAATAAATTTTAGGTGTTAAATACTTCTCAAGGGTAAAGTAGAGTTTTTACATCGTAGAGGCTAGATACTTATCAGACAATTAGTGAAGAGTGAAGTAGAATCACCCTACGCTTTTTTACTATACTGCCTCGGCTTCTGTATACTCTGATTCTTTATGTTGATCCATCTTTTTTTCATTGTCACTTTTTTTCCATAATACATAGCCACTATTTTCCGTTCATTAACGTAAGCTCTCATCTCCTTTTTTTTCGTACATTACCTGCCCTATTTTTTTTTTTCTGTTTGTAATTTGTCTTTACTTTTCATTATTACCTTATCAACTGCGATTCTTATGTCATACCATATTATTTCAACATAATTTTTGTCTTCTTGTTAAGTTAAAATTTTTATAAAAAATTTTTCCTTATTTTCCTGCATACCATGTTATTTCTAATCAACCTTTTTTTCATAATTTCCATGATTATCCCTCTTTTATTATTGTTAGAATTTAGCCCTTCTTTTGAAATTTAAGTTCTTGCTCCTCTAATCACACAAAACTTTTTTTGTATCGGTCGCTACTTACAATTGTTAGTATCTGCCCCAATTATTTCTTAGTGCTTTGTACCGCTAATTTGTTTGTCATGTTTATAATATGCTTACAATTTTTTGCCATGTAACGTGGCCCTTAGTTACTAATATCTTCTTAATCCTGACTTTCACACGAGCCCACTGAATATGTTAATCCCTATTTTTATAAATAGTTTGATCTTATGAATAAATAATCTGCTAATATATGCACAAAAAGCTTACGCAGTTGTATACACAATACTGTCTATCTAACGAACAACATTTTAGTCACTCGCCCTACCATAAAATTTCTCCTTATCAATTCACTCTTGTTAAAATTTTCTATGTTGTATTAAGATTCCACGTATAAAGGGTTCTTTAGTATCCTATCTCCCTAATCCTTGCCTTCATTATTCTTTTTTCCATATTTACCATGCTTTTTCCCAAGTATGCGAAACTTCCATGTGGGCACCTTCCAAAGTTCTTCTCAGACGATTTAGTCATATATCCTACTGGGTACTATTTACAGGGAACAACGATTATTCAAACATACCCCAGCTATTATCAAGTTTAATGGAAAGATATTTTTTTAAATAAACCATTCAACTCGCTATACCGACACTTTTTAAAACTTTTTCTTCACACTTTTTCTACTTCTAATGAAAAAAAAGTTTTAATTTTGTTTTTTCTCTCAAAATTATCAATTAATTGTATGAAGAAAATTAGCCTAGGAAGTAATGCTAACAACAATAAAAGTCAAGAATAAATACGGAAATAGATAAGAATTTGAGTTTGTAGGTAGAAATATTAAAATAGAAGTAACTATGTAAGGACATAAAGTGAAAGTTGTAGAACTTGAAATCATAAACAAAGACTTGGAAGATTTTTTGCATAATTTATTTTGCAACTAATTACTTTTGTAAATTATGTGTACCGAAACTACTATATCGTTTTCACATCACTTTAAATATTTTTGCGTATATTCCAAGGTTCAAATAACTAATTACTTTACTATGAAACTCTGAACTATTCCTGACTTCAACTTTTGCTTGCTACAAATTAGTAACATTAATTTCTTGAAGAAATATTGGCACTACATAGTAAACATGCAAATAAATATTAGGCCGCATCCAATGTAAAAACAGAAATAAGGGTAGCTGATATTCGTAAAAAAGTAGAATTAAACTATCATAGTTGAATGCATTTTACTTCAAATCTCTCAGATCAAAATTTAAGAATTGACAATCGTTAGCACCAGATTTAAAAAAAATAACTTTTTCATTTGATTATTATGTATCCTAATTTTTGAGGTGCTAAAGGAATGTTAGTACTCTCTGATTCTAGCAAAATCGACCTTGATTTTTTTAGATTTATCAAGATTTATTCATTGTAATGTCATTTTTATCATTTTTCAAAAAGCAGCCGTTTTCAAATTATGTTATACAACCAAGTGCATATTGTTGGAATAAAAAAAAGTTAACGGAAGTCTTTTCTACTAAAGTTATGCTAAAGAGTTTTATGCATTGATAATTTATCATTTTGCTTTTTCTTTTTTTTTTTTTTTTTTTTTAAGTTATCAAAGAAAAAATTGTCTTAAGATATTCAGGAATAATTCGAAAACCAGAAAAGAATGATTAATATTTTTTAGTAAATCAGCATATCCCCGATCATGTTTATTGTTAAAACTGCAGAATATTAATATTCTCGTTCTTCCTGTTATTTTAAGCTGCATTTATAAGGATGGAAAAAATCACAATACTCGGCACATCTGGCGCCCAGCATCCCATTAATGAATAAAAAAATTTATTTCCTTCGCAACATTTATAATACTTTATAATGTATATTATTATGAAATAAAATAATGTTTTACGTTTTATCTTTAGTTTCGTAACGCTGATGATGCCAAAAAAGCTTTGGAACAGTTAAACGGATTTGAATTGGCTGGTAGGCCCATGAAAGTGGGCAATGTGACAGAGCGGACAGATTTATTGCAAAGCCCTTCATTATTAGATAATGATGAATTAGACCGTAGTGGAATTGACCTTGGTGCCACAGGAAGATTACAGTTAATGTTTAAATTAGCAGAGGGAACAGGACTTGAGATTCCTGCTGCAGCCGCTAATGCTTTAAATATTGCTCCAGTGATCACAAATCCACAAACGGTATCTCCAAGTGCTCCTCCTATAGCTACACAATGTTTCATGCTTTCTAATATGTTTGATCCTCAAAAGTAAGTTTTTGTGTGAATTTTAACTGTATTTTTCACATAATTATTTATGTACTGTAGTAAGGATGCGTAATGTAATAAGTACACAATCTTCCTTTAATTGTCACCGTAAAAGTTCGTACAAAAAAGTGTAAGGATATTTTGTACATTATAAGTCGTATTCATATTTTTTTAAGAAGTCTAATTTGCTACAAACTATTACCGAAACTGTTCATAATTACTTAAAGGATTAGGCTAATGTAATCAACATAATTTTTTTAACTTATACATTTAATGTAAACATTTTTCTCCTATAGTTACTATATATTTTTAGATATTAAACACATTTGCGTTGAAGAATACGATATGTTTAGCAAAATTATCTTGGCAACAAAATGGTTTTTTTTTTTTTACTACTGACTTACAGCGTTAAGTTTTCTTTTTACTGGCTTAAAGCGTTAATTTTTTTCTATAATACATTATTGTTTTCTCTTATAACGTTGTAATCCTTATTTCTATTTTTTTCGAGTTCTTATCTTCTCTTCATTTATAATAAAAGAAGCTATAAGTGACTTATTTATTTTTATTTTGTGACGTGGTACCTAAAACTATCTGTGTATCTATCACGTTACTATATTACTATAAGTACGTGTAGTCATAGCGGCGCGGCGCAGCAGTAGAGTTACAGTTCCGGTGATCTCTAAGGTTAAGAATCATTCGGCGTGGTTAGTACTCAGATGGGTAACTATTTTAATCTTACTGTTTAGACAGTGCTGTTAGTTTTCTTGGATCGCTTAACTGATTCTTTAACGCTTTGTCAACGTGATCATAGGTGTGATAAAGTTGGTTCTAGTATTTGTACATGTTTATACGTATAATCATTTGCTCATAACTGAGGTTTGCAAAATGGCTAAAGAACACCATGTGTTTTTTAAAACTTCCAACTTTTAATCAGGATTTGGGTACGTCAAAGGTTTTGACGAAAAAGAGAATCAGGAGAGAGGTGTGCACGTACAGAGGTACATGGAGTGTATGTAAGTCAGTGGCAGCAAAAGTGTTAGTTTGTGTAGGAAAGCCAAACGAAGTAAGGGGAGAACCTGAGCATATACAGAAACGAAAAGAGTGAACGGTTAAAATAGATAATAGTAGGAAAAATAATTAAGAATGCAAGTAGTGCAGAGTATATAAAGAAAGAGAAAAAGTAGCATAAAAAATATAACCATAGTAATCCAGAGCAGGAAAGGAAAATAAAACGAAGTTAAAGAAGTGAAGTGTATGCTATGTTAAAGATAAAGCAGAATAGAAAATGTGCCTGAGTGTAGAAAGACAAAAAGTGAATAGAGTATAGTAAAGTATATAAAGATTGAAATAAGCTGCAGCTACGGATAAGGACAGAAACAAGTCAAGGGTTACTGTAAGGTGGCAAGTTAATGACTGATAGCTACAGTAGATCCATATAGTAGTGTGGCTTTTGAAGAGAGAGATGAAGAGCATTCAAATAAGTGAGTATGAGTAAGGATAAAGGAAAAAAAGACGCGTAAACAAGTGTGTGCATGTAACATGGGGTGAGAACCAGAAGTTTAAGACGTTAGCGAGATATTCGACCATTTTTAAAACGCGCAGAAGTAGCTGATGCATGATATTTGCATATGTGATGTAAGCACAGGCCATCAAAAAGGTGCTTACAAAAGGTGCTAGGCACAGGCCTTCGAGCCAAAAAGATGGTTTACTGGCAGAAAATCGGTTGATGTGCGCGCGCCCACACACACACACAAACACACAGAGAGAGAGAGACGCGCGCTCACATACACACACATATATTTTATCCAGACTCCACGTGCTTTTGGAATACATACAAATAACATGAAAAAGTTATGCGGACCATCCACACGAGTACGATTTTGTCCTCATAATAACCCTTTTTACCCAATAATATCTGCATAAGTCAGCTTTGATCGATATACATGTATAGTTTTTGTGTGTGCATCCCACACAAACTCCCAACATCCCGTACATACAGCCGTTGACCCCTATCACCTCCCCTCTCTACCCCCATTAAATATGGTGAAATTCCGTCATTTTATCCATCATTTTGGTTTAGCTTAATTTTTGTCCAAGCTCCCCATAACCCCTATAGTTGCCCCTTAATATACTTTCTCCTTCTACGCCCTCTGCAGAAATTGTTTTGGCCGCCGCCCCCTCACAGCCTACACATCATTTTTTGTGAAATCCAACTACAACTTTACTAACAATCTCGGACCCAGACACCTATACTCATATGTAGTAAAAATTTGGTGAATGTATACGGACGTTGTTTCCGTTATTCTAACTTATACTTTTTTTTATCAAGACACCCTACTGACCTTCACCGACTTCATACATACTTGAATATTCACTTTTAAATACACACTTTAATGTGTACTTCCACAACACCCCAGACGTACATAATTGGATTCTGTGTATACGAATAAATAATAATTGAATCATTTACATGACTATGAGCACGATCATGAATTAATTTCATTTCATTTCATTCTAATTTCTATCTAAGTATAAAGTTCTTAGTGTGCGAAGTTTTTATTTTTATTTTTATTTGTGATGAACTATGAAAAGACTTTTAATTTCTTATTTGTTTATTTATGACGTAATACTAATACGTACATTAGTTCTACAAATACTTAATCATACAATAATTCAAACTATGGAAGTATTGATTAAGGAGGTCAATTTGTGGAAGCAGCTATAATATTTATTGTGCTGTCAAATGTATACACGTTTATAAAAAAGTGTTGTAACTGTTTCTATTTCACTTCAAGTATCACAGAATTGAATGAGTTTTCTCTTTTAAAGGTTCTGAAACTAAAAACGTGTATAGTATAATGCTTGAAGTCGTAGGTTTATTTACATACGGTTTGCTAATTGCTAACCCCCTTTGAAATTTTATCAAAGGGAAGAAAATCGTTTATGGTAAGTTATCATTAAATTTGGAAGCAGGAAAAGATCGAAGAGTGCTTTTTAATTAATCGTGGAAGGAATGTCAGGATCTGAAAAAAAAATTAAAATGTAATATACATAAAATCTTTCCTATTGCACTTTGCCAAGCAAAATATATGAACAAAAACTGTGTTACATTACACGAATACATTTTTTATGTACATATATTTGGTATTACCTGAAAACGCACGGATAAACAAATTGCTGCAGGAGTTTATGCTAAGTGCAGGGGACAAAGCTCAACTAACATACACATTGTGATAATTTAAGAAGCGTGGTCTTATCAAATAACCATGGGATGAGCTCTAATAATAATAGTATTTGTTGACTCCTAACTTAGATACACATCAATTCAAGAGTGTTCGAGTTACACTGTTTCCAAACAACGAGTCCCGCAACACTGACTTTGAAGCAGCACTGACTACTGCAACTCGAAGCTAGTATCGCTACAGCTCGGAGTTGGTCGTCTGAGACGCCCAACGTTGGAGCTAGATCAGTTCAATGGTTCCCGAAGTGTCTTGGCTTTAATTTCGAGTAAATTCGTTATATCAAAGCATATATATATATATATATATATATATATATATATATATATATACTGGTAGAAATGCATTTCTGTATATATTTAAGTTTATTTTTATGTATATACGTGCGTACAAGTGTGTGCACGGAGTTTGTGTATTACATAATCAATAAGAAATGCTACAAATTACGGTTGATAAGCTTATATGTATTAATAATTTGATGTATGTATAAGTAAGGAAAAACTGATTAGTTTTTCCGAAAAAAATTTTTTTTTTAATTCACGTCTTTACTTTTAGTTATTTCGCACTAACTGCTTTCAAACATGTAAAAAAATATACATTAGTTTTATACTTGAAATTTAATGTACTAAGTTACAGTTAGTATAAGAACTCAGGCTTTATGAATTAGAGTACAAGTATTAAAATAAATGAGACGCAAATCATGTGAGTAAAAGTAAAGCTCCGGTACGTACTATGATCATATACAAGTTTTTAGTGCTCAGGGTCGTACCGTGTGTTAGCTCAGTTGGTAACGTACTCTGTTGTGGACCCAAAGATTATGAATTCAAGCCTCGTGATCGGAATTTTTTTTTAAATTTTTTTTATTCCATGTTTAAAAATATTTAGATATTTATTTATTTATAAATTATAAACTACAGTAATGTTTGTCCTTATGTCTTTTTTATTAGATGAATAAGCAACACGTGAAGTCTGTAATAACTAGTGAGCTTTTCAATTTATACGGTATTAGGCTTTTAAAATTAATAATTCCTAATAAATAAACAAAAGTGCGCACAAGCAAGCTTTTTAAATTATTAGGGATGAGGCTTTTAAAGTAAAAAATATATAGTTTATAAGTAATAGTGTGGCCAAGCGAGCACTTCAGATTATATGACATTAATTAAGATATGGTTTGAGCTATAGAATATTTAATTATTAAACAAAAGCGTGGCCAAGTTTGTGCTTCAGTTCAAATTAAAATACGCTCTTGCAATTTACACTATTTGGTGAATAAACAAAAGGGCATGAAAGCGTGTGCTTTAGAATACTAGTTATTACATTCTTCATGTGATTTTCATTCACGTAATAAAAAAACGCGTAGACGAGCAACTGCATCAGGTTACTGGGTATAAGCTGCTTAAAATTGTATTTATTCATTGAATTTACCAAAGTGCAAGCAATGGAGGGTATTTGGTAGCTACCAATAAATTGTTTTAAATTCAGAATAATAAGTTAATTAAAAAAACGTGTGGACCGCTCGTATTGGATTACTGGAGTGAGATTTACTTTTTTATTCATGCACGCTTTACTGTAGTTTGTAATTCATAAATAAATAAATATCTTAATATTTTCAAACACAGAATTAAAGAATTTTAAAAAAAATCCCATCATTAGGCTTGAACTCATAATCTTTGGGTCCAAAACAGAATCTGTTACCAACTGAGCTAACACACGGTACGACCCTGAGCACTAAAAACTTACATATGTTCATAGTACATATTAGAGCTTAACTTTTACTCGTATGTGCTTCTCATTTACGTCTTGATTATTTTAATACTTGTACTCTAATTTATTAAGCCTAAATTCTAATGCTAACTGTGTCTTGGCACGATAAATTTTAAGTATAAAACTAATGTGTATTTTATACATCTTTGAAAGCAGTTAGTGCGAAATAATTAAAAGCAAAGACGTGAATTTAAAAAAAAATTGTTTTCAGAAAAACGAATAGGCAATCCCTTACTTGAAAATACATCACATTATTAATATATATAAGCTTATCAACCGTAATTTGTAGCATTTCTTATTAATTTAGTAACAAAATCTCCCTGCACACACTTGTATGCACGTATATACATATAAACAAACTTAAATATATACAGAAATGCATTTGTGCCAGTATCTATATGCTATGATATAACGAATTTACTCAAAATTAGAGCCGAGACATTTTGAGAACCATTGAACTGATCTAGCTCCGACGTTGGGTATCTCAGACACCCAATATATTGAGAAACGGTGACTTAAGCAGAAAGTTATATGTATGACAAGAGGGTAATTATGCGGACGACTTATGAGTTATGCGGGCGTCTACATGATTCTACCATCTTATTAACATATGTTTAAAAGCACGTAAATTCTAAATAAATCACTTCCACCAAACACACACGTATGTCTCTCTCTCTCCCTCTGTGTGTGTGTGTGTGCGCGCACGCGTGCGCGCGTGTGTGCGTGTTTAGTAAATGTGGCTTATATAGACTTCACGCACTGTTAAGAAGTATATAAATAAGATGGTTGAATTATTCAGATGTTCCGTAGGTTTTGATTTATCCTCATAATTACCTTTCTGTACATATAATCACGCAAATTTGGTACTATTTATCTATATAGATATGTATACACACTGGTAAGGCTTCCTCCCCTCCACTTTGCACGATAATCCCGCACTAACAAATTATGCTATGATTATAATATTTTCTAGAAATGTTTCGATCTTTATTTACTAAACCTTTAAAAATAATGTAGTCCATTGGTGAATAGGCAAAAAAATACGTTTAAGTGAATCCAAAGAACGGCATTAGCTAAGCGGGTAAGAATGCTTGTTACTAATACAACACCGTTCTAATCGTCGTGGGTTAGATTCCCGGTGAGTGATTTACTTTTTCAAAACTTGTTGTCACTGGAAAAAGTTTCTATAAAACCCCGGCTGTTTTGTGGCACATTCTTCTGTGAAATTCTCCTTTAGAATTTTTTTCTTGCCCCACAGGTTTTTAGGCCTGGGTGAATTCAAAACAGTGTTAAGGATATAGGTAAGGATTTTAGTGGATCCCATGCCAGGTATCAGGCAGGGATCGCTAGCTTTACCGGCGAAGAATGGTCCCTGAAACATGGGGCTCCTCTGGAAATGCTCATTAGTCTGGATCCGATACTTCGGCAGAGAGTGCTGGCTTAACTAGTGAGGAGTAATTGTCCTGAAATATAAAGCTTTCTCTAAGGAAAGGCTACACAGTGTGGAATGAACTTGATGACCCGTAGTGCAGAGAATATTAGCTTAACTGGCTAAGTGTTATACCAGAGATATTCTCACTGTGCCCATGGTATAATGAAAGAAGTATAATATCAATTTAAGAATTTATAAATTGGTGTGGCAATACAGTCCCACGCATAGATGGCGAGTGAGTAGCCATGGTGATCGGGCCAAGAGGCTTTTGTAGTAATTTGGTAAAAAAAAAATTTTTTAAAAACCTTTGAGGACATCGAACTAGATTCAAGAAACTTGAAAATTTCTCTGAATTACTTGGAAAGAGATGTTCTGCAAGGTGGTCAAATTGTATTACAATTTATAAACGTGACTGCGGTTTTATTGTATGTAGTACATGGAAATACATTTCAGTAAAGTATATCTAATATTGTATTATTACTTATTTTCACATAACGCTGAACGTTTTTAATGTATTAAAATAAAAATATATTTACAAAGGTTCGAATGTACTTTTTCTTTTTCTTTTTTTTGTAAGTCTCATAGCTGTAAGTTTTGGTACTTTAAATGGATCTAGCAGTGAATTTTGTTATCAGAAGTGCTGGTAACGCTAATTAAAGATAAAATTTAATACTTTTTTTTTTATCATTTCAAAAATTTTTATAATTAAATATAATTACGTATGCATTCAACACACAATATTTCTTGGAAATGTTTACTCGATATTGGTGAAGAAAAGATTAAACGTTGATCTGTGAAATACAGAAAACAAAAAATGTATGTTCTTTATGATTGAAATCAGGAAATAGTTTATAATCAAAAAGTGTATAACTTACTTAACATTTTATAGACACATATTTTTTAGATGATGAAATTTTGAATTATTTAAAAGAAAAAACAAAGACATATTACTGCCCTGAAAATGCAACAGTTTAAAGAGTTGATAAATCCGACGATAATATTCATATTCATTTTTAATAGAAAAAACAATATACATTCATTAATGTCTACCACTTTATGTATTTAATTTAAAAATTTAAGCAATCCTAATGTAAATAAGAAATTTGAGTATGTCTGATAGTTCATGTAATGGCACCAAAAAACAAAATTGTTAAAATGAAACATTAAAACAAAAATAACAACGGCACATAAAAAAAAAGTGGACTGTACTTTTTGCATTTGCATACACCTCTGTAGGGTTGAAAGAAAATTCATACGTTTTCATCATTCTGTATATTTTGTATACTATGGTTATGGATAAATAAACAAGTAAAACCTATGCATAAATATTTATTAAATAGATATAAATTTTACTCAATTGTTACTAGAGATCAGAAAAAAAAATTATAACATGTGAAAATCTAAGACATTAGAAACCTAATTGCAATATTTGTCATTAATAAAGTCACATTTACTTTTTACACTATAAAGTTAAGTAAAGGGCATGTATGGAGGATATAGAGTGCTTGTATACAAAGTGCTTTTATCTATGTGTATACGCCTCTTGATACAATCATAAAGATGTATCAGTATTCGCTCGTATACCTATTGCTCGTATTGAATTCCTAGTTTACCTAACACATTAAAGTCATATACCTATATATTTTTTTTTTCGCTCAAGTTTCGGATAATATTGGTAGAGGTCTCCGACCCTATGCACTTCATTGAAAAGTTTTGCTACCACCTAAAGTCATATTAGGTATATGACTTTAATGTGTTAGGTAAAATAGGAATTCAATACGAGCAATAGGTATACGAGCGAATACTGATACATCTTTATGATTGTATCAAGAGGCGTATACGCATAGATAAAAGCACTTTGTATACAAGCACTCTATATCCTCCATACAACATTTCACATGTTATAATTTTTTTTTCTGCTCTCTAGTAACAATTGAGTAAAATTTATATCTATTTAATAAATATTTATGCATAGGTTTTACTTGTTTATTTATCCATAACCAAAGTATACAAAATATACAGAATGATGAAAACGTATGAATTTTCTTTCAACCCTACAGAGGTGTATGCAAATACCTGTTCGCAGGCCGGCTTAGCATAACATTAATGACAATGTATACAAATCAAAACAATAAAAATCAGATAACCTAACTACTATCAACTAAAGTGCCATTTTGGCTTATTTTCTTTAGATGAAAAAATCCTGATGTTTATGACAGTATTGTACTATATTGTTGGTGAACTGTAGTTACTAATAATTTTTTTTTCCCGCTTGTTTCTTCCGAATTTTCCATGTTGACCTAAAAGTACTTTCGAGCAGGGACCAACGTGCATCTGAAAAGAGGTGAATCACCTGCAATCTTTACTCGTAGCTGCAGCACATCGATCAACTACGATTTATGCAAACGCACGTTGGTCTGTGCTGACCGGAAACGAGAAGCAAATAAGATAATAAAATACCTTTCAATACAGAGAAACGAAATAACTTGAAAAACTAATAGACGCAAAAAGTCTAAGATGCAATACTAAACGCTGGCACAACTTGATATAATATTAAAAGGTAGAATAACATAGAGTTAATACGCATAAATAAATAATACATACTACAGTCCTAGCAAAGCAACATCATTAACTTTTCGTATGGGTTTTATAGATGCATAACTCGACATGCTTTTTCCATTTACATTACCTAAATTACCAAATATTTTTATATACCATCCGCAATAGTCAAAATTTTTGAATTCGCTGAACATATGAGGGAAAACGGAAAAACCAAACTAACCATTACCAAAAGCTCCTTTCCTCTTTTCTTGACTCATATGTTTCGGGAGAGAGTCCATGCGGCTGGTCCAATATAAGTAACGGGATTTTTAAATCCCCAGAGCACCACGTATCGATTCTCTCTCCAATGACTAAAAGCGAAAAACATACTAACTTAAATTTTACCGAAATTCTGAATTATTTTTACAATATTATAATCAGTTAAAACTACGCGTAAGTTAATTATGTTAACTCGCAAAAGGCGAAGTACTTCTGTTGCTACCATTATCCTCACTTTCATAATTATAATTACTACTACTATAATTATTATCATTATAGTAACTATTGTTATTATTTTAATACTATTACACTAATGTTATGATTATAACTTTTTTTATGTAATTATGGTAAAAATGGTTATGGTAAAGGCCCTCCGTTATTTCTATCAGTTGATATATAGTAACACACTGATCGCTTATTCAGTCAAGCATTAATTGAAATGTTAAGCGATTTTCACCCCTCTTTTTGCAACAAGTTTGGTTGAATAAACGAACAGTGTCTAGCATTAGTAAATATTATTAATATTCTATCCTAATATTAATATTAAGTTAAATTAAACTTTTGTAAAATTTGTATGTAAAAGAGAAAGGAAGGGCACTAGTGAGTGAATCACCTTTCCTTCTCTTGACGCACGGAGGTGAATGAGCCGGATGTCAGATGTGCCAATGTTTGAGTAGCTGAACTAGAGAATCTCAAGCCAATTAAATCTTTGGCTATTGTTCTTCCCCTTCAAGATTTTTCCGGCAAATTTTCCTGCGTCGTCTCAAACCGGCGCATCACACAGGTTCGCTACTCTTTATAAAAAGGGCCCAGAGGCCAAGAAAACTCAAGAGTGAGAGATAGAGTGTGAAGTTAAGATTTTACCCTCAAACGGTTGACTGGATAGTTAGAGTCCGTCTCTGCTATCCTACGGTCCTCCACGAGTGCGGTTTCAAAAGTTTTAACCCCGGACACTTCGCGCTGGTTCTGTGTGTGTACATTCTAATACTTTTAATAAAAGTAAGTTTTTCCAAAGTATTAAAATAGTTAACTGTGTTTTACTTTTTCGTCTCGAAGTCTGCATAATTGCCTGTTATGGCATCGATAAGTTCTAAAACTGCGAGAATAAGTAATCGAGTGTTTTTCGTGAATCTACAGCAATCACATTTACTCCGGATGGTATTGGTGGCTCATAGATCGATCGCGAACCTAAAACTCGTTCTTTACGTAAATCTGAGGCAATCACCTTTTACTCCGGATGGTATTGATGGCACTTAGACCGGTCGCAAACTTAACCTTATACTTCCTTCCTTTACGTCAATCCAGAGCAATCACATTTACTCCGGATGATATTGGTGGCTGACAGATCGGTCGCGAACTCAAACTATTTTTCCCCTTGCGTAACCTCTAGGGCGTAACTACCTTTAACCTCTAGATCGTGGACGGGACACTAGTTAGTGACGACCGCTTCAATTCGATCAGGACAGTGGGACTCCCCCCCTTCAGGACGCCCTGTCAAGAAATTTAGCTACCTTGTACGTGCCCAGTGCGAGTTCCGATTATTAAGCGCAAGCTTAGACTCGAATAATACGTCGCGCCGACGTAACAGTATTTTTAAGAACATGAACTAAGTAGAGTTCGTAACTATGGAATGAATCATCAGCGCACTGGGTGTTCATAATGCGTGTTATCTGAGCACCCGCATGGTATAATATAATTGTATTAATAAATGTTTTTATATAGGAATTGAGTGTTACTCTTATCAAATTTTCACTAACTCTTATTTCGTTATAATTGTAGATTTAGATCCTAGAAAGGTTGTCAGCAAGACAGTGAAATATTGATAAATATAAATAAATTATCAATAAATAGTCATGCTCCAAACTATCAAGTTTGCATTTCACTATTATTATTATTATTGTTATTAATTAACAAATAATTTCAAATTATTGGATACTACAAAAATACAAAATCTAGATAAAATAAAAAATGGGTACACACTAAAAAGCTTTAATAAATATTATAATTTTATCTCAAACAGTAATGTGATCTCTCATAATAATATTATGTAAAATTTTTGGTAACTTTTAGCAAGAGCACTATATTATGTTGTCGTTTGAATATAAGCCAAAGTGGCACTTTAGTTCATAGTAGTTAGGTTATCAGATTTTTTTGATTTGTATACATTGTCATTAATGTTATGCTAAGCCAGCCTGCGAACAGGTATTTGCATACACCTCTGTAGGGTTAAAAGGAAATTCACATGTTTTTATTAATCTGTATGTTTTGTATACTCTTGTTATGAATAAATAAACAAGTTAAAAATATCTAGAAATACATGTTTGGTAGATATAAATTTTACTTAATTGATACAAAAGATTAGAAAAAAAAAATTGTAACATGTGAAAATCTAAGACATTAGAAACCTAATTGCAATATTTGTCATTAATAAAGTCACACCTACTTTTTATAATATAAAGTTAAGTAAAAGGCATGTATGGAGAATATAGAGTGCTTGTATACAAAGTGCTTTTATCTATGCGTATGCGCCCCTTGATACAATGATAAAAATGTAATAATATTCGCTTGTATTCCTATTGGTCGTATTAAATTTCTATAATATTTTTAATGTGTTTGTCTCATTTTGAATAAAAATCACATATTAACCCCAAATACTTCAAATATTTAACCTTTTTAATTTTTTTATTCCTAATTGTATCATTTAATGCCCGTGATACGCTATCACAGTAGTGTCCAAATGTCATAAATACTCTTTTATCCATATTAAGTGAAAGTTTATTTGGAACCAGCCGATTGGTTGTCTGTGCCAATTATTTATTCATATTACGTTGGACCTTAATCTAAGAGTCTCTAATAGGAATAATTGCCGTATCGTCAACATAAGACATAATATAACCATCAGAAATAGCCGTTAATATATCTTATCATATATTATAAATAATAAAGGACCTAATACTGTTCTTGTGGTACCTCAATAATAATTTTCCTCATATCACTTCGATCTTGTTCTATTCTTTAACACTGAAACCTACCGTCAAGATAGTTTTCGATTAAGCCCAATGCATTATCCCTTATACTTTAGTTATATAGCTTGTCAAGCAATATAGTACGACTCACAGCGTCAAAAGCTTTTGCCAAATCTATAAAAGATATCGCAATTGGTCTACTTTTCCTTAAGTTATTATATAATATTTTAGTTATATAATGTCGTGCATCTTTTTATTTTTTTTCTTTAATAAAACCATATTGATTTTCAGGAATGAAGTTATTTTGAGACATAAAATTTATAAACCTGTTGTGAATTATTTTTCCAAATATTTTTGCTATGTTTTATACGATGTAAGCAATATTGGACAATAGTTTGACATTTCCCTTTTGTTTCCAGCCTCATGTTCACGTATAATCTCAGCAATTTTTAATGCATTAGACGATATTGATTTGTCGATGCACATTTTCAAAAAGTGTGCTAGCATATCACTAATATTCTCAGATAATAATGTAAGTATTGATAAAGTTAGTAACAGTAAGAAATTTCGTTTTTGTTCTGTTGATTCCACCATTTTTATTTTTTAATTCCTTCATTATTTTTTTGTCTTCAAAAGTATTTGTAGGAGTTAAGAAATCTAGTTTATGTTGCTGTCCAGCATTTTTAAACTATGTGTTGTTGGTTTCACTATATTTTTACTTAAATTTACACACATTTTACTAAAATATTTGCTAAAACAATCAATTTTTTAAATTTGTTCTCTTATTAGATTTCTTTCTTCATAATAAATATCTTTTATATTTCTTTTTTTGTTGTAGCCTTTTTTCCTTGTTTGAAATAAATAATGTTACAAAGTTTTCTTGAATTTTTACTGTTTGTTTTGACAGTTTTTTATCATATTTTATTTTGGCCCCTTTTGTAACTTTGTCTAGTACCTTAAAATAATTCTTATATTCAATTTTTAGTTGATTTTTATTGGTACCATTTTTCATTTCCTTATAGACAGTTTCTTTATTTTTACAAGATTAAGTTATTGAATAAGTTATCTAGCTTTTTTTAGGGATACTACTTTTTTCCATTTGTATTAAAAAAAAAATTTTTTAAACTGTACTGTATCATGTCAATAAGTTTATGTACAGCTGTATTCAGTTCATGTATTGATTTCATATCCTTCCAATCAATGTTATCAGCTATCATTTTGAGTTAATCACAATTTAAATAAAATTTCTGTTTATCTCCTATAATTTTTTGATATTTGTTTATGTCAACGAACAAAGGATAATGATCAGGCGTTGGTTGTTCTAATTTGAAAGTGTTAGCTTCAAAGTTATTATTTTTAATAGAAATATTATTAATACATCAGCCATTTCTACTGGCATCTTTTGGTCTAGTTGTATCAAGAAAACCTGGATAATATCCATTTTGTGTTGGATAATTAAAAAAAATCTTGACTAATGATATTGCACTTAGCTATATTTATATTTAAATCTCCAATAATCAAGTAATTTTTAGTATTTATCATTTTTTCCTAAAAATTTTCTAATACTTAAATTCGATTCACTACAAGCAAAATCATGGCATCTATATCATAAGGTTACATCTATATTGATTTCATTACTTAGCATAATTCATTTCATTCATCAAGTAGGTAACATATGTAGTTTTTTTTTTTTTAGAGCGCGCGGTGGCTCGGTCGGCTAGGTCGTGGATTGGCACGCGGGAGACCGTGGTTCAATTCCCGACCAGTGCGACTTTTATGGGCAAAGTACCTCTGTGTCTTTCACATGTGCTTTTTCACCACGCAATGCTCCTCGAGGAGGGTTTAGGCGACCTTCTCGCAGCAAATTTGCCTAATTCCCCCTACCCCCCTCCCAGTGATGGGGAGGCCTCCCATCCCTTTCCTTGTCCCTTTCCCAAGTGCTAAGTGCCCATAGTAGTGCCCTTATTAAAAAGGAGCCGGACGTAGAGCACTATAATATAAAAAAAAAAAAAAAAAAATATGTAGTTTTTCTATTTCAATTATTTCAGTGTTTTCATGATTTTCCTTTTGCTACTACTCCATCAGCTTTGTTAATTTTTTAAAAATTATAATATACCGTAAATCCTTGTGTAACATAGTGTTGTTAATGTTCAAGAATCCACGATCAGCACACCCAGTCATAATCGGTTTGATCTTCAGTCTATCTTATGTAAATTTATATTATTTTTTCTTTGTTATTTACATCCCCATTAAGAGACTTAATATTACTGTAACAAAAATCCGGCTCAACTATATTCATCAGCAGGTCATCAAGCATATTTACGTTTTGCTCTATTGTTTTGAATAAGCGCGTTTATTCGTTGATCTTGATGAAGTCTGTTGATTGTATACCCTATTGAGTCGTGCTTGTTTACCAGCCAATGTATGTATTGCAGGTTCGATGGAATAGTCAGTTGCATTCATTAGTTTTTTTTATTTTGTTTTGTAGAATTACACACTTTGTAGAATCAGTTATTGGATGGTTGACGTTGTAAGAAGTTTTATATTACTATAGTTACAGTTAATACACGTATGACTTGAAGTGATCACTTTTGCATTCAGTAACTTTATCATTATTAGAACATTTTAGGCATACTGTTTTATTATTGCATTTAAAATCACTGTGACCAAATCTTTTACAATTATAGCACAACTTAACATCGACCATATCATAAGATTTACAACTTTGATATCCAATAAGTACTCTGTAGTTGTTATCTCCTATCTGTTTGCAAACTTCCGGACTTACTTTCATTATCACTGTAGTATAATTCTTCTCTTTGATTTTATATGTGTAGTACTTTTCCTTGGACTTCATGTTCACGAAAATTTCTTTTGTTGATATCTTTTTCAAGTTCTTCCGTATCCATTTCATTTGTATTGTCTATCCCAGTTATTTTTATTTTTTGATCGTTCAGCTCTTTAGATGTAATTTCATACTCTCCTTTTAGTGACTTTTTAATATTCTTTCTATATCATTTATACTTTCACTGTTAATGCTGTTAATTCATTGTTTTTAATGTACACATATTTTATTTGTATATTTAATATTAGATATTATTCGGGCTACTTCATCTTTTATATCAACAATATTTTTCTCTTTTTCATTTGTTTTTATTATTATTTCAGGAATTTTTATTTCATAAAGTATTGTTGTACGTAATGCACCAGCAAAAGACTTTTTGTTAATCTTTGCTACAGTTTGTTTTTGTTTGTCACTCAATAACACTTGATTTTGTTTATGCGTTTCTAGTTCTTCTAAAATAGCATTTTTTCATGTATCTCTTTATTCAGTCTTTTAAGTAGTAAATTCTCTTTTTGGAGTAATTCAAATTTTGTGTCACTGTCAATCATAGTGGTGTCATAAAGTTCTTGAGATTTATTTTCTAACTCCGATAGTAATTACTCTTTGAAATCTTTAGTTTGTTTAATTTTTAATTGGGCAATAATAGTTCTTGCTGGGATAGTAAGATCATGCTTTTCCACTTTTAAGGTTGGATCTATGTTTTCATGTTCAAATTACAAGCACACCACCAACATATCTACTACTATTGAATTTGTGAAAATCACTCTGATAATAAACATTTTCACACATAATGCAAGTAACTGTTGCACACTTTTATTTGGAATGACAGGAGTAATATTTATCAGAGCACTTGTCAGGAGGCTTTTCCTACTCCTTTGCAATTCAACACTTTTCAAAGTAAAATTTTGAAGTATAAAAATATTTTTTCGAAATCATGATTTCATAGTACAAGCTATAACCATACTTTTATTATTGTTTTTTTGTGAGGTGAAGCATTTGGCGAAAATTTCCTCCTAATACAATTCATTTCTCTCTAAAATTTATGTTTGTACTACACCGAGTCACGTCAAGTCCTGGCCTTCACGTCTTCTCCCTGGTCCTTCTAATCATCATTTTAATAGGAATATATTGAATTCATCGTGTATTTAACGGAATGAAAATTCTTTACCGTTAGTGTTTAAGTTTGTTTTTTAGAACATGTGCATTAATTGATTATTATGTATCTCCAAATTCAAAAAATTTTATAAACGTGTTAAGCACAGTTTTTTACTCCCAACAAAATCTTTTGTGTAATGAGTTTGACATTCCTTCCACAAATGATCACCATGAATATTTTTCTCAATTAAAAACCACACAAAAAATAATCGTAACTACAAAGACATCATAATTAGCATTTTGCATGAGAAACTCCATTTGGTCCGTCTTGTATAATTTTGAAAAATAATGTACACGTGTTTTTTTTTTTAAATTAAAAACCTTACAAGATATAGCCCTTTAAAGATTCAATATTTTTCATAGTTACAGATATACTTCTTCTGTATGTGACGTCATTAAGACATGTGTGAAAAACAGTCATTTGGATTTTTTACTACAGCTCAAGTAAAAGTACAGATTTTTTCTTAAAACTTTTAAAAATACTCGGTTTCGGTATTATGTAGACAACGTTAAATTTTGAGGGAGTTTCATGTAACTGTTTCTACATTATTAAAGGTTTTATGTATGTTCCATACTTTTTTTAAAACCCTGTATCTTAAAGTTTTTAATTGTTTTTATGTTTCTAGGATAATTTTTTTCGTACATAACTGTATTCAGTTATGTATTTTTAAATTCCTAATTGATGTCATTTCTTTATTAATAAATACTTGATGTTATTTGTAATACTATGAATCTGACGACAGCAGGATATTGCAATATTAAAGTATGACTCCAACGGCAATGCTGTCCAATGATCTTTATTTATTTATTAAAGCAACGTTTCGGCCACTTTAGAATGAGGCCCTTTTCAAGCACTATAAATTTCATATAAATCATGACAAAATTAATAAAAAGGTAAACAATTATACAATCGCTCGTAGTTTAAAACACTAAAACTTACAATTATATCACAGTATAAAGGCTTTACGTGATCGCTTACATTTGTCGAGATCTTAGTTAATTGACTGTAGCCTGTAAGTGACTCGAACATACTAACGAAAATTAATTTCTATACCGAGGACAGGTATCTATGAGGCAGGACCAATACCAATACATACATGTGCAAGAGTTGCAATGGTTAATGTATGTATTAGAGAAGGCGTGACATATATGAAATGATATTTTTAAATAAAATTTATTTAGTTATTATGCTGTTGTCTGCGACTAGTGTATATTACTTTTGATAAATTCTTTAAAAATTGGTAATAAATTTTGTGTATCAAATTGTCTATTTAAGTTATGGATATTTCTACTTATGTGTATCATTTCTGATACCTCATGCCTACTCCTTACATTTTCAACATCTAAAATCTGTACATTACTATATTCAAAATCTATATTGTGTCCTGAATCTTTCACATGGTAATACAATGCAGATCTGTCATCTTTTTTCTTAACATCTCTCATGTGTTCACCAACTCGTGTTTGCAGAGTTCTACTTGATTGACCTATATAATACCGATGACAATCTAGACAATTAATTTCATACACTATATTTGGTTTGTAACGCGGTTCTATTTTGTCTTTACCTAATTGATTATTTATGTTAATCTTATTAATGTTTTTAACAATGACGTTAATATTGTACTTTTTTGAAATCTTCTTAATCTCATATTCATAGTCTTTTGAAAACGGTAAGACAATATAGTCATTATATGGGGTTACACTATGATTTTTATAACTATCTTTTTTATTTAATATGTTTAGTCTTTTTTTAATGTATGTATCAATAAATTTTAATGGATAGTTATTGGCTTTTAAGTATAATCATAGGATAACCCCATATAATGACTATATTGTCTTACCGTTTTCAAAAGACTATGAATATGAGATTAAGAAGATTTCAAAAAAGTACAATATTAACGTCATTGTTAAAAACATTAATAAGATTAACATAAATAATCAATTAGGTAAAGACAAAATAGAACCGCGTTACAAACCAAATATAGTGTATGAAATTAATTGTCTAGATTGTCATCGGTATTATATAGGTCAATCAAGTAGAACTCTGCAAACACGAGTTGGTGAACACATGAGAGATGTTAAGAAAAAAGATGACAGATCTGCATTGTATTACCATGTGAAAGATTCAGGACACAATATAGATTTTGAATATAGTAATGTACAGATTTTAGATGTTGAAAATGTAAGGAGTAGGCATGAGGTATCAGAAATGATACACATAAGTAGAAATATCCATAACTTAAATAGACAATTTGATACACAAAATTTATTACCAATTTTTAAAGAATTTATCAAAAGTAATATACACTAGTCGCAGACAACAGCATAATAACTAAATAAATTTTATTTAAAAATATCATTTCATATATGTCACGCCTTCTCTAATACATACATAAACCATTGCAACTCTTGCACATGTATGTATTGGTATTGGTCCTGCCTCATAGATACCTGTCCTCGGTATAGAAATTAATTTTCGTTAGTATGTTCGAGTCACTTACAGGCTACAGTCAATTAACTAAGATCTCGACAAATGTAAGCGATCACGTAAAGCCTGTATACTGTGATATAATTGTAAGTTTTAGTGTTTTAAACTACGAGCGATTGTATAATTGTTTACCTTTTTATTAATTTTGTCATAATTTATATGAAATTTATAGTGCTTGAAAAGGGCCTCATTCTAAAGTGGCCGAAACGTTGCTTTAATAATTAAATAAAGACCATTGGACAGCATTGCCGTTGGAGTCATACTTTAATATTATAAATAATAAATACTTGATCTCAAATAATAACTTGAAAAAAAATTTTTTCTATTTTTTAGGAGATATTAAATCAAATCTGCCATTGCTGTTTTTTTTAAATCTTAAAGTTATTATTAAAAAAATAGTTCTTAAAACATGTACGTGCTTCAATAAATTTGTAAGATGATTAATATTAAACAATTAAAACTAAGCTGTTGAAAGTGATAGCTATTTTTTGTCTTTTTTGTCTTCTATCTTTTTTAATATAAATTTTTGCCCATTTACGAAAAGTAGGGCTTTATTCACTACTTTAATAGTTTTACCCGAAAATACAGCATAGAAAATGTGGTAAGATTTCATTTAATAAAATATATTAAAAATCTAATAAATTTTTTTATTATACAACTTTAGAAATGTATAGTTTATAATCATTATTATCAGAACACTAGAATGGTAGTAAAAATTTCCAGGAGGTGAAGCCCTACTAGTATATGGGTGATTATGCTGTAAGTTGCTCAGATTGTATACGGTACTCGCACTCGCATGCCATAATGAAATCCAAAAGTAGCCAAGTGGTGTACTCCATTAGGTGGCTTTATCTGGGCTTAAATGAAAGCAAAAATATAGTCGTTATAATTAAAACACAAATCTTTGAATTTTATGCCCCGAATGAACAGTTATAGTAATTTTTTTTAAAATACTGAATTTTAGCCTAAATCACATTGTTAGCGATATTTACGCTCTAATTAAAACAGCTGTAACTTTTGAATGGAGGCAAAAAATCGAAAAAAATTTTTTTTCAATTGATAGGTTTTGACCCCAGCTTTTATTGAACCCCAGTAAAAACACTCGAACTGTTGAAGGAGCTTAGCTACACGTGTTAGAAGGAGATACAGTTATTCAAAAATCGATGAAAACTGACTTTTATGAAATTTTGTATATTTTTTGACTAGTTAATCTTGTAGTTATATCCCAGATATTTGTTTCTGATGTTGTGTACAGTAGAAATACCGTGAAAAAATATTTTTCTAGCCAACTTCTTTTTGAACAATTTTTTAAGTCGATCTGAGCAAGTTACAACATAATTACCCATATATATCCGCCCCCATGCGCACTTTGCGTACTAACCCCTACAGTTATTTTCCCACATTAATTAAATTACATAACTGGTCCTATCATTTGACTAATAACAATAATAATAAAAAAACTGCTCCTTGGAGGCAGCCTAAAAATAATTAAAGTTTCTTGCCTGTTCCATAAATTTGTTTGAATTTTATTACTTTATAACATTATTTTTAACAGCTAGCTATTTTATTAAATAAGAGTAGACGCATATTCTTGAAACTTGAAATAACAAATCAAGGCTAAACTTTATAAGATTGATCGAGTATTCAAGGCGAAAAAAAAATCGAATAATTGATTCATAAGGTGTAATTTGATTTTTTACTTTTAATTTTTTTATTTCAATATATCTCACCGAAGTCAAGCTTTATTTATCTTTTGTAGATCACAGAATAGGCATCTACTCTTTGTTTTTTTTTTAAATTATGTAGAGTAAATTATCAACGAAAATAACATTCCCTTAAAGGATTAGGCATACGAGATAACTTTGAATAAATTATTTTCCTACTATCAACATATTTATCTATGTTATTTTTTTACAGATCAACGAATATTTTACGTAGCTTACAATATTCAAAAAAACAACACATTCTTATTTTAGCGTGATTCTTTAAAATACAAAGCATGAAAGTAATCAATCCAGTATCAGATTTTTACTTTTTTCTTGAATTCTCAATCAATTTTACTAAATTTAAACGCGATTGATTCTTTCAAATATCAAGAATGTTTGTATCGTTATTTTTTTTGATAAAATAGTTAGCTGTTAAATAAATAATGTTATAAAGCTGTAAAATTGATTTAATTTTTTAAGTAGAGTAGAAAACTTTCTCTATCTCCAAATCGCCTAAGAGCTTTACTTCTAAGATTTATGTTATTGTATAACTAAGTGTTATTTGAATGTATTTATAAATTAGTGTCAAATCATAGAAACAAAAATAAAAAATTAAAATTTTTAACAAAGCTCATCACTAACTTAACCGAAAAAAAATCTTAGTACACCTAAAACTTTATAGTTACATGAACATTAGATTAAAATAACTATAAATTGATTTATGATCTTACTGTGAGTTGTATGAAATCAATAACTATTTAATTTTTGTACGTCTTAAATCTACCTGCTAAAATGGGAATCCAAGTAACGTAAAAATATTTCCAATTAAACAAACAAATGAAACGTTGGAAAATTCATAGGTAGGTAATCAAATAATTATTATACATTTTAATAAATATTTATTGAATAGATAATAGTAATTAACGCCATACCGGATCCGCCATATCGGATTTGATGTTTATACCAGCATACACTGACGGAATCAGAGTATGTTTATTTGCGACAAGCCAATCGTGATCAGGCAATTTTATCCTGTACTCCACGTGCATAAGACTTGGTGATTGTTTACTAGCTGGAGTAATTCCAATTTTCACTCTGGCTTTATCATCCTGTGATATGTAAGCAACTTGTTTTGGTCCCAACATAGAAGCCAAGGAATCTACCATTTTTATTGTTGCTCTACAAAATTTACCATCTGGGCGGTTTGTGTGTAAATCGTTTTGAGGTTTACAAAGGCGTACAGGCACGGTTTTTACATGCCGTTGGCCTTCTATTGAACTCGATCGTTTCGGAAGTAATCTGAGATATACTGCTCTCTTGCTTATGTGGATATCTTTTTTATTCAATTTATTTGTTAAATCTTGTAAAGACGAGCAGCTCCTGATTTCTTCTGTTTGTCGTCGTTCATCAGCAGCACTATTGATAATAGCAATATCGCAAATTGTTTGTAAAAGTTTTGGATAATCTGATTCTTTCCTAGGTCGCCCGACTACAGCTTGTACATTTCCATCTTTATTACTTTCAGTTGATTCATTTAGGCTTGACAGTTTCTTTTTCTTTTCCTTTAGTCTAAATTTTTTTTGATACTCTGCCATTTTAACTTTTCGATTCAATAACTTTTAACTTTTTTTTAGTTCTATTCTAGCCTTTTTTATATCTTTTTCCACCTCATCTCCAACCAAGTTTGAATCCTTTATCATAGTCAAAGATGCAATTTGACTTTCAAACGCATTTATCTTAAGTTGTGATTCGTTTTGCGAAGGAGTGCTATATTTTCTCTTCTAACTAAAAAGTTAATTTTTTTTTTCCACCACTTTTTCAACCGATTGTTTTACCTCATCATTATTCTAAATAGTACCTCTTAATTCTGAGCACTTCTGAGTACTATCTTGTCTTTCAACTTGAGTTTTGTCAGGCAAGATTTTTTCTTCGTCAATATTGCCAGAACGTGTTGACGTACTTCCAGGTGTATTTGAAATCTAAAAATTTAAACCGTAAGGATTAGAAATTGTTTTGATATAATATAGATAGATCTGTCTAAACACCACCCTCGCGTACGCGAACAACGCGTGGAAAATTATTCGCGTGTTTTTCCACCTGCTGTTTGCGTCCGCAAGGGTTGCGTTTAGACCGACAAAATAGATATGATATAATTCCGAAAAATATTATTTATGCAATAAAATCAATATACTTTTGATTACTAAGCTTTAGTTATAGATTTAAACAGTATTCAGAAAATTCGAATGTAAATAAACAAACAAACATAGCCTCTACAATCCATGCATATTTAAATTATTTTTTGTAAGACTGCTTATATAAATTAAAACCATTAAAAATATGTTCAAAATTACCTTTCCAAAATAAGTCAATAGCGATTTTTGGGATCGATTTTGTGTAGCAATTAAGTCAAGAGATTTGATGGAACTTTCAATGAAGAATCAAAGTCTGCGGGTGTCTTGGCATCACTTTTTGCAGCGTTCCATTCTATATACGTCTTCTTTTGGTTTTATTCCTTTGACACATTAGGATATGCTCGCAAATGAGCTTCATAAAATCTTTGGTACAAATCACCTCGCTTACTTGACATTTTCACTCTCACAATAAATTAGGAAATGATGCACAAATCTGTTGTATCCCGCTCTAAGCAGAAGTCTCAAGTATGTACTGTACATGTTAGTTTTCATTGTCGATAAGGTAGAACGAATACTTGCCGGGTGTCAATTGATCTTATGATGAAACCTTGTATTAGAAATATGAATCGCGGGAAAGACAAAATCATTAATGTCGAACGTCTGATGATTACATAAAATAATTCAAATGCTCCCCCCTCGTACGTCATCTATAATAAACAAATAACATACTCCCCCCCCCAAGGTGTTTACGTAATTAATGGACGGCCCCTAGGTACTTTACCCTATTACCAAAAAAAAAGTTTAGTACACCATAAACTTTTTACTTACAAACAAATTAAAATAGAATGTCCATTCTAAAATGTATTCAAAATTGAAGTTCATCTATTTCCGTTATAGGTGGTGTAGATATATGTATGAAAATATGTATTTAATAGTAAATATTTAAGTATGTACGGGGTTAGTGGACGGCTGGTGGGTCATAAAAAAACAAAGTGTCAGAAGAACAGAAATTACGTCTGGCTATATTTACCATGATATTAATACAGATGTTACCAGCAAATATTGTCCAACGTAATATACATGTATGGATTCATTTATTTTGGAAGCTCGTGTCTCATTGTAATTTACTTACAAAATGAATTTTAAAGTAAAATAATATGCATACACGTATGTGTGAGGGTAGGTGTCTTTGTCAGGAAAGGTTAGTATGGTGTCAGTAAGATCTTACAAAAAAGGTGTAGGGGGCCGTGGAGGTGGTAAGGACTAAGAGCAATTCTGTGGGGGTAGTGGCAGGGTATGGAGGACCTATAAGTATTCCTGAGGGTGGCGTAAGGTCTGAAAAAAAGTGAGCTAAGCCGAAATAAGGAAGGAAATGACGAAGTTTTACCTTATTTTGTGGAGAAGCTGGGGGAGGGCAATGTAAGGTGTTTAATGGAGGTGGCAGAAGTTGTGAGTGTTTGTGTGGACTACTTCATACAAACAATTATATAATTTAGGTAGATATATGTATATGTATGTTGACAGATTGATGATGTACAACATTGATGGAAGATGACTTAAGTGGATAATTATATGTGAAGGAGGGTTAGTGTAAGGACACGTTTGTTGTTATTTTGACGTTTTCATTAATTTTATTATGTTTTTAGTGTATATATATGATAAGCCCGTAAAAACTGCATAAGTCGCTTTTACTAGACATGTATCTTTCTATATCCTAAAGTAAGTTTGAAAGGTCACTCCCTATATCCACTCCTGCAACCCCTCCACTTCTCCTCACAGCCCACCTCCACACCCCTCTGAATAAGGTAAAATTCTATCAGTTTTAACGTCATATTTATTGGGTTCATTTTTTATTATATCCCCCTCCACCGACCTCTACCACCCCTTAGCACTACTGCTCGATTTTAAAGAGCCCAGCCTCAGCCTCCACTCCACCCTCTTTAGCCCCTTCTCTAAATATAGTAAGATTTAAATGGTTTTAACCTTTTTTTAAATGGCTGAAATTTTTGTTGAGTCCTCTTCACCCCCCTCAATATTCCTCAAAAATTAATAACCCAATAACAAGATAATCTAATCAAGCCCCTCATACATTTCAGCCGCATATGTTTATCATATTTTTATTTTTTATAGGTTTATTACATTATATGTTTATGAGTTTTTTTTTGTTAAACCACTTTTTGCACCCTTTCCGCCTTGTAGCTCTCTTGACACTTTTAAAGAAACCTCTCTCATACCCCTAACAATTTGTAAATACATTGTAGTGATCAAATATTTGTTCTACCTTTCTTTAGCCAATTCCCACCACTTTCTTCGAATTTTTTTTATTTATCTAATTAGTTAAAACATTTCTGCACTACTCTAGAGGCAGTGCTATGTTATGTTGGGTTTTTTTTTTTTTATTAGTCCCAATAAGTTTAATGATTGCATTATTAAATGTGTATCATGACATGAACTTGTTATACTTAATCGAAAAACAACAAACTATCTTATGGAATATTTGAACTGTTGACCTCGCTCGTAGCCCTATTTTTAACGAAAGAATAAAAATCATGTGCCTGCCCGTTTTCTTTAAAATATGTTAAATATTTTAATAAAGTTAACCCTCTTGTCTTCAGTCTTGATAATACGTAGCGTACTATAAAAAATAAAATTAATACACAATAAAAACTTAATATAAAACTTTATACTATCAAAAAACTTGTTGTACATACTATTTTAATACACATCAGTTCATGCTCTAATTCAATGTTTTAATGTAACAAACATGATTTTCTAATTTGAATGAGTTGTTTTTAAAAAAATTCTTATTCAAATTTAAGTTATTAAATAAATTTAAACAGTTCACATAACAATGATTTTTACGTATAATAATACAATATTATTTCATTTTTTAATCGAAATTAACAGTAAAAAATTCTTATAAAAATTGACCTTGTTTGACATAAAAAAATATTTAATTTATCCCTGGATAATTTCTGAGATTAGAAACCTAGCGAAAAATTGTTTTATAAACTTATAAAGAAATATTTATTAAATTTACACTACTTCTGTTTTATTTCTCAAACTAGTTTTCAAAGATTTTTGTATATTTTTAACTTTAAAAGGCAAACTGAAAAAATGAAGTATTTAACTGATATTGAAAAATGGGGGGTTTGCACGCAGAATGTATATATAAAGAAAGTGACTTATGGAGCGGCGTTGGCTCAGTGGTTAGCGTGCTTGTTACTGATACAACGCAGTTCTAGGGGTCATGGGTTCGATTCCCTTCAAAAACTGTTTTCATCGGGAAAAGTTCCTATGTAACCCCGGCTGTTTCGGGGCGGGTTTTTCCGTGGAATTTTCCTTCAGAGTAATTCCAAGGTTTTTTCCTTGCCCCACAGGTTTTCGGGCCTGGGTGAATGCGAAACAGTGTTAGGGCTATAGGTAGGGATTAGTGGACCCGATGCCAGGCGTTGGGCAGGGATCGCCAGCCTTACCGGCGAGCAGTGGCCCCTGAAACACGGAGCTTCTCTGGGGATGCTAATTAGCCTGGATCCGATGCTTCGGCAGAGAGCGCCGGCTTAACCGGCGAGGAGTGGACGTCCTGGAATAATGGAGTCTTCTCCGAGGAAAGGCTACGCAGTGGTGAGTGGACCCGATGCACCATCGGTGCAGAGAGTGTCAGCTTAACTGGCAAGGTGAGTTCCACCGGAGATACTCACACTGTGCCCATGGATTCAGGTAGGGTGCGAGGAAAAAGGTTTAGAAATGGGTGTGGCAATACACCCCCACACACAGGTGGTGAGTGGGTGGCCCCCGTGACTAGGCCAAGTAGGCTGTCATGGTAACCCGGTATAAAAAAAAATTAAAAAGAAAAAAAAAAAGAAAGCGACTTATGCGGACTTCACATGCTTCGGACGTCCGCATTATTCTACCATGTTATTGATATATATATATTCTACAAGCACATGAAGTTCGCATAAGTCACTTTCTATAAACATATATATACTAGGGGTCTTTGACCGGTTGTTGCTGTGCGTGCCAACCTACTTGTGTGCAATCAAAAGGTTCTTGTTAGGACCTTGATAATGCCTTTTTGAAGACATTGTAAAATTTGTTTTTAAGTCTAACAAACCCTTAGCATATTTTTATGATACGGTTTTACACGTAATTTTTTAATGATATTCACCTTTTGTCAGGATCTTATCGATGCTTCATTGCACGTATATAAGGCCCTTACTAATTTGAATTTAGTCATTATGAATCTATGATTTAAATAAATTAGTAAATAATAATTAAAGTTAATAATGAGACAGTATACGAAGTAGGAATTCCGAGCATGACTTTATTAATAAAGTCGAATTACCACTTCGTATACTGTCTCATTATTGATTATACGACTATGGAGCAAGCGTTATGGTGATTTACCTTTAGATTAATCATTAAAGTTGTTTTACAACAAATTGTTTTTTTAGTATGAAAAATTTTTTTTCTTATATCTTTTTGCCAATCACTTTACGTTCATTACCTATGCATAGATGAAGATTTCTTATAACTATCATTTATTTTATAATTTTCTTTTTTTTTTTTTAGTGTCTATTTTGTATTATCTTGTGGTAATCATATGAGTGCATTTGGAATTCAATAAAAATCGATGTAATAATCAAATTTGCTGTATATGAACAATGTTGCAATAGTTTGATGCAAACTTCTACTTAAAATGTCATTCTCTATTGGTTATGGTTTGTTGTTCAGGAGGATTATGAATTCTTTGCTCAGAGTCTGTTAGACGTAAATTAAAAATTTATTTAGGTGTTCACCAAAGGTGACGTCGAAAAGACAAAAAAAAATATTTTTTTAAATCCGTAAAAATCCATGTTTGTTGTGAAAAATTTTCGCATTAAAGTGTTTACTGCAAGCTGAAATAGAAAAGACACTAACAAAAAAAAATATACGAATAAATGTTTAGTATAAAAAAATATTTTATCTTAAAATTACTGAAATTTCCATCCATTTATTTGTTAAAATCGTAGTTTAATAATGATAATTATAAATTTTATTTCATAGTGTAAGCTATACATGGGGGCTTTGAATCGCTTACAAAGTCCTTATCACGGATTAATAATAACATTATAACATTATAAAAAAATAACTTTATAACAAGGGCATGTCAAGGTTTCGTAAAGACTGTAAATAGAGTTTATTAAGCCTCAAAAAGGTATTATGAATATTTTAATTAGTACTTATTTCTAATAATGCCCTAATAAACCCTACTGCTTGAAGATTTTCATTAGTTGTTAATGTGCTCGGGCTTCTAGTTCAAGATTCGTCGTTGGCATCTTCCAAGCCATTCGGGAAGAATCTGTACCACTTGTAAACTTTTGTTTACTTAAAACAGTTTGGCCGTATTCCACTGTCAACATTTCAAGAGTTATGGAGTTCTTCATTTCATTTTTTACACAATATTTAATGCAAATTTTTAGATCCATTACCTTCGATAGCAAAAAATCACCGATCACGCAAAATTAACCGTTATGCCTCTTACAAAAAACTATACATACTTTGTAACTCAAACTGTAAACATACGTTCGTTACGAGTTGACCAATGAAAAAAAAAAAAAAAAAAAAAAAAGTTGATAATCAAATGTACGCTGTATACAAAACTTAAAAAGTCACCTAACTTTTTGAACATACACTGTATATGTCACAATGTTGTTATAAGAAATGTTCAACAATCACCTTCAATTTGTGTAACGGTAGCTAACTGGATAAAAATGCGAAATGCAAGACTAAGTTTTCTAAAAGAAGATATCCTTTTTAAAATATGTCCAAAGATCAAATACCTGAATTCGATCTAATAAACGTCTTAAACGTACTAGACATAACTGAAAATCTTCTGTTTGTTAGTACCACAACTAAAAAAGTTATACAGTCATATTTAAAACAGATGCGTGCAAGTTGCTAAACAAGAACAAGAATATTCTTTTAAGAAGTCAGTTGAATGAAAACGATGTTTGAAGATGAGACGTGGAGATATCATGGAAACAACAGTTGTCTAATAACCATGTTGTAATTGAAAATTTTACAAAAATTATATTTCAACAAAAATTAATTGTTTGGTAAGTTTGATGTGTTAAAATAAATTGATTCAAAAAGAAGGCGATCGGAGTAATTAACTTTTTTTCCCGCAGGTCTACCAAAATCTAATAATCCTTCAAACCATAATTAAATTTTTTTAAATTGATCATTTCTTTCAACCACCTAGCTGTCAATCTCACACAATCTAATTTTTATTTCTTAAATAAATTTATATCCTATTCATACATTCATAAAAATATTTTTTTAAATGGAAAATTTAAATAAAATTTAAATAAATTAACAGTTCAGTGAGTGAGAAAAATGGACTTATCTGCAGTAGCTCTCATTAGTTCTTCTTATTGCGCGGATTTTTGTTGCGGAACTATTACGGTGCCAGTCACTACAGTCTGATTATTTTCTAGGACTTAGGACGTACATGAATCTTATTGTGAGACAAAATAAATTTTACCTTTTTGATTGATCTTCGATTAACAGCATCGTAGGCTACTCCCAGAGAGCACTTAATCAACTCCAAGATTTAAGAATTTAAACTTACTAACGTTAAATGGTAAGCTCATGACATAAGCATACTTGAAAAATAGAAGGATAAAGAACATGGTACACTTAGAAATAGCTTGATTTTTGTCTAAAAATGCAGAATCTATGTAGAATTCCTGCTGAAAATTCTCAGTGATATCTATGTGAAATAAGAAATGGTTTACGTACATGCATACTTTTCTTTCTGAAATTTACTAATCTTCTATAATACTAAAGCGTAACAAAAAGTAACAGAAAGAAAACGAATTTAATGCAAATAGAAAACGAAGTTTTTCCAAAATCTCTAGATTTGATTCGATTAAGTTATAGAGGAATCGACTTTTTGGCGCTTATAGTGTCGAAATAATGTAATGAAAAATTTTTAATTGATGTTTATACCGCGCAAGCCACCCAATGCTTTATTTCAAAATAAGAGTTAGGTGATTTAATATAACCACTTTTAGTCTTAAATTATGAGTCACATGATTTCAAAGCAAAAGTTACAAAATGTTATATCATTAATGGTTATTCAATAAAAAACTAGTAGATTTTTTTTAAACGTATTGTTAAGCATAGAAAACTACTGATAAAATCATACAAAAACATGCTCGGATTTTAGAAAATAAAGTTTGCGCACTTTTTTGTTAGCTAAGTACGTAATATAACCTCTATTCGGCTGCATGTGAACGATGCACTCTCATCGCTTATGCGAAACTCGTTTAATTTCGTTGACACAGTTTAACAAGCCTCTCCTGCGCGAATCAAACTGACGGAGAGTGGAAAACTTTTTTTAGTGCAATCTGAAATTTGCATCTTTTTTTTCAGACGCGTGATTGCGGCCTGAACGATGCACTCAACACCTCTCCGGAATACAAATAGAGTGGTGGTAGTGGGAGAAATATTTAATAAAAATAAGCTTTTTTAAAGAAATAAATGATGCATGCGATTTTATTGTTCAAAATTGTGACGAAATAAAAGACAAAAATTAGATTCTTGTAAACGTGGAAGAATATTTTTTCCTGCTTTAAGTCCGCATGGTAATAAATAAAAGCAACTATTGCCAAACGATGATGATAATAGATATTTTATTCGATGTTATAATAATCTTTTCTTTTTTTAATTGTTTTGTGCCAATGTCGTGAGTTAATAAGAAAAGCTATTCATAATTTAAAAATTGAAGGTAAAGTTTGTCAAATGACACCTAAATGTATTATCAACAATTATGATGATTCTTCTTGCAGTTATTTATGTACATATGATGACATTACTTCTGTGAAAAAACGTTTAAAAACAAATCTAATGTTATCCAAGCAACATATTAAAATACTAATTTAAATAATGTAAAATAATCTGTATGCAAAAAATAAGAGTATTTAAATGAAATTACAAATATGGAACATCTTTAAAACTATGAAATTTATTTTTAAGAAAATAAAAATTATTGGTACAATAAACCTGTAACTGTAGAATGTGGAGCTTTAATTGTTCCAAAATCAGAAAATATTGAAGATTACAACTCATGTCTATCCAAATGATTTATCAAATAATTCACCGCGTCATAAATTATCAGAGTATCTTGATCCAATTGTTTTTCCTTTACTCTTTCCATCAGGAGATGTATGATGGAGCGTTTGCGATAGGCAAAACAATTTATATAAAAGCACAAAATCTAACATTGTTACAATGTTGTTTGCATGGAACTATTTAAAGACTAAACAATAAAATTTTTACCCTTTTACTTTATGCTGGAAGATTAATGCAACAAATTTTTTTCATGCATATATAACTATAAAAGTTAATTGGATAAATTTTCTTCGTAATAAACAAATAATACTAAGGATTGGATATTACCAAAATCTAATCGATTGTATAATACGTAGTGTAACAAATAATTCAAAAAATTTTGAAAATAATAAAGAAGGAAACATTTTCATTTTACCTTCCATATACGTTAGTAGTCCAAGGTATATAGAAAAACATCACTAAGATGCAATGTCAGTAATGCGAAAATTGAGAGAACCTGATTAATTCATTACTGTTACATGTAATCCAAAATGGAAAGAAATAAAGTAAGTTTTAAAAATTTTTGTTAAAGGTACCACTCCTTATGATACACCTAATTTAACTGTTAGATTGTTACATACAAAACTAAAATTAATATTAGACGATATAAATAAATAAAATATTTTCAAAAAAGTTATTTCTTACCTTACAATGAATTTAAAAAAAAAGAGGACTACCCTATGATCTCATTATTGTTACATTGCATCCTAAAAATGAATTATTCTCTACTACAGACATTAAAAATACTCCTTCAGTAAAAATTTCACTTGATTCATGTATGAAAAAATTAGTTATGAAACATCTGCTTCATAAACCTCACAATAAATATAGTCCTTATTCTACCAGCAGTCAAAATGTTTGTAGAAAAAACTTTCCAAAAAAATTATCGAAAAAATTCTAGTTGACAATTCCATAGTAGTATCCTATAGTAAAATTTTGTTGTACAAGTATAACTGCCACATTAATATTGTATATTGCACATCTATTCAAAGTATAAAGTATAATTTTAGTTATATTCATAAAAGAGGATATAGAGAATTTTGTAAAATAATGAGAATTGATATAAACACTCATACAAATGATCTAAAAACATTTTACGAAGTATCAGAGGAAGTAGATGGTCACTATTTAAGTCCTATGGAAGCAGAATGGTGGTTGCAGAAACTTTCTCTTTGTGGACAAAGTCTTTCGGTATTTATCTTACCAGCACACGTTGTAAATAAACAAGAATTATTATTTGAAGAAAATAAGATGCTTAAGGCTATAGAAAACACAGAGACAGCTCTGACGGTTTAATACAAATAAAATAAAAAAGATAAAAAAATAAATAAAAAAGATTTTGCACAAATAATTTGCTATGTTAATGTTCTAGAATACTTCTATTTAAATGTAGTAACAAAAACTTGGTGAAACGGAACAGAGTTTGAAATAATTTAACGATGTATCGACTTAACATAGTACCCCCTGAAAAGTCGAAGCATTTTCAAAACTAATTTTAAACCGCACTGACGGAGCAAAATCTTTTGAAATGTTAAAAATAGTTAACGGAATACTTTATAGTGCATTTAAAGATGCTGCTTTGCTTTAGGTTTAGTGGAACACAATTTCTACATTCATAATGTTTTTGAAGAAGCATGTAACGTTCTGCTGCTCTGCAAATTGAGAAAAAAGCTTAAGTGGTTTTAAATGTCTAAAGATATTTAGAGCAAAAATGTCAAAAAACAACGATTTTCCGTGGGTGTGGTGGCGCACCAAGCTCATGCCGTAGGCTATGCCCCCTCTCCGCATTATGGCTCTGGAGTTTCCCAGCGGCTGCGTTAAATGGAAATGCGCATTAAAACTAACGATATCTCGAAAACCACGTAAAGTAAATTGATATTTTTTTAACATGGGGTAGCTTTTAATAATATTAAGATTGCGCATATTCACTACTTTATATAAATAATTAGAGGACTTGTATCACCATTGTTAATAACTTTTTCAACTTACTGTTGCTGTTTTTTCTTTCTGCACGTGCCAAAATTGTAGGAAACGGTTCTATTCGATCAAACTACACTTAAATAACTATTAAAGTTATTAGAAAATGTTGCAAAATAATTTATTTATAGCAATAAAAATATAATTTTTTTCAACCCAAAAAACAAAAATACAACTATTTTGAAATTATTGTTGAATTATTATTGTTATTATTATATTAAAATTGGTTTAAGTATTTGAAACCCGTGTTAAAACATCCGAAAAAACAGTCTGTTTAACATTGTCTTTGTTTGTCTATGGCTGTCCATCACATTAAGCCATAATTATGACTGCAAGAGATAAGTCATTATTATGACATGTCTCAAAAAGAAAACTTAAACAGGCTTTTGTAATTCAAGAAATTACTAGGCTTATTTTTTAATGCGTTTAACGTGTTCTTTAGAGTAATATTATACTTAATGTATACAGTTCTGTAACTGGAGTAGACAAGATGGCTGATATGAAGCTGTTATCTCATGCGAATTTGCGACGCCTTGATTGCCTAAAATGATGGTTTACTGTAATGTGAATTTATTATAAAATTGTTACTTACATTACTTCTTTGTCAAGTTCAAATTGAAAGTGTTGTGCAATAAGGGGATACTTTGCATGTCACGAAATATTCTAACGGCGCGGGCGTTGATATTTTATGGGACATTACTACAGAATCCATAATGCTTTATCGAAATAACACAGAAGAAGATACTGGATTATTGTTACTACACTTTTGTAAGATCGTTGTTATTATTGCACATTATTATGATCTAAGTATGTAACACTGTGAAAATCATTGTCATGTTTGTTTTATAAATACAAAATAATGCTTTTTGCGTACTTTCGTACACACTCACGAGTAGTTTCTTACAATAATATTTAATATGACTGTGCAAGTGGAAAGTATACGGTAATGATAAGATAAGTTCTTAATTTTTATCATTTCTGTTGCGATTTGTCGTCATATTCATGTTTTTTAAGGTATTTATTCTTTTATTTACGAATGTATTAATCGATTTTTAAGGATAGTTGTGAGCTAGTAAAAATTAAATAATCAGTTTTAAATTATCATTATGAAATTAAATGTCTACTAATTTAATGGAAAAGTCAATTGGATTGTGAGAGAGAAAATTCAAGTATCTAACGGAGTGTGTGGGATTCTGGTACCAATTGGTTAGTACTGTATAATTTTGTTGAATAATAATTTCTAAATCCAGGAAATTAATGCTGTTGTTACTACTTATCTCAATAGTGAATTGTAATTTAGGACATTAGATATTAAAATTGTTTTTAGTGTAGTTAATATATTTAGTAGGCACACATATAAGGGTATCATTCACATAGCGTACATACAGTGGAACATCAAAATATAACCATTTTAAGCATATAATTTCAAGTAACCGCATAACAAGATCACACAGTACCGGACTACAAGGACTTCCCATGGGACAGTACTAACTATTCGGTACCGAAAACTCACGCACTTCGCCCGATACTTGTGTTTTCTCTTCCACCATCCAATACAACATTAAATGACTATTAGTTACATGCTAGTAGACTTTTCCATTAAATTAGCAGACACTAAATTTCATAATGATAACTTGAAATTGATTGATAAATTTTTATCAATTAAAAACTATCCTCAAAAATTTATTGATACTTTTGTAAATAAAATAGTAAATACCTTAAAAACATGAATATGATTGACAATCGCAATAGAAATGATAATAATTATTAACTAATCTTATCATTATCTCATATTCCCCACTTGCGTTATCGTATTAAATATTATCATGAAAAGCGTCATATTGGTCTTGTATACAGTTTGAAAAATAAGTTAAATTTATTTTTTTTCTCTTGGAAAGGATGTAACTGAGCCACTCGATAAAAAAACGTCGTTTACCATTTACCTTATGCAAATTACAACTGCTGTTCTATCGGACAAACATCGACAGTTCTACAATTAAGAATGGCAGAACACAAAAGAGACATAAGGAAAAAAAAGGACAGTTTCGTACTATTACAACACAGCCTTTAATTTACACATAACTTTAATTTTGATAAAATAAGAATTTTAGACATAGAACAAAATAATAGAAAATGCCTTTTTTCGAAACATTAAATATGCATTACTTCAATAATAATATTAATAGATAACAAGATACAGAGAAATTGAAAAATTGTTATAAGCCTCTCATTAGGTAAATTAGGAAAGAGAATTCACTTGATGTACATGATTTTCGTAGCCCTTTTCATTCATAGTATTAGAAACATGTACTGTTTAAGTGCTTCTCACAAAAACTGCTTGCGATTTTTGTTTGATTGTATTTCGTGCGTGTACTATGTCATTTGTGTATATGCAGAGTATGAAAGCAGCTAAACTTGAAAGTCTGACGACATAACAATTTTACATCCTTCTTGTAAGAGTTAGAGGTAGGTTATACACTTAACTAAATTTTCGTTCATTGTAACTTATAAAATTTGTATTGTAAAGAATTTTTATAACTATTAGATTTTTGTTGTCCAAACGGCCTAAAAGTTATTTTGTTTTCTGAATAAATACATGATATGACAATACCACCATTAGATGTTTTAAATCATTTATTAACTGTCATTAGACGTTTTATAGAATTAAGGAAATTTAAATTTTTATTTTATATTAAATTAAATTTAGTTTTATAGAATTATTTTATTAAAATTTGTCATAAAACTGAATATGGAATGTTTTTATTGTTGATACATTTCATTAGTCATTATTCATACATTACGGTCTTACATAACACATTCAAAAATCTATCGCAAACTTACTCATAAAATAAATGCAAGATTATCATTTTGATAATAACTTACTTATAGATTTAATACAACGAGAAATATGGTCGCTTTAAAAAAATTTTTTTGATATTGTTCTTCTAAAAACATTCAACGCTTGAGAGTAAATCAACAATTTTTTAATTTTTCTCTCAAAAAACATGTGACAAAAGTAAAGTGACGAGCCTTTGAGGAGAGAAGATGTAGTACGTATGCGCCATCGATAAGTCGTCGATCAGCTTATGGTGGCCTTCGAAAAGCATCATTGGTGGTGTGGCTGGAGAATCTGCGTAGATATACACTGGAGATGGCTTGTCTGAAGGTCATAGTAGTGTGTTGTGAGGTGAGGATTAGCGTTTTGTAGATAAGTGTGAGAAAGGAACTTCGAAGGTAGCGCCGGAGTTGGGATTATTCGTGTGCATGGAATGTAGAGAGTGACGGTAAAAAAGTGGGCGTAAAGATGCGAGTGTGTGATTGTTATATACTATAGATTTTCCTGTTGTTCATGATAAAAGTAGTGATCATAAATGTTTATCGAGTGCTTCGAAAGATAAAGAATTTAAATTGAATTAACCAATAGTTCTTTACGCTAAGGACCTCTCACTCAAATGGCAACTTTTTAAGTACAACTCATTCACATTAAATATGTTGTCTTGGTCAAAATAATCTTATCTATTAAAAATATCCCACAAACAATTTATAATATTTTTAAACTCTATATAAATAAGTAAATAAAGTAGCGCCCATCAATCTGTAGGTAAATCGGCAGACTAGCTTAGCCACAATTCGGCATACTAGCTTAGTCGAACTAAGAATGGAACTGAGGACTATCAAAAACAAGATGGGTCCAAAAGACTATTCTTGTGAAACGCCTGAAGTAAAAAGAGGACAATCCGTTTGACCACCATCAAGCTTGACAATGATGACGACGACGGCCTTGGAGCAACCCGACAGATAGAAATGAAACCACTGAAGAAAATTCATGGTAAATCTTATTCCACCCATAATTCTCAACAGCACTGAATGGCTAATGGAATCAAATGCTTGCCGAAATTCAAACAAGACCAGTGTGTCGTCTTTTCGTTCTTCATTCCCAGTGCAAATCCTCGGTCAACTTAAGAAGCACTGACTGCGTACTATAGCCCACGCAAAACGGAGACTGTATGGGTAAAAAAAGCCCTTAGCTCTCCAGATAATTCGTTACCTGGCGCGTCAAGAGTAGATCCTGTACCTTCGCAAAATGCGCCATGTTTGCCAGTGGACGTACATTCGAAGAATCGATAGGCTGTGCAACCGTAGAGAGTGGGACAACTGTAGACTGTGGTCAAAGAGAAGAGTGTGCATTAGTAGCAAACGAGTGATTAATAAGATACGTAAGAACAGGTACTATTGCAGAAAAGGAAACACAAAAACAGAAGAGAGACAGTCCGTCAAAGCTTCAGCCTTTCAAGCAGACCTCACAGTAAGCCATCGCTTGACATACTGCCGCACAGTGGAGTAATGGGAATTTTTTACTTTAAAAGTTTCTATGGATCACAATTTTCGACCGATTTTGATTGCTTTCTTTTATTTCAAAAAAAATGATTTGGAAAACATTGCTCGAGGCCAGTTTTTAATTTTTTACTAAAATTAACTTTAGCCAACCTCAAATATCAAAAATTAATTATTTGTGCTGGATAAAACTTTATTATCAATGAATAAGTTGACTTTGTTTAATAAAATCAGGCAAAAATGATGACCAAATGTATATTAAGACTACTTCTGCTACATGCCATATCATGGTCGACCAAAATCTGATGAAATGCCTAAATTTGAACAAAAATTTACTCTCAAAAATTTTCGGGGTTGCTGATTACGGATAAATGATCCAAATTTTCAAATTTAAAATGGTGGATCCAATATAACAAACCATTATCACAGACGTCAGTTTATTTTTCTAAATATAAGTTTTAAACTGAAAAATTAAGAGAAAAAATCCTAAAAAGACAAGACAAGAAGACAAATATTTTTTGTGTTTATATTCACAGAGATCACATAATGAGTACAATGCATATGCTTTCACGATTGTTTGAAAAGTAATTTTAAAAATTTTGGCTCTAGAGTAAATCTGTTACCTTAAATGTTATCAGTTACTCATTAGAAACGTAATCAGTAAGCCAAAAAGTTAAGTCATTCATACACGGAAAAAGAAATCAAGCATCTGTAGCATGAATACCATCCATATATCGACAGTGTGAGAGAAGTATTGGGTTAAACGCATCGGTTCACATAGCAACACTGTGCGATACAGGTATAGACGGTATAAGATGTGCTCAAACGAATGTAGTATGGTCTGCTAGCGTATACACTGTGACACACATGGTCGTAGCGCGTGGAGCCCACGCGCAAAGTGTTTCGTGTGTACTCATACTGATTTTAAATGAGAGACATGCATGAGATGCACAGGCATCTCAGGTATTCTACGTACCTATCATAGGGTTGGTCTTTTTCACTGTGCTTACTAAGGTATACTTAATCTATTAGAATACACATTACTGTAAATTCAAGGGCTGTCCAATGATGAAATATTACGTACAAAAAATTTTTTATATATTTATATGGCAGAAAAATCCTAATAATTTGATATAATCAAGACTTAATAATAGACAATTCTTTAGATATAAATACGTAGTTCCAACTTCTACTGATATTAACCGATGTGATTGACATCATAGTACATAATTAGTTAAATCCATCATTTCAACACATAGTCGTAACAAAAAATTATTTTTGTCTTTACCTAAAGCAATTTTAAAAAATTTTACAAAAACTATGAGGAATATTTCTGTTGGCATTGTCATACTGTTTAATCTTTTTGCGCTAGCACAGGTGCTTATTAATTTACCTTTTGCCGTATAACCTTCAAAATTGTAACGTATACTGATGTTGTTTCGGTGATTGTCTCCGCTCTCTCTCTCTCTCTCTCTCTCTCTATCTCTCTCTCTATATATATATATATATATATATATATATATATATATATATATATATATAATGCACTCAGCGCAGGGTGTTGACAAATAAAGTTGAGCACAATTCACATGTAGTACACTTGAACAAAATATTAGTAATTAATGATGAACAATCGCCACATTAATTTAGTACTCATGAAAGAAATAACTATTACCTTGGTTATTCATCATTATACACATAAAATCATACGAGCATCACACATATCACATCAGTATATCAGCTGTTATGAATGCGTATTGCAGACCACGTATGTTATGTATAGGGTATGCCTATAGCTCCCACTCGAATTCAGCGTGCGTACACGCGAAACACTTTGCGCGTGGGCTCCACGCGCTACGACCGTGTGTGTCATAATGTATACGCTAGCAGACCATACTCTATTACTTTGAGCGCATCTCATACGATCTATACTTGAAATCCAAGCATTGCACACGTGAATCGATAGTCACACTAACGCAGTATAGATTCTCATGCTACAACTGCTTGATTTTTTTTTCAGTGTAATCTATGGAAAATTTTTCGATAAAATTGTTCACTGCATAATTTTTGTTCACGCCTCTATTTTAGTAAAAAAAATCACCTAATCTTATACCGACAAACAGATCAAAGTATTTATGAATCTTTCACTCAGAAACTACGCCATCTACACAAATTTTACAAAGGCACTTTTTTCATCACGATTTAACAGTGATTAAAACAGTACTTTTGATTTTCCAGTATTTGCTAGCTTAAGAAACTATATTGGCCGTATTGGATTGGCCACTTTGGATTTTAAAATTTGGATCGTGAATTCGTAATCAGCATCCCCAAAAATCAAACAGTAATAATTTTTGTCTAAATTTAGGCAATTTATCAGAAGTTTGGTTGGTCGTATTGGATCCACCATTTTATATTTAAAAATTTAAATCATTTATCTGTAATCGGCAACGCCAAAAACTCAATTTCGGTCGGTCATATTGAATGCGCTATTTTGAATTCATACATTTGAAACAATAATCACAGGCGATACTGGAGTCCAATGTAAGCAATGTATCATGGATTGCGGGTACCCCCCCCCCCCTGAAGAGATCTTTAATCTCACTGTTAGTCTACGCTGAGTGGACACAAGACATGTAGACAAGTGCTGAGCCAGTGTTGAAAGTAACATTGAATGCAATGGCGACTGTGGCTCCCCACCAATGATTTCAAATCTACGAAGAATGACCCGATACCGATATGGATCACGTACACCTTTGATGGCTCCTTGCAAATACGTATAAAGAAAATCACGACACTTTCGTACTAAAGTCGCTGTTTTTTTAACAAATAAATATAAATCAATATTTGCCAAGGATAAATATGATATCGGTACTGTAAAAGATTATGAAGCTCATATAGACTTAATGATAGAAAAATATTGTTATAAACGTCCATATAGATGTACAATTAAAGACAGAAAAGAAATAGAAAATCAAATAACAAAATTATTAGAAAAAAATCTTATTGAGGAATCATACAGCCCATTTGCGGTTCCAGTGACCTTGGCATACAAAAAAGAAGATCAAAAAAAATCTAGGTTATGTATTGATTTTAGAGAATTAAATAAAATTATTATTCCTTAGTCACAACCTTTTCCACTAATTGAAGACTTGATGGTAAAAACAGTAAACTGCAAATATTTTACAACATTGGATATCAATTCTACATTTTGGTCAATTCCTTTAAAAATTCAGGACAGACATAAAACTGCTTCTATAACACAAGAAGGTCACTTTCAATGGACTTGCCTTCCATTTGGGTTAAAAACAGCACCAGCAATTTTCCAAAGAATATTAAGTAATATAATCAAAAAATATATTCTAGCTAATTTTTCAGTCAATTTTATAGACGATATATTGATTTTTTCAAAAACATTCGAAGAACATATGGTACATTTATCAAAACTTTTAGAGGAAATACTTAGCGAAGGTTTTAGGCTAAAATTTTAAAAATGCGTTTTTGCCAATAAATATGCATATTATTTAGGTCATAAAATAGAAAATAACTAAATTAAACCCCTAAAAGATTATTTGACTGCAGTAAAAAAATTTTCACTTCCAGAAACAAAAAAAAATATACGTCAATTTTTAGGTAAAATTAATTTCTATCATAAGTTTATACCAAAAATTGCAATAATTCTTAAGCCATTACACAATCTATTGAGAAAAGATGTTCAATTCAACTGGTCGAAAGAATGTCAAGAATCTTTTGATAAAATAAAATTATTTCTATGTTCAGAACCAGTTTTAAAAATTTTCGATCCAGAGATCCCAATTGACATTTATATAGATGCAAGTATCCCAGGTATAGGTGCTGTAATAAAACAAACAGATAAAAATGGAATCAGTAAGCCAGTGGCCTATTTCTCAAGGAAATTAACATTAACACAAAAAAAAGGCGATATTTCTTGAATGTTTGGCAATAAAAGAAGCAGTAAAATATTGGCAACACTGGCTGATGGGAAAGGAATTTACAGTATACTCCGATCATAAACCTCTAGAGAACATGAATATAAAGGCTAGAACAGATGAAGAACTTGGTGATTTATCACATTATTTATCAGAGTATAATTTTAAAATAAAGTATAATCCAGGAAAATCAAACCAAGAAACTGACTGTTTAAGTAGAAATCCAGTTCCAGGACCTTACGAAAATGAGGATGATTTTCCAAAAGTAGTTAATTTAATTAATATACGGGATGTAAAAAGCGAACAAATTAGAAATTTAAATTTAAAAAATTATAAAAATAAACTGAAATTGAAGAATGATATTTATTACAAAAAAATGAAAAATAAAGAAAAGAAAAAAATGGGTCGTGGGACCCACGATAGAAGTGACACTTCAAGTATCAAATATTGAACTCATTTTATACAGAAAATTATGTGAGAAGCAATCATATGTGTTATTATTACGAGTTAAGATAGACCTACAATTTCATAAAGATAGACCGCAAATACGAATTTGAGGTTATGTAATCATAACAAATGATACCTCAATTTGTGCGTCTCAATATTTTATTTCCCCTATAGGATACCCGTAAGAAATCGGTATTTTTGGCCTATTTTGCTTCTCCGTCGAGATATGACGATTTTTCTTATTTTATGAGGTTATGTTGTCATGAAGACACTTTAAATTTCTTCGCGCACATCTGTATTTTTAATGTTTAAAGTATACTGTAATTTATTCGCAATTTACAACTTCAATTTCATAAAGATAGAGCGAAAATACGAATTGGAGGTTAGATAATTACAACAAATGACACCTCTATTTATGCGTCTCGATATTTTATTTCCCCTTTAGGATACCCGTAAAAAATCGGTGTTTTTGGCCTATTTTGCTTCTCCGTCGAGATATGACGATTTTTCTTATATTATGAGGTTATATTGTTATAAAAACACTTTAAATTAATTTGTGGACATCTCTATTAATTTTTAAGGTATACTATAATTTTTTCGCAATTTATAACGCACACGTTAGAAAAGTACAACTAAAATACGAATTTGAGGTAATTTAATAACAAATAATAGCTCATTACACACATACACACACACAGTGGCTGGAGTTGGAGTAGTGGGGATGCCTGTTAGTATTGCATGTGGTGGCAAGGGGAACGTGGAAGAGAGAGAGAGCGGCTGGAGTGGTGGGGGGCTAAGAGATTTCGTGTCGCTCGAAAAAATTCACAACGTGCCATAAGAAGTTTCACTTCAAAAATCATATTATCAGAAGAACTAAGTGTAAAACTAATAGAAAAAGCGCATAAAACTTATTGTCATATAGGAAGAATCCAAATGATAAAAACAATAACACCATTTTACACTGCCAAAAACCTAATTGAAAACATTAAGAAAATTTGTAATAGTTGCGAAATTTGTATAAAAAATAAATCAAGAAGAAAATCCAATTATGGTTTGATGTCACATTTGGGTCCAACGCAATATCCTTTTGAGATTGTATCCATTGGAGGTTTTGGTGGATCCCGCTCGACAAAGAAGTATTTACACCTTTTAGTTGATCATTTTACCAGATATGCTTAAATTTCAACATCAAAACATCAAAACTCTCAAGACTTCATTATATTAACAAAGACTGTGACACAAAACTACAATATTAAAATAGTTTTAACAGATCAGTATCCTGGAATAAACTCCAAAGAATTCAAAGAATTTCTAAATAAACAAAACATAAAATGGTTTTTACTGCTGTTGATGCACCGTTCTCAAATGGTCTTAATGAAAGACTAAACCAAACATTAGTTAATAAAATACGGTGTCAAATAAACGAATGTAAAAATAAAATTTCATGGACAACTGTTGCACATAAATGTATTGATACGTATAATAAAACAGAACATACAATCACAAAATTTGCTCCAAAATACCTACTGGAAGGCAAAAATGTAAACATCTTACCCCAAGAATTAAAATCAAAATGTACGGACAATGACCTACAAAGAGATAGAAAATATGCTTCGAAAAACTCAAACTCTCATAATTACAACAAACAGAAATTTGACCGACATCGACAAGATTTACAGCAAAACATAGGAGACCAAGTTTACGTGGAAAATGGAAATCGAATAAACAGGAAAAAACTGGAAGAATTAAGAATTGGACCATATGAAATACTAAATAAAATTTCTAACTCAATTAATGAAGTAAATACTGGACACATAACAAAAGAGTCAAATTTTTTTCACATTACAAAGCTAACTCTGGTGTTTGAGGATCATTAAACAATCACTTATCATTTTGTGCGTAATCGTTTTTACCGGGAAAGGGAGATATAAAAAAAATCACGACACTTTCGTACTAAAGTCGCTGTTTTCTTTAATTTTAAATTCACCGCGTTGCCCACAGAGGTGCTCGACGGTTGGCACAGTGAAACTGTAGTTTAGAGGAGATGACTAAGCACTTTTAGAAGGATACGAGTATACACGGTGTGAGAGAAAAGAAGTGTTGTTGATAAACTCAAATGATAGTTAACAGAACTAGAATAAAAGCTTTAAATGTTGTTTCTTTTGTTATTACAGGTATGAATTTTGTAATTAATTATAATTTTGTTTTTTTTGCACATAATGTAAATAAATCTTTTGTTTTTACGGAGAAAACCAATAAAGTTTTTATTTTAAAATTCCAAATTTCTTGATAGAATAAAAAAGAACACATTACATACGTATTACGAGCTGCCCTTATATCATGTTATAAAGCTGACCTCAACTCCTGGTACCGAAAAGATAAAATGGGCTGCCTGTGCTTCTAGCAAGGGGAAAGTCTGTGACGCGTTTGGTGCTTAACCAAAGGGGCGGTAGTATTGAGTGCTGTGTTCAGAATCCCACGAAAATCGTCAAGCTTTTCTTCAAGATTTATCTCCAAATTTATGCCAATTTTAGACAACCCTAACGAGACTTCTTCTGAAAATTTGGCAACCAAGAAGCGCTGAAAGTCGTGGCTCGTGGAAGGACTGGCACCACCTATACTACGAGCATATCATTAATGTAAAGAAAATGATGCCCGTTTATATACGGGTCATTAGATAAGACTATGGACATAATCTTTTCATTAGAATAATTAATAATAACGTTGATCCACGTGTCAAAAAAAAGTCGGTGATGCGTTACTCCGCTAGGAACAACGTATAAAAAGTACTCGGATATAAAATGACGCAGGAGCTTAGCAAAATAATCATCGCTAACAATATCAGAATTTAAGACGCTTATTATCACAAAGTTCGAGAATCGCTGAGGAGTTGCTTAGATCACACTAAAAAAGTCAATAAGGACATTTCCCTTAGGATTCCTGTATAACGACGTGAAAAGCTTACGTCTCCCTCCCCCCACAGAGATGTAGATCCACTAATAAGCACGCGGTTTTGTTTAAGCGTGATATCTGGAATGCTGCCATTAATTTAAAAGGAAGATTCCGTTGTACGTAGTAGCCCTTGCCGCTGCCCTGCATATACTCATATCTCCTGCTAGTCGCCCTCAATCCCCTATTATTCCGGGCGAGCTCAGAACCTGGTAATTGAAATAATGTTAAGCACTTGGCTGGGGTAAGTCATGACTCTGAGATTGATAGTACATGGATTCATATAGCTGTAGAAGAATACTTACCTTGGGCAAAAAACTAACATTTGGATGGGTAATATGGATAGATTCTTGAAGATGCGCACTCATCGGTTAATAGCGAAGCGAAAGTCATGCGAGAGACTGTAAATTATCCTCTGACGGGATGCAATGACGTATTGAGTGGTCCAGAGATACGTAGAGATAGAAAGTCGAGTAAAGTAGAGTGAGAAGAGAGAGAGAGAGGCGTGTGTTGGGCGTGGATCGGGTTGTCTGAGTGGAAGATGATTGTCCAGGGACAGAAGCTTGGTGGGCATGACTACTGGAATCACGAGCGAGGTAATGCTTGTGGGACGATTAGGATCTGTTGCACTACACTGTTTAGAGACATTATAAGTGTAGAGAAAATTCGATGTTGTCTGAGTCTTGGCAGTCAACGAAAGACAGACGGTCTATTGTGGTAGGGCGCAGTAGTATGTGTATTCGAGGTGTAGTGGAGTCTGAGTTTTAATAGTTGGTAAGGGCCGTCTGTCCATTGTGGTAGGACGTCCTAAAGTGTGGGTGTCCGAGTCCCGGCAGATTGGCTGGCGTAGCCAATAGCCCACTGCGGTAAGACTTCGTGCGCGAAAAGGGGTAATGTGTAGTACGTGGTCCGGTCGATGAGTCGATATGTAGGATAGTTCGTGGTCAATGTGTTGCGTGGTGGTCAGGTGTTCTCGCGATTGAATTGGTTGTTGTAACCTCAGAGCTGGTCGTTCTCTATGTCACGTGCATGAAGATTCGTATGAGTGTATAGGTGTGCGTTTATAAATCTTTGAGTATTAGAAGTTAGCGCTAGAAGTGGATACACTTCTTTGTAAGATTCATCTTACGTAAATAAATGAACGAGTGAAATGGAAGTGAATTCTGTGTTATGTGAATTTTATTGTTTAAATATGATGTGTGTATCCTGGTCATTTCCCACCAGAACTGTTCGCTTCCCGACGGACAGTTCGTGCTGGTGCCTTCTCTAGATATACGGTTTTTATCGTGAAAGCAGAGTAAAGCCAAACATGGGCGTTGTAGGATGTGTCCAATCGGCGTAGTCTGTCGTTTTAGGTGGTATCCATGATTTATGGTAGTTTTAGTGCGTTGGTTTTGGAACGGCTCCATGTTGGCGTATAAACATCAACAGGATATTTTAACTTAACAATGGACTTGGCTACACATACCTGAAATAAGACAGCTTTTTGAAAAAGTTGACTAAAACTCACATTTACGATATGTTTTGTATCTTTTAACCAATTAATTTTACGGTCGAGTCCCGTTAAATACTCTTAAGTGATGTTATTTCAGATAGAAATGCTATGAAAAAAAAAAAATGTATTCAATTCAGTGTCACCAATCAGTTATAGTAATAAAAAGAAGAGCAATGACTGTCGCAAAAAACGGAGATTTCATGGACATCAACTAAAAATACATTATTTCTTTTTTAACTGCTATATTTTAGCCCATTTTTATTTTAACCTATGATTTTTACCACTAAAGAGAAATCAATGGAAGAAGAAAAGAAAGAAAAGCAAAAGATAACAATAACATGTGAGCTACTATTCTCCTTGTGTAGGTAAGTTGATGAGTTGTTTTAAAGATAGTATTCTGCATTCTGAAATCTGAGCATGAATTGTTTTTGAAATCAGAGTCCGAATGGTTGTAGTTGTATTTCTTTTATGATTTATAGCGTAGATAGTTGCTTTATTTTAAACGATATCGGATAATGTGTAGTACGGTTTTTTTGTGTACGGGTTCTCTGAAACCGTTTTTAAAATACTTAATAAATAATAAGTGCGATAATTACAATGAAAAAATTTTTATTAAAAACTGTAGTAAAGTAAATTTTTTGCTAGAGTTGTCCTCGCTTATGATTAACGATTTTTCTGAGTTTTCCTTCTACCTCTTGCGATGATAGGGCATCATTTAGTTCAGGCCATTTTGTGATTATTTGCTTTTTTTATTCCAAGTTGATTGTATTGTTGATAATACAAAAAAGTATATTGTGAGACAGTAATGCTAATTGTTTGAAGTTAATTCATTGGTTATGGGTGCATTTTGTAGCTAGTATATTTATAGTTTCTGATTAAAGGAAATGTTATAGTGACGGCTAATCTTCCGTCATCTATTACAGCGGTTGTACGGTTAAAAATGTATTACTCAGCTATAGACATTATCTATGGGAAGTTAATACTTATTAGTAAACAAATAAATCTTTTTCACTATTTGACTTAGTTGTTCTGATGAATGTAATAAAGGATGGCGATAACCTTTGGCAATAGTTTTAATGGTTGTAATAAATGTTTAATGAAATTGCAGAATATTATATAAGATTTTTCAATTGAACACTATTCATATGGTTATTGGCTGTAAAGTTATATTCACTTTTTTTTGCTCTGATGAATGCTTTGTTTTAGTTATTCTTTTATGTACGTGTTGTGTTAGTTTTAAATTCTTAGTTTTGTTTTTAATGGATATTTTTCCCTATCGTCTGCGCCCATTGTTTCAAAAACCTTTTTTGACATTGACTTCACTAGTTGATAAGGGACACCCCTTGTTTTTATGTTATAAAACTCGTTCAAGGTTGAGTCAAAAATTTTGTTGGTTGACTTAAAAATTTCTGTACCTCAAATTCAAAAAAATTAATGTTTTTATATAGTTATTTAAAGTGTATCAGAGGTATTAGTACACCATGTCCTACACCATGGTTGAGGTAGTGCTGTGACCCACTATTTTTTTTCTGAAATTTTCTTAACGCTTATTAATTGCATTATTAAATATGTATAAAAATGTGACATTACATTTTTATACTCAGTTAATAACGAATAAACTAATAGAATATTTAAACCATGGAAAAAGCTCGTAGCCCTCTTTACTACAAAAGGATAGAAATCATGTTTATTGAAGTATGTCAAATAATAGACATCGTCGTAAAACAATATTTAAATAATTATTTCATTGATTTAATACATTTATTTATTATTTAAATGAACTGTGCAAGAACATTTTGGATAATTTCATATTTTTGCTAATGTAAAGTAATTTAATTTTTTATATCTACTTTTAGTTAGCGTCAAAAATTTCTCTCCAAACAATATTTTCTATTTCTTAATTATCATCACTTTATATTAGAATATAAATTCCATTTTCCTTTTTGGATCTTGATAACGCGACATTTAATTGACCATGCAAAAACAGTAGTTTTTTGAAATATAATCTAATATTATTAAAACTTAGACCTTGAGATTTATTAATACTCATTGAAAACGCGAAGACTAAAGGAAATCGTTTTCTGTGTAACATAAAAAGTAATGATGATGGTAAGCTTTCACAAATATTGTTTAGAAATTCAGTCGGAAAATTTGACTCCTCAACTTATTCACTTTAACTCTTATTTAAGGCTTATCATTGCTCTCATTACCAGTATATTTAAGATTACACATCGTTTTTCATTAGTGTAAGATAGTTATATTTTGTCTAATAAACAGTAAATTATGTTAAAAATATTACTACTTGTTAATGTTGCCATTGGCTTCGTGTCTTCAGTTAAGCAGGCTGTACTTTCAGATCCGCCCCCCTACGCGCTCTAGGCGCTGACCTCCCAGTCTGTAAATCAGTTAATAACTTAATTTTTTTAGTTTGCTTTTTGAAGTTAAAACAATAAAAAAAGTCCTTGTAAAGTAGTTAAAAAGTCAAAACATAAATAGTGTAAATTTATGAAGTATCTTTGAATAAATTTATAAAACAATTTTTTGCCTCGTTTTTTATCGCAGAAAATAAACAAAAAGATAAAATTTAAAAAACATTTTAAATTATTTTATTGATTACATAACGTTTCCGAAAAAAAAAGATCTTATACGTTCTTTTTACTTTACTTCAACATTTTAACATGCAATTCTAATTAGGCCTAATATTAAGTACAGATAAGAATGTGCAAAAAAGTAATTAAAAAAAAAAAAAAAAAAAAAAAATGGTGGATATACTCTCTGACAGTAATAAATCTCTCTGATCGTAAGTCACGATTTTAAGAATTATATGTGAACAAACAGTTAAAATTTTTTTTATTGGTGGCCCAGGAGGTTCAGGACAAACATTTCTATATAAAATATTGATTTATTATTTTATTTTTCGCGGAAAAAAATTTTTATCTATGACATGTATAGCATCAATATTACTTTCAAAAAGAATGACCAGGTATAGATGATTTCGTTTACCATTAGACTTGAACAATGTAGAAAGTTTGTTCTTGGAATTCATGGAAGAAAAATTGGAAAAAGTTGATTTAATTATATGGGACAAAGGCTCCTATGATCTTAAAAAAAGCCTTAGAAATAGTTGGAATAACATAACGTGATTTATGTGATGCAAATATTCATTTTAGTAATAAATTAATTGTCTTAGAAGGCGATTTTAGACAGATCCTTCTAGGTTTAAAAAATAATCATAGAAGCATATTTATACAAAAAAGTATTAAATCATCATATCTTTGGTCGTTGTTCCGTATTCTAAAACTTAATATCAATGTTTGTTAAATTGGCGAAGCAATTTAGAAACTATCATTAGATATCGAAGAAGGCAAAGTAAAATTATTGTAAGTACCAAACGAATAAAAAACTGATGTTCGTTCGAATATTTTTGGTAAAGATATTAATCATTCCAAAAAAAAGCGTTATACTTACTTCTGGTAACAAACGTACTTACTTTTTTAAAAATAAAATTCTAAATCATGTTAAAGGAGAAATTAAAACATATTACAGCATAGATCATGCTACTTACAAGAGTGTCGATGAATATGATAATGATATTTATATAAGTTTTCTAATTGAATTTCTAAACAATATTCATGCAGGCTTACTACCGCATAAGCTTAATTCAGAAATTAAAGCATTGTTATGTTGATACGAAATTTAAGTACAGTTGATGGCTTAAGTAACGGTACAAGATCATTAATTAAAAAATTACTTTAGTACAACATTGAAGAAAAAGTTAGAATAGGAGAAAAAATTGAAAAAAGAGTTTTGGTACCAAATATTACAGGATTTATTTTCAAATAGAATGTTATCATAATTTAGAAATAGCATGTATTGTTTGGAAAGAAAATTTTTGTTGTTAACTAATGTAAAGTAGATAAAAAAAATTTAATTACTTTACATTAGCAGAAATATGAACATGTACGAAATATTCTTACCCACTTCATATAAGTTATAAGAAAAAGTGTTAAATCAATAAAATCATTATTTAAATATTGTTTTATGACGACGCACATTATTTGACAAATTTCAATAAACATGATTTGTATCCTTTTGTGGTAAATAGGGCTATGAGCTTTTTCGAATATGAACGTGGAGCTAAGAAGTAGTAAAAAAAGCCTGTTTAGAAATTATATAGAGGCTAAAAGGTTTTTAAAAAAAGTATTAGAAAAGCTAAGAGTGAAACTGCATAAACTAATAAAACTGAAACTAAACAAAAATGATGATGGGGAGTGAAGGGGTGGCAATAAAGGGGCTAAACAAAAATTTAACCTAATAAAAATATAGTTAAAACTTGTAGAGTTATACTTTATTTAAAGAGGGGGTTAAGGAAAAGTAAAAGAGGGGCAGGCTAACTAAAAATGTCACCCAATAAAAATTACGATACATCTGTTCAAATTTGACCGTTTTTAAAGGAGGGTCTAAAGGGGGACTGATGAGTTGCAGAAGAAGAGTAGAAAGGGGTAAATAGTAGATTGTGTGGATATACTCTCCAAAAGTACTATATAATATGAAAAGATAGACACTAGTAGGCTACGCCCCCTGCGTGGTCTGCGAGCCAACCTTCTCAAAGACTTTTTTTGTCCAATTTTTTATATTTCTTCTTCTTGTGTTTTGTTAACTGTCTTGAATTAAATTTCTACACTTTCTTTGTTCTACGCAACCGTCACATTTTTTAATTTTTTAATTCGTTTACATAGAATTATCATATGATTTTACATTTTCTACATTTTATTGTATCACGAGTGACCCCACAGGCTTGTGTTGAATTAACTTTCTTGTGTGTTTTTCCTTACAGTATTTAATTTTAATCTTGATACAGTTTTTACCTTTACCAACATTATTTATTACGGATTTTTTTTAAGTTTCACTTTTGTTTCGTTTATTGAGTTCAGATTCTTACTTTACTTAAATAAATGATTAGCAAAAATGATAATATATGTGGACTTACGTGATCATTTTTTACGCCAAAAAAAAGTAGTAATTACTTTTCACTAGATTCAGATCGCTTTAAAATTCATCAAATGCATTGTACCAAATGTTTAGACTATCTTTTAATCCAAACAATACTCTATGCTGATTGATTGATGTATGCTTCTGATTATACTTGGCCATTTACAAACGCCGTTTGGTAGTACAAAAAGTTATTTAAATCATTAGAGTACGAAATATGTCAATTTTACTGATAGCAGAAACAGTAATAAATTAAACAATAATAAATCAAGTAACAAAGAAAAATGGCGCAGGACGTTAGGCCACATAAATTTTTAAAATAAAAACAAATTTAATAAAAACAAAATGATTAATGGCGTGCTAAAAAAATTAGAGACTATTGAAATAAAACACGCGAATTGTATTAAAAGTAAGATGATAAATAAGCCATTTGAAAATCCTAAGAGCCAAAGAAATTTTAGAAGTTAATCATACTGATTTAAACGGGCCGCGTAATACAATTGGTAATAATGAAGAAAAATATTTGTTAATGTTTGTGTATGAATACGAAAACTGCGCAAAAATCTTTTGTATAAAAAATAACTCACATACAGCAGGATAGCTAATTGCTTTGTAAAATTAGTAAAAAATGAATTATACGAAAGGATGAACAATTTATAATGCTATGATAAAAAAGCAAACAATAGCAAATACAATTAAAAATAAAACTAAAACACCATATTTAATATTTTTCAGTATTAGGCTTGACCTAGAACATTTAAAAATTGATGAAAGTGAGTTGTTTGTAGTTAACCAAAGGTGAAAAGAAAAAATAAGTGGGATAATGAAGTCTAGTTAAGAAAATTAGTTAGTTATTCTGAATATGGTTATAGACTACTAATAAACAATAAAGTAAACTTAGCTAGACTTGTTGAAAACATAAAAGATAAAATCGAAGTTATTTGCTTAAAAGATAATTGAGAAACAGAGTCTAATCAATCAAGTTAAAGTAACTTTGATTCTAAAAATTGAAGGTAGTGAAAATAGAAATTTTGAAACAGTGGATAAGGAAAACAGGATAATAAATGAAAATAAAAAAGCAATTGTGATTGAACATAATTTGCAATAACTACAGAAAATCAAAAAAGGTAATGGCATCACATTGAATGATGTAGTAATCTAATTATGCATGTAATATAAGTTAGTTACATTAATGCAAATATACCAAATATATTTGAGAAAGCGCTAGGTTCAAAAATAATCAAAAATGGTGAGAAGCCATGAATGTTAAAATAAAAAATCTTACTACAAGTGAAACGTAGAACATAGTTAAAAAGCAATAAGATAAAACAATTTCAGATGCAGCCAAGTGCAGTAAAGAAAAACACATATTGTAGTTAAGTCAACAAAAGTCCGGAAGGTCACTAGTGATACAGTAATGTACAAAATATGTAAAATCATATGATAATTCTATGCAAACGAATTTAAAAATTAAAAAATGTGACGGTTGCGTAGAATAAATAAAAAGTAGAAAATTAATTGAAGAACTATTACATGTAAGCACAGGCATAACTCTGGATATAATATACAGTGTCAATTATCTTTTTCGATTTAAGAATTGTTATAATGCAAATCAATGTAAGTGTGCAATGAGAGTGTTAAAATATCTCGTAAAGACAAAAGATATAAAATTGATTAATGATTTTGATGATAAAAGGGAAGTTTTTAACTGAATGTTAGATTTTGACTTAGCCAAGGAAAATTTAGACAGAGAACAAACAACAAGATATGTAAAAAAATGTACAATAATCTTATTTTTTGAAGAAAATCGTAAACAAAAAATGTTGCAAAGTGTATAATACTTGCAGAGTATACAATGTTCTTAGATGCTGTTACTGAAATATTTTTTGTAAAGAATTTATTGAATTTAATTTTGAAAGTGAAAATTAAAAAACGAATCGATATCTTTAAAGATAATTAAGGGCCAGTTGTGATTGCTAGAAACGTTACAAAAAAGTCAAAGTACAAAGAAGTACTGTATTACTATTCGAATAAATTTTATTAAAATAGATGCATAAATATGATGTAATCTAATCAATAAATAATGTGGCTAATGTTGTAGTTGTAAAAAAGAAAAATTTAGCATAAATATAAGAATGTTAAAATTCAAAGAATGTTAAAGAAAGTTATCGTCAAAATCAGATAAAATTATACAAAGACAATTTGTGTTGATGTAAATGTTGATCAAATAAGTGCTTTATTTTTCTTATGCATCTGTATTAACTATAGTATCGGCATAGTTTTTCAATTTCCGTTGGTTATTTTCTGCAGCATGTCCACTAAAGGAGCCAGAACCAAGACTTTGTAGCGATCATTGCGATGCGTAATTATGATCATTTTTTTGCTATCAAATTGTAATATTTGTTAAACATAATATTAGAACACAAACTATTTTTCAGGCTCAGTGGAAAAGAAAGTGTCTGTTCGTTTGAAAATTACAGTAAGTCTCGACTCAAAAACTAAGAATTAAATTTAAGTCTATTGTCACTACGTTAACAACTTCTTTCTGACATATATTTTATATTATTAAGCAAGTGTTCGCTTAAACTTTCCAAGCTCGTGTACTTACTAAATGAGAAGATTATATATTTTTATTCAATTTGGTAGCTTGTCAAAATACACATGGTTATTAATATAATGATGCCCAACCATGTAGCTCGTCCGTAAAATCATTTTTAGTTCTTGGAAAATAACATTTTTTCCGGAAACATGTGTATTTATTAAAAATTTATCTTTTTTCGGAGAAATGATTGCTAAGTCCTCAAATTCTAGGAAGAATTTATAATTATTTTCTAATATTATATTATTAGTGAGCTGAGATTGGTTACGACCTGACGGACTTAAGTCTATTGTATAGGAGAAATACAAGAACATCTCAAGAAATGATTGACTTCAGTTGCAAGAGGGTAATCAACACATGCCTCTATTCATCTTATACAACCTTTTTTCGAGTACAATAGTTGTGTACCATTAGACTAAAAAATCATTGTGAATTTTCAGGGACAACACTAGCATCGGAAGCATCACTATTATGTCTCTGACGATAGTGGTTACAGTAGTAGTGTCGAACAGCTTGCAGTTTACACACTACTCATATTACATAATAGGAAATCTTAAAGCTTTCTAGCCCGAAAACTCGAGTCATTTTAAACCTCTGAAACTAGGCCATCATGCACCCCGTACATCGTAGCATTTGAGTATCGTGCATCACAGCTCTTCTCACATAACAGATGTGGTGTTATCAAGTAGTGTTAAAAGTATAGCAATATGTATTGAAAAATGGACTTATTGTCTATCATACATCGTCACCTTAACGACTTGAGAGCGGCAGCCAACTACAAAAGCTACGGCTTAACGACTTGTATCGCTCGGTGCTGCGCGTACAATTCGTGACAGTCATTTACATAAGTATATACGCTCGGACTTAAGTGTACCAATTTACTTATATTACAATGCGCCTCCTTAAATTTATAGTGCTGTCTTTTTGTAATATTACTTAATTTGTGCCATTAACTTTCTCAAGCATTCTTTTAACTTCTACATTCTTTTATTCATATTAAATTTTTATTTATTGAAACTTATAGTGAACATGTCAGCCATGTTTTTGTAAAATCAATTTTGTTTATACTCATATTTCCATTTTTATAATTTTCATTTACATGGTGACACAGTACTTCTATGTTCTTCAAGTTTCTTGTAAAGTTTCCATACTTAGCAATCACAACTGGCCCTCAGTTATCTTCATAGATATTTATTTGCTTTTTAATTTTTACTTCAAAAATTTAATTTAACAAATTATTTATAAACAATATTTCAGTAACAGCTTCTGACAATGTTGTATACTTCGAAAGTGTTATACATTTTGCAACATTTTTTGTTTACGAAATTTTTTCAAAAAATGAGATTATTGTACATTTTTTTTACATATCTTGTTGTTTATTCGCTGTCTAAAATATCTTTTTAGAATAAATAAATTATCGCCGTCTAAAATATATTTTTTTTTACGAGGCATTTTAACACTTATATTGATTTGCATTATAACAATTCTAAAATTGACAAAGATAATTGACACTGTATATTATACCCAGTCTCATGCCTGTGCTTACGTATAACAGTTCTTCAATTGAATTTCTACTTTTTATTTGTTCTACGCAACCGATAGATTTTTTAATTTTTAAATTCGTTTTCATAGAAGTATCATGTTATCTTACATATTTTGTACATTATTGTATCACTAGTGACCTCCCAGACTTTTGTTGACTTAACTACAATGTGTGTTTTTCTTTACTGCACTTGATCTCAATTTTAATACAATTTTTACCTTTACCAACATCTTTTATTATAGATTTTTCTGATAGTTTCTTTTTTATTTTACATTAACAAATCATTAACAATAATGAAAATTTAAATGGATTGAAATGATAATTTTTTACGCAGAAATGAAAATGGCATTTATTTTCACAAAATTTAGATCGCTTAAAAATTCATAAAAAGTATTTAACCAAATTTCTGGACTTTCTATTACTCCATGAGTGCTTACAGTACTTATGTAGTTTACAAACTCCATTTTTATAAGTTTCATAGCCCTTTGGCTGATAAATATATACTTGTGATTTTATTTGGCCACTAGAAAATGCTGTTACTACATCCATTTGTTTGATAAACAAATTATTTTGACAATAAGAAGATAACAATATTTTTTCTTACCGTGGGCACAAAGTGCAACTGCCGCTTTGCGCCCTCTGGTCACACTTTGCGCTCTTGAAATCACTGTAGGCCTACGGGCAGAAAAGTTTTTTGCACCCGTTCACCGGACGCAAAGTGTGCCCACGGGCGCAAAATTGCGAATGGATCACCATATCTTTTGATAGTATTTTTTTTTCTTTGTGATTTTCTAGAATTTAATTTTTACAACTTATTTTCAATAATAATTTTTGTTGTTGTCATTTATTGTCTTGTTTTCATAATCTGATTTACTTTCACTTGATTAATCATACTTTGTTTCTAATTGATCTCTTTAACAAATTACTTTAATTTTATCTTGTGTTACTTAACCGTATCTAGCTTAAATTACTTAATTATTCGTTTGTACTCTGTAACTACCATCAGTACAACCAACTAAGAAGCCGCTTATTATTTCTCCTAAACTCTGGTTTATGTACAAACACACTACTTCTATAGATTTTTAAATGTTTTGCGTTGGACCTTATGTCAATAAATATTTAATATGATATTTTTTTCAATTGTGTTTGCAATTATTTAAAGTTTAACATAAGCTACTGTTTTCATTACTGTATGATAAAACTTCAAATTTATGTTTTCTTCTTATACCTACCCATATCCATTGCTAATCGATTTAGTCTATGTACGTAAGGTGGGCATGGCAATAGTGTAATACCTTTAAATTTTTTTAATTCAAACATTTTTTTTGATCAAGTGCTTTTTCATTTTTACATTGTACCCTTTTAACTTTTTTGTTAAATTTATTTTCTACTAAATTTACATAATCGATAAAGCATCCTACTATTTTTGACTTATTTTTTATACAATAGATTTTTGTGCATTTGCTGCGTTTATCTATAAATGTTGAAAAATATTGTCTTTTATTATTATTACCAGTCGTATTATGTGGCCCATTTATATTATTAATAATTCTGTGGCCATTTTATAGTTTTTTAATGCTTTGTTTATCATATTTATTTTCAATATAATTTGTTAATTTTATTTTAATACTCTCTAATTCGTCTGGCACGCTATCAATGATCTCATATTTATAAATTTATCATCGTTTGATATATTATGTAACTTGTCAGGCCTCGCTCACTTACCTATAAGTAGCAAGGTATGGCATGTGAGTATTTCATTACAGGACTAAAGGAATGACACGGATAGCAGGCATTTGAATGTGCATTAATGGAAGACACCAATGTTTTGACATACAGTTGCTGTTTATATTCTCAAACAACTCAATGCAATTACTACGTGAAGAATTACACTGCCTAACTATCCGACCTTGCCTGATTCAATGCAGCCTCAGCCCTACTGGTGCAAGCTCGGCAGTTGCTGCTCGGCACAATGCTTACGTGGTAGGAACGCGATATAAGTAAGTTGGCCTACCGTTGTTGCACTGGATGCGGACACCGGGAGGTCCGATGGGCAGGTGTCGACACTTAAACACGATAGTCCTTGGCAGTCGGCAGGTGTCGGTACTTGGACACAATATTCCTTGGCAGCGCGTGTGTAGGTTGTTGCAACAGCCCAGGTCGTTAATAGGTAGTCGTTGATGCGTCTCCTGCTGCCGCTTGGTGCTGTTTGACGTTGAAATCTTCTTCACACACGGCCCGAAAAAACGTACGCTAACAATGTATATCGTTGCTTCTGAAATAACACATCACGTTGGCAAGCAGACAAAAGCGATAGTGCTCCTTTTGCTGGCCCACCGATTCGTGCTGCCTCGGTGCCCTAGCTACCTGCATGTGCTGGTACACATACACACCAACTTTTGCGCACGGTTGAGAGTTGGCCGTGCTTCCCATAGTAGGAACAGTTACAGATGTATAGGTCCTTGAATAAGGTAAGGTTAGTACGCATTGAATCGCCTCTCCTCTTGTCTGCTACTGCTAAGCATATACTTTTACTCTGACGTCAGTTTGCCACGTCACAATTATCATTGTTGCTTCCAGTACAATTCAGATATTTTTTATTACAGTTATTTGAATTACTTTTCATATGGTATAAGCAATTTTGAAGTTGAAGAATGGCTGTTAGTTCATTATTTAATTTCATATATATTTTTGCTATACTATCGGTTGCTACAATTTTTCTAACTTTTGCGATCTTTGACGTACTTGAGATTTTTTTTAAATCTTCGGTACATTGTAAATTCTATTTAAATCAATGTATGACTTACATGAATGGTTATGAAAATAATCTTTTATGCTTCCTATATTCGTGTTTTTTGATTCTTCTCCGTTTGGCAAACTTACTTTTAACGATTTAGTTTAATTTATATATTTATTAAAGAATTTATCCGTGTTTACAATATAATGGGTTCTACTACTGTGTAATAACCAATTTATTTCGTTACCTGTTAGACAAGTATTTATTTCTCTCTTCTCATGCTCGATTCACATGTTCCACGCTCCTGATGAGTCTTGCTATTGTTGTTGACATTCTTCACTCGTTGTATTGCTGTATCCTCTGCCTCCATTGTTTCCGTTCAATATACCTCCATCTCTGCTATGACCTCTGTATCTCCCTTTGTCTCGCTGTTTGTCCCTGGCTTGGTCACCTCGTTGATAGTTAAATTGGCCTTGGTTACATTCTCTTGCCACATGTCCAAAATTTGTATATTTATAACACTGTCCTTTTATTTTTTTATGGGTTTTATTATTTCGCTTTCTCTTACGTATTTAAGTTTTCTATTCGACACTGTATTTGTAATAATCGCTTTTGCTTTAAAGTCACCTTTATCTCATGCGGCTTTTGTGTCTGCGTTTTTTCTCGCTCTGATAGTTTGCTATTTATATTCTTTATTATCTAGTTACATCAGCCATCTAAATTTCCAACTGCTTAATTGGATGTCGAAAAACTTATTCTCAGATATTTTATGTCTACACTTAATTTGTCTTGTTTATTTGCCATTTATTCATTTCAGCTTTTGTACTCAATTTTGACTACTGGATTGATACTCTTATAATCGGTGATCGCTTGCTTGTATGTAATTCCTTTACTTTTCTTGTGTTGGAGTGACACTTTTACCTGAACTTTGTCCTTGGTTGATTTTTATATACTACCGAAGCAGCGCGTAAAAAATAAAAAAAAGAAAGAAGAATGCTCCGCTACCATGTTAATAATAATAAAAGAAAGTGTGAAAAGTACAATAATACGTACCGAGAATTGAGCTTACTGTTCATTATACATCGTTACCTTAACGACTACAGAGCAACTGCTTATGACAAAAGCTCAAGCTTTATTACTTGTATTGCTTAGAGCTCCACGCACAATTCATGTTTGTCATTAACGTAAGTATGTGCGCTCAGACTAGACCGTACCAATTTACTCATATTACACCAGTTGCAAGTAATCTTCTAATATAAAAGTAACAGATATAAAATTATTACGGTCAATAAATTACTTATAACAGAAGAGTCGTGATCTACGAGACCGAAGAGCCGCAATGTACGGGATGCATGATGCAAAGGCTCAGAATGACTCGAGTACTCAGGCTATAAAGTTCCGTGCTCCCCACTTGTGTGATTTGAGTGTATACTGTCAACCGTTCTACGCTACTGACACAAGTAACCGCTAGCTTCATGTGACACGATAGTGATGCTTCTGATGCTAGAGACACCTTATGGACTGAACTCACGGTATTCTCCAAGCACTAAGCTCATATTTTTTCTCTCCGTATCTAATCTTTTTTGAAATTTATTACACGTACATGTACAGTACAAAGCGTTATTTGGTATGCAGATATGCAATTGCCCTAGCATGAGTAAGGTAGCTGAATAGTTCTTAAACTTGCCCGTGTATGTGTACTTATAAAATGCACTACACTGTTGCGTATACGAAAGTACGAAAAAAAGCGTGGGGAAAGAAGATCTAATGTCACAAATAGATGTATTATTTGGAATTTAAAAGGTCATGTATCGTCTGACAATTAAATAGTTTTCTTTTTACCTAAGCTTCTTAGACTCTTGTCTTGTATCACAAGCTCCTTTCTACCTTACTATTACCACAATAATGGTTCAGAACTATCTTCGGTGATAGTGTGCATTGTTTTTTTTATCTGGTAACTAAAATCGCTCAATGCATAGATGCCTGATACTTCTATACATTAAAAAAATACTATGTTACAACTTTTGTAGTGGGTATCCAATAGATAAAAGGAATAACTACTGTTATAGTGCAAGACTAACACGTATTTAAGCATGTATGCGTATGCGTGTTTTTGTATGAATAAATGTGTGCATGTAGGTGTGGGTGAGCGTGTATGTATGCATGTTTTGTATGTATGCAAATGTTAATGTGTATGCGTGTGTATAAATTTATGCTTATCGTTATCTAAACGATTGTAGAAAGGAACTAATTAGGATGAATAAAATTCTAACGTATTTTTAGAGAAATATCTAAAAAGCTTTTTACACTTGAAAAGTTTAACATAAATTTCAAATGTTTGTTGTAATTGTTGAAAATTTGTAGTAAAGTCTTAGGGGTGATATTAAATTTGTCGCTTAGAGTATTCAAGAAATTGTGCTCAAAATCCTTAAATACGGGCGAAGTATTGGATAAAGAATTGGTTTGTAAAAAAGTCTCTCTTTTATGTTACGTATTATTATAAAAAAAGATTGTATTAATTCAAGTTAACACTTTTAAATCCAAGCTGTATAAATAATTCAATGATTTGAAAGTTTAAATAAAAATATTTTATTCCAATCATATCTGCATAGGTCACTTTTGATCAACATATATTAATAATTGTATAAATACTTTTAAATATTTATACATTCGTGAAAGTTATCAGCTCTCTGTTTACATTACTTTTAAATTACTACGGTTGTTATAAGTGTAAATGTATATATGTGTATACTAGTAGGACTAGCTACCCTACGCACTTCATGAGACAACCCCTAGCTAATACAGCGTAACCTTACTAATATATAAAGCAAAGTCGCTAAATCCGTTGTAATCGGTAACCGTGAGAACTACTGAACCGATTTTGCTGAAATTTTGCATACCGATTCTTGACACTTTCTAGATGGTTTTAGTATAGTTTTTATCTTAAAAAATTGAATAACAATAGCAATAAATAAGCTCAAAGTTTTGAGAAGATACGCCAGCTTTTCACGTTAGTTCAGTAGGGTTTGCTAGGTGGCGTTGACATAAAATCGAAGCTATCTGCAACAGAATTAAATAAGTGTGGTTATAATAGGCTGGAGCGTCTCGGAAATTTCTGCCGTCGTTTACTGGCAAATCACCAAGCTGCATCAAGAATGTAGGTGATAGTCGTGCAACTGGGTATCCCGGTTATCGACGACGCTCTTCTCGAATAGCGTCCTAGTGAGCTAGGTCTACTTTAACCCTGAACCTCCAGGATTGACAAGTGCCACCAATAAAAAATTTATTTTTACCGATAACGTCTCCGGCGGAATACCAGGAGACGTGTGTAGCCAGAGCACAACCTGCTCCAATACTTCAGAGTTACCACAAACCGTACCACAATCTGGCCAGTTGCCGTCAGAGAATTTTTTACTACAAATGTAAGCCAGGAAAGAAAGCCCTGAATAGTACGGGCAGCCACAACGGCCAATTTCTTATTGGTCATTCCAAAGGCATACCTATAGAGAAGATATTCTCCAGGCCCACTTTCCCGACTCACTATAAGCGGTTGGTTATCCGGGGAACGACTCGAAGACGACATATTCTTTGGTCAGCGGCGTACCTTCCTCCTGTACGTTCTCCATACACAGAGACTTCGAAGGTTAGAGTGAAGCTACCCGCAGCTGGCTCTCCATCATCAAGAATAATAATAAGGAATAACCAGAAATCTTACCACTGGCCCTTTTCACGGCCAATATAAGTATTTACTTTCCCTACTTAACCATCAATCTCATCGGTTCCTTGAAGGGCCACCTAAGTTTGAACTACTTTGCCAACAAATACATTTTTACTACCATTTTCGGAAACGTTATTAAACAAAGCCGGCCACTATTAAACAAAGTCAGTCATTCACTGGCAGACGTCACGAGCGGAGTTGTTCGTCGCAAGGCTGGGAACCCTGGCCACCGACGACCCTATAATACATCCTCAACTCTAAGTATGTAACCAGGAATTATCGATCCTCTCCAAGGTCTACGCTGGGCGAACCTTACAACTATAGAGAGGGAGGGTGGGGGTAGTTGGTGTGGCGTTCATGCAAAATTTCAAAACCCTACTAGTATATATATTTATATTAAGGTATCCGTTATTTACTTAATTTATTTTTAAGTCATATACCTCCCTGAATCTTTTCGTTATATCTAAAAAAAAAAAATCCGTACCATCAAACTCCGAAAATTCTTAAGTTAACACGTGCTACTAACCACAAAATTATTTCCCATTTAAATAGTAGGGAACTTTAATCTTTCAACTTTGTTTCAGTTTTTGTCACTCACAATACGTTTTCAAAATTTTTTAACTATCAAACTTTTGTTACATATTACTTAAACTTAATGCAAATTTTTTCTACCTTAAAAGGATAATGTTATAAGAATTCGATAAAGTTCTCTAAACCCTTCGATGGAGACAAAATTGGAGAAAATCCAGAAAATCTAATTATTTAGATAACATTGTTTTAAGCTGTAGAAAATTTGTAACTAGTTCTAATAGTGTATATATATATATATATATATATATATATATATATATATATGCGTTCGCGCGTGCGCATGTGTGTGTGTTAGTGTAGAAAGTGACTAAAGTGTATTTCACGTGCTTCTAGAAAATATATCAATAACATGGTAGAATTATACGGACGTCCGCAGAATTCCACTTTTGCCCTCATAATTTTCCTTACATTTATGTGATTGACGCAGAAGTACCCTCTGAATATATATATAAGTTGATCAAAGGTGACTTACGTGAATAATAATATTAATCACGGGGTAATTATGAGGACAAAAATAAAATTTTGTAGATGTTTGCATAATTTTACTAAGTTACTAATATGTATATAAAAATCACGTCTTGTATACGTAAGTCATATTTATTAAATATATAAATAAATGATTCTGCCATAACTAGCTCGAAATACCTTAAAGAATCGTTAAAAATAATGGTTACAAAAACTTCTTTTTATAGTAGTTGTACCTCAAATATCATCCACAACAAATATCTAAAGCTGTTTCACTACAAATTTTTTAGGTCAAAAGATATACGGTATTTTGTATAAGTCAATTTCAGTCAATTTTCGAAAAAGATGCGTCTACTTCTGATACGTGTAGTTACGCTGCTTATGTAGTTAAAGAATTTTAACTTATATAAAATAAAAGCTTGGATTAAAGCCTTCCGATTACAAACAAATTTTGTTTCATTTAGTGCCTCCGTTCAAAAGTTATAGCTGTTTCAAGAGGAGCAATAAAAATCGAGAAAAATCAGATTTTGTAGATTTTTTTCAAAAATTCGTAATTTAAAAAAAAATTCTTACAAACTTTGATTGGTAGCACCAAAATTTGACAAATTTTTTTTTTCAATCAATAAAGCTTCATTTCAATAGTCGCTTGAGCCTACTTTAGACCACCAAAAATAGTGTACTCCTCCACTACTAGTGTTGGAAGTGAAATCGATATTCATCGATGACCACGAAAAAAAGCCAGTTACACCAAACGCTGAGATACGTGTCTCATATTTTAGCTCATCAATGCTAGAAAAAAGGTTCGTAGAATTCTGATGCACGAAAGCTAGAAAAAAAGACTTTTATCATTGAGGGGTAAGCTAGTAACAGGTACGGAAGTTTTTTTTTTTTTTTTTTTTTTTTTTGTGGAGAGAGGGGAAATGCATTGAGGCACACCGCAGGGACAGCGGTAGTGTGGGACTCGGTGAATTTTTTTTTATTAGACCACCCATACCCACTAAAACCCCCCCCCCATGCCGCGTGGCTTTTGATCCACCCCGGAACCGCGTTAGCATTACTTCAGGGTGGAGCCACCAGGGAGACCATCGCGTCTCACAGCATTAACGAGCTAACTCGCCACCATTTGCTAGAGGTGCTGATGCTCTCGAGTTCTGAAAAGGACTCGGGGTCCCTGAGGACCAGCACCCTTTCTAGCGCTCCATAGTAGGCCGCTAACCTAGCAAGCACCACTATAAGCTTGATGCTTTTCTTTGCTGATAGGTAAAAAGTACCCAGCGCAGCGTGGGTCCACATTAGCCTGCCTTTCAACTCAAGGCCTTTTTGCCTTATTTTCGTTCTGCTTGGACCTTACCCCTGGCCTCTTGTAGCGCTTTTTTGAATGAAAGGCAGCTCCCACTGCTTGCTTCGTGCTTGTTATCCGTCGTTGGGCAAATGAAGCACTGTCCTGGGCCTGGACACTCTTTCTTTCGGTGGTTTGAGCTTCCACACCGGAAGCAAAGCTTTGATCTGTTTTCTTCTCTACAGTTGCCTGAGACGTGTCCATATCCCAGGCATTCGTAACATCTTGTTACTTCAATTCTTCTTCGAATTCGGCAGCTTACAAAGCCAACTCGTAACCTGCCTTCCTTTTCTACTTGTCTGGCAGATGCTTCGTCTACCTTTATTAAAGCCAGCCTCTGTCCTCTGGCATTTGGCTTTAAGAGAGCAACTTCTGGCTCCTAGTTCTGATGTCCAAAAGTCCTAGCGAAAGCCTCTTTGACCTCATCTTCCTCTACAATGGCATCTAGGTCTCGGACCTCTAATGTCACTTTTCTGTCGCTCATTTTGACAGTACCCTGTCCAGCTACCGACTTTTCAATTTGCTGTGAGAATGCAGTAGCATTCCCTACACCTTTGGCTTTAATAAGTATGTCTCCTTTTTTTGTATGACAACACTTTGGACTGCCACTTTAGCCTTATCGGGGTCAAAGTTCGCCTTCATAGTCTTCAGCACCGTTGCAAAGGTAACACCTTGCACCGGGGCTAAGGTAACAGGTACGGAAGTGACATTTCGAGCTTTGGAGTATTATTGCGTCTCGTAGACTTAATGAATACGATTCTCCGCTCACAAAACATCTGTTGTCAATTAATAATACAAGAAACAAATTTTTTTTAAATGTATGAGTAACGGAATTTGGGGTCTAGGGAAGAGATGGAAGTGACTAAAATTTTTTTACACACGAAAGTTGAAAATTAAAATATGTACCAATTGAAAAGATTGCAATTTTCAACAGCTTTGGCTTGTGCGTTTGTCTTGTAATGGCGTGAGATTTAAAAAGTGACCAGTATAAGATGTTATGTGATGCACCAATATGGTTTTCTAAGGGATTTCTGCTATCATCGGCATTTTAGCTAAAATCGTTGGAAATGTAGTATTTGATGAAAACTCTTGCTTATAGATTGAAAATTAATGTTATTCTGGCATAAATGTAAGATATGGCATCTATATTAGACAATGTACGTGCTAGAATATGGCAAAAACCTTTTTTTTTAGTAGGGGTTCATAGTACAAAATTGAGATTGGAACAAGGTACAGAAGTGACATTTTCTTAATTATTTTATTGAGGAGTAAAGTTATCAGCTTAAAAGTTTTTTTGGTAAAAATTTAATACTTTTAACGTAACTTCATGTGATTGGAATATTCAGTTTAAGTTTTATGTAGTAGCATGAGCCCTGGACATGAAATGAGCCATGAAATCACTGATGTGTGTATGCATAAAGTAAGTTATGCAGGTCATACATGTTTTTTTGGCATAAATACGCGTAGCATTGTGCCAATTTGCGGACAGTCTCTTTAAATCCGATATTTCCCTAGTAAACAACCTTGCTACTTTTGTTCTCGAAATTGCTGTCCCATAAGTTACTCTCATTTAACATATTCATATGAACATATAAATGTGCACATATATGTTTACCACACTGACAAGTACGGTACCTTTAATTTTTTTAGCTTCTACACAGTATCTCACTTATAAAAATGATAGCTAAAAGTTGTATCGTCTTTGGTTAATCCACTTAGCTCTATTTTAGACCTTTGCTTAAGAGTATAATGAACTTACGAGGTTAAAACACTTACTTCTCTAAAGCTGCCCCCTTTAGTATCGATGTGGCTTATCTGCTTGTGATCTCTTTGTATTGACAGTTTTAATGGAGTCATTATTTTTCCAGTAGATCCCATGGTTTATCTATGGCCAGATTTAAGTAAGGAGTATCATTATATGCAGTTAGTGCATTTTTGCTTCTTTTTTAGAAACTGTCTGGTGATATCATGTTCTAAGAATTCTCTACGCTCGAGTCATGATAGATTTCTCACACAGGCACTTGATGTTATTGTCAAAGTTTATCGTCCCCTGAACGTTCAAGCTTTTAACGCTCTTAACTTTCTTCAATGAATTTAGATTTTGATTCATCAAACTATACATTTTTCTTTATGCTATTTTATACTTGATCCTATGAATCCCAACATTATTTTACCATTACATTCATCTCTTAGAAAACTGAAAATATTTTTTATTATCACAAGGCAAATGAAAATCATAGTTAGCAGAATAGTTTAAAGTGTCAAGTTCTTCTATATTATCGTGTATTACATTATTAATTCCTTGTTTATTATTTTATGTACAAAACTATTGGCGTCTGTGTACTAAAGTTTGCTCTTATCTACGTATTGATTTTTGACAAAACCATCGTTGAAGGGATATGCAAGTGTTTTTAACCAATCCATTTGATATTACCAGTGATTTTACAAAAATGTTTTTATAATTTATCAATGTGTAAAAGTTGATAAAGTATTTAAAAAAATTAGTTTATTAATAAGAATCAACATTTTTTAAAATTCGTTTAACTGTTTACTGATTGGACATATGTTTTTTTTATCTATTAGTTGTTTAATGATCGACTTCCGATCGCATGCAATATTTTTAAGCTTTCTTCTTACACTAATGATTTTATGAAAAAAATTACACAGGCCCACAAAAAAAAACTCTGAACTAAACATGTGAAACGTTTTTTCCTATGTTATTTTTGGTGCTGAATTCGAACCTGAATTCAGAATGGGGGGGGGGGTGGTCTGCCGGTAAGTTTTAAGTCAATCACTGTTGAATATCAGTAAATTCATAACATCATTCTTAAACACCATATCTATTATGTTTAAGTGCTTAATGCGCTAAAATTATTAATATTTTATCTTCAAGAGTAGAAAAAGAACAGTTTCCAAATATTTCAATGTAGTTAATTAAATATTCTATATTATCGGTCGTCACTTGATGAAGATCCATATTAGATTAAATGAAAAAGTAGACCTATTATGTACTGTCGATCTTCACTTTATTCGTTAAAAACGTGTTACAGGTGTTTCGGTATCACAGTACTTTCGTCAGACAGATGTACATCAAGACTTAATAAGTCTTATTAAGACTTATTAATAATTATTATTATTAATAAGACTTATTAAGTCTTGATGTACATCTGTCTGACGAAGGTACTGTGATACCGAAACAGCTGTAACAAGTTTTTAACGAATAAAGTGAAGATCGACAGTACATAATAAGTCTACTTTTTCATTTAATAAGTAGTTAATTAAATAAAAATTTTTAATTTCAGTAACTTCTAAGCCCCCTGTACACTAAAGTCACATGCCTCTGTGTGTATTTTATTCAATTTTTCCCAGTTACGTATTTTTTTATCCTTCAAAGATCTACACAGAGGATTCTTCTAACGTTTTTCACTTCTATTCTCATTTGTCTCCTTTTTTAATGTCTAGAAAAAATCTGTCATCTCTATATGCAACATTTTTGCGAAGATGTATGGGCTCTTCAAACTATCTGTGAAGCTTGCTTGTCCATATTAAACGCATGCAAGACTGCTAGAAATCAAAAAATTTAAGTTTGTCTCTCCTACAATATAGAGGGAGCCAAATAGTCTGGCTAATTGTTACTTCTATGACACAAATGTTAGTGGAATAAGAAAAATCAAAACTTACCGCATAGTTTATCCTTAAGATTCGAGAGTTTCAAGAGCTATACTTGCATCAGAGAAAAGTAGTGGTTACACAACTAAAAGCTTGATACTAATATGCAAAAATTAAATGTTGATGAAAATTTTAAAAGGCAAGAATTCACCTTACAAAATAGATCAAAAAAAGGATAGAGATGAAGAAAGCCACGAAAAAGAAAATTTTTAGAAGAAATTCATTTCATGAAACCAAAGACCTAGCATATCTCCAAAAAATAATTTCCATTGTTCAAAATGCAATCCAACAAGTTTACCATTAAACCATAACTTTGAATAACTCATCGTCTAGTCTAAGTGACATTTTTCCGTTAATAATTTAATAGTATTGAAACAAGACCTAATAAAAAAAGACAAGGTCCTACATGTTCTGTTGCCCAAGTTCTATGATTCAATACAGAATAACTTGTAAACCAGAAAGTCGCATGCTTGAAATGTAAAATCTAATAAGTCTCAAACTTCAGGTTCTCTTAACCCTTAAAGCTACCTAGTTCAAAGCTTTCAGCGTTCACAATCCAAAACCTAATAAATAACTCATTTCAAGCTCTCTGAAGTACAAAACCCAGCAAGTTACTTTCTTAAAGATCTTATTGCAGCAAAACTGAGTACATTATATGCTACTCTACTTTAATTTTAAAGCCTCAAGTGTGTGGTTCGTAAAATGTAGCTTCATGAGTGGCAACGACGTGAATTCATGACGTGTGTGACTCATAAGATTTTTAAGATTTTAAGACGTGTAAACCTAACGGGCGTTATATTAATGAAAGCTTGATATGTGTTACTTGTTGAATTTTCATACTGAGAAAAAATTGGTACATCTGCCGCTCTGCACAGTCACATAACATAAAAATTCATTATACGTTCCTTAACCCAATCAGTGGATCAGCTGGTGATACACGAGGGGGGGTAAAAATCCAGAAACTTGATAATCCCGAATCATAAAAATGCCGAATCATTTTTAACTACGAAATCGAAAATTCCGAAAGCCACTGTGCAGAATACTAAACAGTAGAAAAGGACTGTACCGAATAATAAAACAACGAAGTATAGAAGTCCCGAAAATATATTTATTAGAAGTGGAAAAACAAGAAGTGTCGAGTAAAGTAAACGAAAATACCGAATTATCTTCTACAGTGTTCGAACGATTCTTTCATCTCGCAATTAGCATGAAAGAACGCTTTGTATCAAAAATCATCAACAGAAATAATAAATAGTAAGTATAAACATTATTATTTCAACTTAAACGATCATTATTGTCTGGCAAATATACCTATGATTTAGAATTAATAAAAAAAATCAATAACTTGTCAAAATGTATTTTCCTTCGTATATAGTTTATGTGAATTTATTTTTTGATTACTTGCAAAATTCTTGTGAGAAGTAATTTTCATACTTATTCTAAATTGTTATTCTTGGAGTATATTTTAAAGTTAAACCTTCACCATAACTTTCAATATTTAAATAGTCTGTATTATCATAACTGCTACCTTAATTGTTTCATTATTTGAAGAATCGTGCTCTATTGAATGATGCTTAAGTAACACTTTTCCTTGAATTTTATTGCAAAATTTTTTTGTGTTCTTAATTCTGGAAAACCCAAAGCACTTGTTTTTTTTATTAATTGAAAAATAACGCAATTTCTCTCTTTTAAAGAAACGAGTTTAATTAACTCATAGAATAAATATAGTACCATATATTTATGTATACTAACATCATAGAATATTTACATATTCAATATTTATTAAAAAATCGTTTTTTTGGAAAAACTTAATTGAAATAAAGCTGTTGAAAGAGTTTGTCAGTGATTTTATAATTCTTCTAATTTTCTGACTTCAAAATAACTTTTTTTTTGTTTTTAAAATGAACTGGCCCATTGGTAACTCATTGGTAAATCATTTCTACAAAATACTGAAATCTTTGTAATTTTCATGCGACTCCCATGGGACTGTTTTACAAAACTATTTTATTTCAATATTGTTTACGTTGCAAAAAATGTATAATTTTTTTCTACAATTAATATAAAAGTCCATTTGCTCTCCAAAAATTTAATTGTATCATTGCAAATTTTATCCGTTGAGTTACTTATAGGATAATAGGACAACTATATTACATGTACAACACGTAGAACAAACTATTTTTTTGTTTTGTTAAGTAGTGAATCAAGCGTCTCTATATGAAATATGTACGTAAAAAATTATATACAATGATTGCTTCAACATATGTTATATTAAGTATAACATGTTACTGTTTTTACCAAAAAAATAGTATATTACGCCACTAGGGCGGAAAGTGCTTCTTCCCGCCCGCGGGCGCACTTTCCGCCAGCCGAGTACTTTCGGCCCAAGGGCGGAAAGTGCGCTCAAGGGCGGGAAGGCCTCCACCCGAGTCGCGTATCCTATTTTTATCCTTAAGGGCGCAAAGTGAGAACGTATTTTGTCTGGTTAATGATCACTTCAATAGAAATTTAACTACAGGATTAAAAATGAAAAAATATTTATTCAACGTCTATCTAATGTACACAAAGCTTATTTTTCTAGATAAATGATGAGAATTTTTACAATTTTATGCATTTATAAATTATTTTGAACATATATAAAATCAATAATCTGTAATGAACAATTTATACACTTATAATATTTTAACACAGTTAATTTCTTGTTTAAAAATATAATAAATATCAACACCTTAAAATTAAAAGAATTCTAAGATATTGCAACCTCTGTTAAAAAATAACGGAGGTGTTTCGAATAGTGTGTTGACTAGAATAGTTGAGTACGAACAAAAACTTAAAGCTGGTATGCTAGAATATCTTGACTGCACTGTAGATATTAGTGAACTTCCCTATTTATAAATTGTGTTGTATCTATAAAACTATGTTTATTGATTGAGATGTCATGAAGAAGAACGGTAACTCTTATTTTGCATCACTTATTTAAAATGGAGTATGATTTCATTTTTATAAAATAATAAGTCTAAAAAGTAGTCAGTAAGGTAGGGAATTTTTTTTAATAAGTAAGAGTTAATTGTTAATAAACGAAAGTTCGCATCAAAGGTTGTGCGGGGTCCAGGGGTCAAAAATCAACTGATCGTTCGATTAAAAAAAATTTACAACCATTTCCCGAACCAAAAAAAAATAAATTAAATTAATCTAATCTCCCGAAAAAAAATAAACTTGGTGGAATGAGAGTATGAGTATCAAAAAATGGCAATCAGAGATATAATACTAAAGCCCTAGATATAATACTCCCTTATTGTAATATTATATTTTTTCTTAAGAAATTATATACAAAATATACTTATAATAGAATTTCATAAAATAATCAAGTTTTGTTTTGAAGATGTATAAAGAAAGATATTTGATAGATGTCGCATATAACATATTGATAATGTACAGCACCAACTACAAAATTTACTTATTTTTTCTTATTTGCGGGCGGGAATGTACTTTCCACCCTAGGGCAGGAATGTACTTTCCGCCCTAGGGCGGGAGGTTCCACTTTCCGCCCGTGGAACAGGCACTGAAAGTACTTTCGGCCCTCACTTTCCGCCCGAAAGGAGGAAAAATTTTTTTAATGCATTTATTGAAAACGCGGAAACAATAAACCACGTTGAATCTGTAAACTTAGCATTATCTATTCGAATTTATTTGCTTGGAATTCATTATTTTGTAAATATTACTTTTATAGACAGTTGTTGTTCCCATATTTTCTTCATACTTTTTCTTATTACATTGTTTGCATTGCAAAAGGTTCTAAAAATGTTTTACCAGTTCTAAACATAGTTTTTTATTTCTTTTTAAACACAGTCTATATATGTAATAAGGACCCTGCAACACGTGCTAAAGAACTATTTTTGTTTCAATTATTCTTAACGACCAAAAACTTGTTATCGATTTAATCAAAAACAAATTTTTTAATATAAAGTTTAATTTGAATATTTTTATACTTTATGTTTTATTAATAGTTTATTATTTCATTTAAACAAAGGAATCAGAAAATTAGTATTTTAATTATGAAAATGGCTTTTTTCATACAATTTTTATTAAGTTACATAACAATTCATATACATCATTGAATTTGTTAGAATGCAACAAAATTGATTCTGAGTATTTGATTAATCCTACTAATGATTGATGTGTGATTCATGATGATGGATGAATGATTCATCCTACTTAAAAAAAGATTGGTTGTCACGTGACTTAAGCCTTTTTGTTCGATGTATTGTTGGTTTAGACTGGTATACGATTTTTTTAGAAGGGTTTTCAAGAATTCATGAAATTTTACATTCACGATATTTAAATGACATAGATTTATACCACGTGATTTTATTTAATGATAATTTAAAAAAAAAACCAATAAAAATAAATTTCACTTTTTTAAAGTTAATATAAAATTAAGTAGCATTTGTAACTGTAATTTAATATTAACCATTATTAACTGTATAGAAACTGTTTATTGTATTAAAACATAATTTTTTAACTATTGTTTGTTTACATAAACATTATGAAAAAATTAAAATGGTTGATAGAAACAAAACAATTATATTAATAAAATATAGTACGATGGTTTATAAAGATAAAAAAATGGGAGAAAAAATGTAAACAAAAAGTGATTATAAAAGTAGTGTGGATAACATAGATCACGTGAAGCGCGTCTGACGTAACTAGTGTATATACATTAGGGTGCTTCGAAAAAAATTTTTAATTTTTTTTTCAACTCTTACCCTCTGAAATGTTTCTATTTGATATAAAAAAATTCCTCACCAAACATGAGCCATATAGCTCAACTTTAAGGTTTCGCTATTTTTATTTTAGTTTCGCATTTAATTAATATGGGAAATGGTAGTTTTCGTCGGATAAGTGCCGTCGTCTCCGGGGCTATTATGCGGCCCGAGGGACCTGAGAATCAGTGGTAGGATTCGCCATGTAAGCGCCATCGCTCCGGGGCAAGCTTATGTCCCTCGGGCCGCAAAATAGATGAAAATTGCTATTAGCGCGAAAGAAATCATGGTGGAAGATATTTGGTTTCTAAACAAATCTAAGTAGTTTTAGACTCCAAATTATGTGTCAGCTGACGGCCCCAAAAAAATGGTAAATATGGTCAAAAATGATTTTTCGCGTCTAGAAAGAAACTGGAGAACCGGACAAACAAGTTGTAGTGTTGAAAAAGATGCGCAATTTCAAGACGAAGAAAATGAGCTCTGGTGAGATAAAATTGGCCTAGCCGTTTTTTCGCAATTTGCCAAAAAGTGCTCTTTTGGACCGTTTTTTTAAAAATCTATAACTTGCGTTCATTTGAATATTAAGACTTGAAAATTGAATACAACGTAGATCTTGTCCCTATTAACATTCACACTAAATTTCAGAAGAAGATCGGTTGTAAACTTTTTGCAAACCGCTGCAAGAAGCAAAAAATGGTCCCTTTCGAAAAAAATGGATAAAAAATGAAATAAAAAATGGATTTTTTAACATATTGCCATTTTTCAAACGGCATCGTACTCGTCGAGAGTTTTTCTACAACCTACCAAAACGTCGTTCCGTTCAACATTCCGGAAGTACGCGAAAAATCAATGTCAACTAGTCTTTTTGTAGAGATAATCATACTTTGTCTTCGAGTTTCGTAAAGCTCAAAGACCCTTCTTTAATAATATAAAATGGTTTTTTGTACAAAAAATTGCGTAAGTTATGTGTAAATTCAATTTAAAACAAAATGAATTTTTCCCATGTTAATTAAATGGGAAACCAAAATAAAAGTAGCGACCCCTTAGTGTTCAGCTATAGGGCTCATGTGTATATATATATATATATATATATATATATATATATATATATATATATATAATTAATTGCCCAAGTCAGCAGTGGAAGTTAAAGTTTAGTATACGTTGAAGTTTCTTTTGAAATATTAACGCAACTATTCGAACTTTAACTAATAAGCAGGTTAAACAATAATAGCTTTGGAGTAATTATCTACTTCAAAATTTATTATTTGAGTGCTTCTACAGGTGAAATAACCTCAGCACAATAGAATCTCCTCTTATATAGAGGGTAGTGTATTTCATTTGATTAGATGAATACAAAGATTACAGGTTACGTTTGCATATACTTACGTTTGAACTTGTGAAATTCCGTAAAATAAGGATACATGTAAACGTTTACGTTGATGGTTAAACCACGAGACAAGCTCAGGGGGCGGGAGGCCTTGTGGAAGACCGATGGGACTAAATATTAATACAAATCTTCTGAAATACGTAAAAATTGAACCAATCTATACGTGAACTACTCGTAGTTTGGAGAGTATCAAGAAGTATTGTTCTCGTGATTTCATACTGTGTATGCGTATAAATACTTACATAAATACATTCAATTACCTATACAGAGGAATGAAATTACAACACGAGACTGAAACATTACTTCAGTGATGCGGCTATTACAAATTTTAAAAGCAATTGATAATATTGTTAAGATACTATGCAGTTGGATACTGTCTGTTAAATCATTTCGTTATTTATAATAGTTAAACGAAAAAATCTAAAAAGATTGATGTTGGCCTGCACAACACAACAACTATTGCTCATCATACACAAATTCTTAGAGCATTCAATTCAAAAACTTATTAAACACAATGCATGGAGAACAGGAAAATTTTGTAGCTGATATGTAAACTGTACTGAAAACACATCGCTTTCTATTTTCATGGAGAATTCTATTGTATGACCAGTCATATCGCTGGCAGTATAGGTTTTATAGATATTATAATTGTAGGAAGAAGAAAATTTATCTACACTTACTAATTGAAAATGTGATCATGTTTTTACGACAAAAATATTTATTTCATTTTACAACAAATACTACACTCAATGGCACAACAATCTTTTATGGTATAATTTTTATATTAATTTTTTTATTTTCATATGTTCTGCAGTGTCCAATTGCTTTTGTACTTCTTAATCTGCCAGGGCTTCTGTAAAAAAAACCTAAAAAATAAAATTAGTACTACTGCATACGAAAGTGCTTCTTTACTAATATCATCTTACTGTCGTCCGTGATGATATTGCTAATGTTAAATAAGTTTCTATCTTTATTTTAATAAAAATTGAAACCAATTCCTATAAAGATAAATATATTAACCGTTACAAAAAACTCTTATATCAAATTTATTTGCATATGTGTCTACTAAGGGTCTAGATCAAGGATGTGGCTGCACGCGCAGAGGTCTTAAAAATTTATGTCCGAAAACCGAAACGTGTACACGGTTAAATTGAATTGGGTCTCCGAGTGCAGAGCTATTTACCGTTGCATCTTTATTAAGAATCTTTATTAAATTGCCCTAGATGACAAGTGATAAGTCATAAGTATAAGGACAACACCATAAGAATAAATGTTATTTTTGAAGTAAATGATACTTCAACTTATCAGGGGATTAATATTATACAGAAAGTCGTGGATAATGTAATAAAATGTCCCCAATCGTAATCATGATTACTACCTCTTAAGTTTCAATACATCAATGTTGTGCTAAGTATTTTCATAACTCTTCTAAATTGTTATTGATTGAAATAAAAAATAGATTTAAACAATATCTTACGTGAAATATTTTAACTCCAGCTCACTCTTTTAACAATTAATAGAACACTCATTTCAGACATCAATTGTCAGTGTATCACAAGCAAATAAAAAAGGGCTTTTGACGAATTGTATATAATGATAAAAAAGTACACAAAACTTGTTTATCACTATCAAGGTATCATTAGGCCAAAATCCTCATTTCACGTAAAATATCCTGTTATACCTGGTGTGCATATTGTTAATCAACAATCAAAGTATGTAGCAGAGAACACGTTATTTAACTATTTACAAGATTCATACTACAATAACAGTATTGAAGGATTTGTTATAATTGTCTTTATTTCGTGACTTCCTATGCATTTTTAGTAACCGAACAAATTCATGTTAATAAGCAACGCTAGTACTAACAATTTCAGCTCGAAGCTTTTAAAAACATATTTAGGTAAGAAGATGTCAATTTATGTCTAGTCATTGTATCTCACGGTCAAGTTGCACCCTGGTTAATGTAACTTGTTGTCATGTTGCATCCCAATCATTTTATCTCATAATTAATAGTTCCATTTTTTAAGATTGCTTACCATTGATCGACAAAAAAATCTCATCTGTGTGACCACTTTTGGTAGACGTTGGACACATAACATACAAATCTAGATGATAAATATCTGTTTTTTCATTTTACATTTACAGATCTTTTGTTCCATTTATTATCGAGTATACTCTTGTTTTGCTACCTTCAATTTTTTTAACATTTATTTATTACTAAAATTAATGATTCACTACATTTATTTTTTGAATATTTCCACTAACAGAACAAAACTAAATTTTTTAAATTGCGTACTTATTACTTATTTGATTGTTCCCCTTCAAAAGTTTTTGTATAATTGACAGTTTAAAAAAAAACTAATTCTCACTGTGTAACTAACTTCTTAAAGCAAAACATCTAATAAGAATAACTTCAAACTTGGAACTGATAAGTAAATTTTATTTTTATATTTATCGATTTTCTTCCTTCAGTTATTGTTAAACGTGCTTTTCTGATTATCATCCTTATTCTTTTGTACTCAGACTCTTCAAGTACATTTAATAGTCAAGTATTGTCATTTAGAGCATAAAAACTTAGCGAATAAAAGTAATTTATTTACTGTGCGTCGTAAAAATGCGATTATTGAGTCACGGCGAAGAATGGTCTTAGTACGCACTGAAACCACTCAGAGCTATAAAGTAAACTTTTTATACTAATTTTAAGTCATTCTTTTGGAGCCCTTAAAATTTTTAAAAATGATATTCAACATTGAAATTGCTTAAAGGTTCGTCAAGTAGTAAAAAAATAAAAAAATTTTGATGCTAGGATTTAATTCAAGGACCTACACCTTATAATCGTAAATACAGAGGATGAAGCTACATTTAATAGAAAGGTTCAAGTTATAGAAATAAATACAGATCATCATGATTTCAGCAAAATTGGAATATTCCATTTTTAGAAATACCAATCATCGTATCATCATATCATTTGAATACCTCGAATTCAATCTTTTCGGCTGATTTGCAACGAACGTTTTGCTACACTACTATTTATATCTTTGAATGTTATAGCGTCCTATTTTTAATCCTGTATTTGTTTTTTAAGACGCTACGAAATCGCTGCAACTGGATTCATTAAGATCATTCGTGACTAAATTGCCTCCCTCTTAACTAATTGTTTTTATTTAACAAAAGTATAATTTTTTGAAGAAGCCAGTTACCATACATATAATTATACTACCAGTATACGGTCTGAATGAAACGTAACGGGAATAGTTGTATGATTTATTGACTTCATGATCAGGATGCAATTTGACCATGAGATACGTTGATCACGACGTGATATAACTGTGGTATAATAATAAATTACGGTATAGTAATTACTGTTTCCCATTTTGTAATTATATTTTAGAGGTGCCTGATTTAATTATAATTCAACAAGTCAAAAATTTGTTTAACAATGCTGTAGTATATTTTGAATCGTTCAGTACATCGTTTTTTTTTTTTTTTTAGATATTTTAAGTTATAATACTTTACTGAAAAAAAACAACTTATCAACTTTAACTATAATTTTAATCTTTCAATTACATCAGAAAACCTGAAATGCAATAAAAACAATGGTAAACTGATGCGCGCAATCAGTGTATCATTATATTATTACATTGATAATGTTTATCGTGTACAATATAAAGTTGCTCGTTAATCATTGCCCCTGTAACATTTAGTTGGTTGCCATACATGTATGAAAATTTCTTTTGTATGCATTGAATTGTACACAGACTTATGCTAATATGTACAAATTTAAATTGAGGTACCACGTACGTTAACGTAATAAAGCTTGTGCCAGGCTACGTCGAAAAAAATACGACGAATCCACATGTAAACATGCTTGTTTCGTCACGTCAGGAACCTTTTCTAAGCATTACGTATTACCCGTTAGAATGTCAACCACATGCATTAGTTCCACAAAAATCGTAAGCAAGGAAAGAATTACTCTTTAACCACATCTCACAATTTATAGGTATCTAATACCAGGATATGACGTTTATCACGGAACAAAATTCGTTGAAATAGTTTGTCTACATTACAAATAGTCAAAATAATTACCACATGCGTTAGCTCCACACAAGTATTAGGCCAGGAAAGAGTGTAATACAAGAACCACATGCCACAACTTATAGGTATCTAAAGCCAGGCTATGACCACCTTTACCTACTGTACAAAAAATATTAATTACATTTTTACAATTTCAGCTCCTTATAAGTCTAACTATTACGTTTACGATATAGTTTCTGTTTTAAGAAAAGTTGATTATTTATTTTTTTTTACTTTTGTATAAACACATGCGTGTTAGCCATCGATTTTGTTGTGTATCGTATGACTTGGCAACTTGTGAAATTTTATAAGGAATAATCACATACGTAGTATTTATACAACATTACAATATTTTGATGAGTTAAATAAGATTTCTTGATGTACTAGTACTTACTGAAAAAAGAGTACTTTATTTGTCAATTTAGAAGCATACTACAACGTTTTAAACTACATTACCTAACATTCGTAGAAAACATGCAATAAAGTAATTAAATTTATTGACTATTAACTAAAAATGCATAGAACGAAATTGATAGTATCTGATAATAATATGATAAGATAGATATAAGATATTATTTGTAAGTCTATTTCCTCTTGCTGACCTCTAAAGTGTGAGTTTAGGTGGCTTGGGCGGTTGGTACCGTACTTAGGGTAAGGTGTTATAAGGGCCTCTAAAAAATCAGCGCTTTTCGACGGTAAATTTTTCAATAAATACAGTGATTTCGATAAAACCAAATTACAAGATCACGAAATTGCCAGAAAAGTACCGTGAAATTACAGTTGTGAAAATTGGGAGATGTTGCGAGGCAAGCCAGATTAATATTTTATACTTTTCTTCTGATTTTCTTTTAAGTTAAGTCGTTGACCCTATATTTTTAAGAATTTAATAGATTCTTTGTAAAAATATACAGAAGAACTATTTTCAAGTCTTGAGGTTAATCCAAAATTTCCAAAAATGTAGTCGATTTTGTGACCACTGTCCATAAGAGTAGGTGTTACATTGGTGAATTTTCGGTGGCGATTTGCGAAAAATTTAAGTCGTTGACCCCAGTATTTTCTTATCGAAAATGAATTTGAAATACTTTATTTACATAATTCCAGAAATTCAGAGGTTTTGATCAAGCCGATAAAAATCGCCCAAGCCACCTTAAGGAGGTTCGATACAGTTTTCAAGTGGGGCGGTGAAGCGGGGTCAAGGGTGTTACAGAACGTATTACACTTCCCTTTTTATGGTATTAATGCATATATTTTAAGATTAGGTTTATAAAAACCTAACTAAAGTTATTATTTTTTTTGCGATTTTCTTTTTAATTAACATAGATATAAATAACATTCAGAGAATAATATGCATTCGCAGATTTAAATTCTTGAAATTTTTTTTTTTTAATTTTTAACTGTTACTCAAGTTTGTTGTTCGTAGGCCACAACAATGTTTCCATGACATTCCGTCTTACATTTTTAATTTTTTTGTTTTAAAATATCTTAATAACTACATGGTTAACGTCGCCCAAAAAATTTACGATTGGTTTTTATAACTCATACAACGAATTAAAAATAAAATGAGAGCTCTCAACTATTGTCGATGATATGTATTTAAACTCCTTAAGGCAGGCAAAAATAAAATAGACAAATAACGCAGGACTACAAAAAAAGAGACACAAAAACGTGTCTGCGTTTATACTATGTTTTTCAGCTCAACCAAAATAATGAATTTATCGTACTTTTTCGCAGCTAGAGGCAAATTTCAACCTATAAATACAAATTTGTTGTGTAACTATGATTTAGTCATCATCAAATATTGAGGCATAACCAGATGTATCTTCATAAAAAAATTTTTTTTACTGCTCACAGTTAGAGGAAATTTTTTTTTTTTTAATTATGTGTTTTGCTTTTGAAGTATAAATATAAACTTAACAGACCATTGTAAATGTCAAAAGCGACATTAGACCATGTCAACATTATCTTTAGATACAATAAAACTACAAAAAAGAATGTTTTGCCTATATTTACTACTATGGGGAAACATAACGTCTGAAGAAAGTGTTTTAATTATTCAGGTTGATAACTTCTAAGTCACACGAAAAGGAGTAAATTTATAAAACGGAACTTTTTTAGGATAAGGACATCATTTCCAAGTGAAAGGAAATTTTTGTTAAGTTGTAAAGTTATAACTTAACATTCACACGTAAAAAATATTTTTTCTATGAATTAAAAATTTTCCAGTATTGATTGAAAATTGAAATTATAAGATGTACTTCTCAGTTCGCAAATTTGTAATGCAGCTGTGGAGTATATATACATCCTTAATATGCATGTATGCATTGCATTAGTAAGTTTTCATTAAATTAATTAATCTCAATAAAATATATCTATTAATTAAAAATGCTATAGCGCACTATAATATGAGTTTTGAAAAATGTTACTTTACAGATGGGTAAAATTATATGCAAAAAAATTTTTTTTTTAAATACAATTAGCTTTTATGCATGCTTGCACAAAATGTAAAGAAAATTACAAAAATAATGTTTGTGCATTTAATAGGAATGGTGTAATTTTCGAAATATATTTAACAATTTAGTTAATATGTATGCACCTTTCAGGCATTTATATAAATCTTCAGTTATGTGTCATATAAATCGTATTGTTTAAATATCTAGTTATACAAGGCCAACTTTTGATTATGAGCACTTTATATGTATGCGTAATACTAAGTAAGAATCTTACCTTAGCTATTGTAAGAGCGTTAACTGCCAATATTTAGAGCCGTAGGATCATTCGTGGTAATGCATACTTTTTTAATGATAGTAGATAGCCCTGAAAAAAAGTAATGAATACGATTCTTTTACAGTGCGTTTTCATATAAATACACATCACCATAATAAAGAGCCTTTTAGGTTGTTGAAGCTAGCCCCACTCGAGATTTTCCTGACCCAGAAAAAATTGCATGCCCCTAAACTGTGCCCCTGAACTAATATATAAAACACTTTTTTTTACAAATATGCAATCATAGAACGTTACAAATATTATAATTGCATTAACCCACATTTTAAGATTTGTACTTTTGAAAATACAGGACATTAGCAATCGTGGAGGTATTTAGTACGAAATATTATTTCCCATCTTCAAGAGTTATTGCGCTACCGATTAATGTAGCAATTAACTGTTCTTATCATTATTAATTACAATTTTTAATTATTAAAAAGTGTACCATGCTCAGAAAATTTTCGAATTTTTTACGTATACGGAGAAGCAATTGTTAGGTTTTTATGATTTATACTAAGGAATTATTCATTTTATCATAGATACAGTTGTGCGGAAAAATTATTATTTAGTCGACTTCTTTTAAAAAATGATTGTGCCAATTTTTAAATGACTATAATTTATAATTCTTAAACACGTAAAAAGAGAAACTACAAGGTAGTTTTCTGTAAAGGCAGTTGTTTGAGTAGAATTCTGAAAAGGCTCTATTTTGCTGTAATCCATGATAAGTCTGTTAATTACGCTGACTAAACAAAGTATATATTGTATTGTATTAAGATTCCAACGTATACCCACTTTCAGGGTTTTTACGTATCCCAATGTCCCTAAGCTCTACCTTTCCTTGTTCTTTTTCAGTAATTACCATCCTGTTTCCCCAAGTATGCGAGTCTTTCGTGCGGGCCCCTTGCAAAGTTCCCCTCAAACGACTCGGTCATCCATCCTACTGGGTACTATTAACAGCGCGAAACGATTATCTCAAGCACACCCCAACTATTATCAAGTTTAATGGAAAGGTATTTTTCTAATAAACCATCTAAACTCGCTGTACCGACCTTTCTATAACCGACAGTGACTTTGCCCGATGAGCTGGCCAGGTGTTGGCTTTACTTTGGAAAGAAAGCCCCTGGAGGTCCAGACATCACCAAAAAAATCGCCTATCTGTTTTAAAAAAAACCGGATAAATGGTTTTTCGGCATCCTGGGTACTTATCCCATCGAAAAAGACCGAGAAAAAATCTCGACAATTTTCGACGGGATTCGAACCCACGACCCCTCGACCCCACGACTCCTATCTCCGGCTAGGAGGCTAGCACGCTAACCACTAAGCCATTGAAGCTCTTCTAAACAGAGTATGCATGCACTTGAAAAAATGAAAGAAAAGTTAAAGTAAAAATCATACCTTGAGCTCGTAGCTCTTCTCTCTTCCTTTTGTGGGGGCGTATTCTTTTTTTACGCACTGACAGGCCATTTTGCTCTCCTTTACAAACGGTAACGTTAACCTTTTGCACATTTTTTATCACTACAAATAAGTTTACAAATGTTAATGACTCTAAATACATAATCGACTGAAATAAATTTTTGTTTATCTAACTCACAAGGCTTTTTCGTTTTTTCTTCTAATACTGGTCCAGCAGAATTATTAAAGAAATCTGTTTGTGACGATTCATTAACACTGTTACTTTCGTGTACATCTGGACTCATGTTAACATCACAATAGTTGATGGGGTCGTCTAAATAATCTACAATTAATAAATTTAGATATAATTACATTAAAAAGTAATAAATAGAAGCGATTATTAGATTCACTAGTCCAGTATACTGTTCAAAAAACATTTACTATACATATTTCTTTTCATAAGAAAATTAAAATAATTATAATAATTTTTGTGAACCCACCGTTGGAGTTGTTATCGTAGTTTGCATCTGTTGCAGCAGCTGCATTATGTACTGGAGTACGAGAACAAGAGGCTACGCTAAAGTCTCTTTGATTTGGTGGTATTTCCTGTAATCGTTATGCAATAGTATCTTGTTCAACTAGTGCGTAAAATGTAATTTTACATGTAAGTGTTCAGAACCATACACACGTTCTCGGTGTAGCCGTTTACGAGTGTGCTATGACCACATAAGAGAATGAAACGTACTCACGAGTGGCATGCATTATTTTTTTAATAAGTGCGGAAAGTTTGACCACATATTTATTTTAAATACTTGTTCAGATGAGTCGCTTAAAGCAGTTCTGAACAAATTCGAAGAGTGGTTGTGTGTATGTGGGGGGGGGATGTATTGTGCACTCAAAAATCAATGGAATTTTCTTTAAATTAAATTAATAATTAAGGTCGTGCATAGCGTAGTCAGAGTGACTACTCAGGACTGACAATAATAGAACGTAGCTTTGAAAAACCCGAAGTGAAAGAAGTGATAATTATCAGAAGTCTAAAGATTGCACACACGCTAAGTAGTAGAGAAGTATGTCCAGAGTCATAAGCGCATGAACATACATCGGAATTTTAACGCATTTCATACTAAAATGCGTTATAAAAGTATGCGTAAAAACCAGTGTATAAGATCAAACCTTACGCACTCAATTGTAAAAAATGATTGAAATAGTTAATTTAAAAAATTTAATATAATGTATATCTTACAAGTTCCTCTTCGTTAGTGTTTTCGTCCATATCATCTACAAAATAAAAAATTAATAAAACTTTGTAATTGTTAACATGTTGTTTACCAATATAAAATGTTACGTTGTGGTGGTAAGTTGCTGCAATCTACTGGATCTTCGTACATATTAATTTCTTCAGAATTTTGATTATCACTCGAAAGAGCATTCTGAATCACTTCTTTTTGAGCCTTTTTTTGTCGTACTTTTTCCCTCTTTTGCAGATATCTAACTCTTGCTGATTTAAGCGCCTGGTTGCTGGATCCATTGTAACTTCGATATCAAAATCTATGTCCTCTTCTATAATAATTAGATTTGTTATGTATAGTTGTTATGTATTAAAAGAATTTCGTAAGAGTCTCGATAAAAATATATGTAACGTCATTCAAGACTTTTTTTATTTTCACGTTTTTTAGTAGCTTCACGACACTTTATGTTACATAAATATTATTGTACCTATTCCACATCTGCTGAAACTATCATCGACACCTTTATAGAGATTGAATTAATAAAGTAAGACTAATAAATTTTAATCAATTACATCAACCATGACAACATATGTTCTTAATATCAAGTCACGCGGGAACGCGACGAGGTAAGTCTGAAAAAGCAGACGAAGCCTCGGTGACCGCGCTACTATTTATTTAATATAAGTCAATAAAACACTGCAAATAATTACTTATCATTTTAGTGACTATCACGACGCCTCCGACGAAGTAACGTACTTGACGTCACGTTATAATGCTAATGTAAATGGTGAATTGCCGTCCTGTACGTTTCTTTGTCGGAGGCGTCCAATGCAGGAACAATCAACAAGAAGATTTCATTTACATCAAAACACGATTCTGATAATTACCTGGTTCTACCAAGACGGGTTTCTCCTGCAATTGAAAATCTTCACCAGCTCGCTTCCAGTCCTCCATTTCTATTTCTAATTCAATTCTTAAATCACCCTTCAATCGGGAAATGGCAATCAGAAAATCATCGGTCGTAAAGGCATTATTACTATTTAAAAGTTGATCCCATGCTAAATAAATTTGTATAAATGACGTATACAGAAAATAAAAAATCACAAGTAGAGCATATAAAAAAAAATTTAAGTACCTTTATATATCTGAGATTGCTTATATTGGGTTTGATAGCGAGGCATTTTTTTACTCATTTTTAAATTTAGCATTTGTTCGACTTTATTACGACTTCTTCGTATTATTTTCATTGTGCAAACTATTAAAGAAATCAATTATTATAATGTTAAAAGCTTTTTGTTATTTTTTAACTGTCACTTTCGTAACAGTTATTGCAGAAAATATAAAGAAAATGATTAGCAACTCATTCATTCTTATACATTCACGTTAGTCACTCGTTTTGATTACTTTTCAATAGCATCATGAATACTCGCAAGATTTGAAACAGGTTAATAAAAAAAGGTAAATTTTAGAGGAATATAAGTATTAATAAATTTGTGAATAAAATGTTTCTTTTGTTTCAAAATATCTGATAATTTCAGTTTTCTTAAAAAATGTCATGATCTGAGTATTTAATAAAATATCTGACACTAGCTCGTACGGAGATTCCAGCGCACAAGTGTCGATAATTTCGCCGTATATTATTCAAAAATTAAAATTATGCTGAATTCAGCATACTGAAGTGCCATTTTTCATAGGCCTAACTGGTCAAAATTTTGAGATTTCACAGTAAAATCGATGAATCACAACCTACAGTGTCAGATATAATAAATATATAGGTATTTTCGATTAAAACTTAATCTTTCCAATGCTATTATTAAAAAAACGTTATTGATCTAATAAATAAGGTAATTGCAGAAAAAAGAATTGTGCACAAAAGAATACGCTGTACGGTAGACAATGCACACGCAGCAGACTACATTCATCACACAATACTCAATTGTCAAGCAGCGTAAACTTATTAAGGTGAATGATAAATATATATCTACCCAGAAAGTCATTGATAGCTGGTCGGCGACCATATGTGCCGAGGAATGTGCTGTTATGTGACTCTGAAATATTATTAGTTCGAACTGCTAATCCAAATACACTGAAGCCCTTGGGGGTCACAATTTTTATCCAATAGTTTTCGAAATATTCTAAAAAGCTTCGTAGCCGTTGTTGGACTTTTTTGCCAAGTAGATCCTTTTGTCTTTTAAATTCGGCTTCGATCCTATCTGCTGGCAAAAAAGCAAGGGCTCTTATCTTATCAACCGCTGTCTTTATTTCTGGATACTTTTTTATTAATCCTTTCATTGGCTTTAACTTTGCATTGAGAGCCGATAAGTTATAAGAAATTCCGCAATTTATTTCGAAACTTTCGAAGATTTTTATAGTTATGTTACTATACAGTAAATCGATTTTTTTATCATAAGTGAGTGTAACGCATAAGATTAAAATATCCTTGAAAGCGGTAGTGATATACTGCAAAATTGGCCTTAAACGCAACTCCGAAACAGCGGCCCCATCAATCAACTTAAGAATGATTGGTTTCTTATTAGAAAAGAACAGTAGTAGATTTGTTTGGATGCGTTGACTTTTGTTATGTATATACATACGCACTGTACATGCACTGTCCTTTTCTATTCAAAATCAATCGTTCTTAAGTTTATTAGTGAGGGCTTTATTTTGGCATTACTCTCATACTAGTGGTAACATTTACAAGGTTGTAAGCCAGCCCCGGTAGTGTTGGCGCTTCTGTAACGAAAACTACTATTTTCTACCTCAGAAATCGTATTTGTCAAAGGCCATTATTATATCTTTGGTAAGAAAAGCAGAATAAAAGATGTAAACAAATGTACGCAGATTTTATAATTAAAAATTCATAGAAAGATACAAAAATTCAATATTACCCTATCCAAGTGCACATTGCAGCCTACAGCTTGAACATTTGGAAATGCGCTCGAGATCGCTTTTCTGAGTGCAGCCTCAAAGTCACTCATTATTAACTTTAACTCAGCAAACTCGCATATTGATTTAGCGTGCTCAAAAATTGATGCATATGCATTGGTTGTCTTTTTGGACATGATTGCATAAAATAATACTACCGTCTAGAAAAACATTACAACTAATTAAAAATATAGTTTATCCTAGGGCGTATTAATTGATAACGAAACGAGCTTCAATGAAATTGAATAATAATTATACGAATATGTTCGAAGATATTAATTGTTATACAACGCAATACAACGCAATACATTTTAATAAACATTACAGTATAATTAAAAAAGATAAAAACGAAAAAAAAGTTGATGTACTGAAAAATACGTTCTTAACTGTACTATCACAAAAGGGGATTTGATTACACTAACTAAAATAAATTTTTGTGTTGCGATTAATGAAACGTCTTGTCATCAAATAATTACATAATATTTACGTACAGGCAAGCATAAATAAATACATACTTATATACATATGTATGAGTCATAAGCGTGGCAAACATAAAGTTAATAAAAGCTGTCAATGTAGATTAAGTATATATTTGGTAAAAGTTTATGCACATGTAGGTAAGAGAAGCACATGTGATCTGATAATGACCGTAAGAAAATTATTAAAATTGTATACATTAAGCTGACAGTAAATGTCATAACCACCAGGCATAGTGTCCTTATGATTATATACGTACTAGTTGTTAGATTGTATTTTAAAAGTATATAATTATACTCACAGTGTTAGCACGAATCCCAAGCATGGTAAATAGCTGAACAACATCTGAAATGTTAGGTCTGCACTCGAACGTACCATCCACATACATGCGTTCGGTATTTGAACAGTATTCGGTTACAAAATTTTTATCATATACTATAATGTGCATATTTCCATTAGCGTCATTGACGGGAACAGCAGTCAAAGTGTGTTCATGGTAATGAAGTATGCTTACATACTCATTGTTACTGATTTTTTTTGCCAACTCTTTTATTGTAGTAGGATTTTTAGGAAAGTTTTGAGACCTCCAGTAAAGAAAATTGTTTCTCAATCGCTCTTTGTCTGTATTTTCTTCTGCCCCGGGAAAGCTATAATAAAATTCAGTAATAAAAACTAAAGCGATGTAGTGTTAACTATTGGATATTACTATTACGCAAAACACAATTCTACCCGCGATTTGTTATGACGAACACAACGTATGTTTTATGCACGAGACATTTAACGATGGCGAAGCCGAAGACATGTATGCGGTAATCATATTTGCTGTACTCCTTATTCACGTGGCGCTGCCGAGTGAGAGAAATTGTGCCTCACTGAGATCACTAGAATGTCTGGAGCCTTACGGAAAATTTTTTAATTAATTAAAATAATAATTCTTGAGAGGAAATTATTCAAATAAATTTTTAATTCGAGTGTATATTAGTCTGGTACACGGTAATAAATTTTTTTTGAATCTGTCATCTATACTACAACAATGGAAAAAAATAAAAACAGATAGTTAACCGAACCTGCCATTAATATTTATGTTTATGGAACACCGTGTAGTCACATGGATAAATGCAAGCTGTACTTGTGTTTCTCAAGCTTCACGCAAGCGCAAGCGTTTATATGCATTAATATTTGTTGTGCAGATACAGTCGTGTTGATGTTTTTACTATTTCTAATTTTGTAGTAAACATGAAAACACTCAATAATTTTTTTTTTATAATTGAGTAAACAAACTTTCCCATAAGGGTCCGTACATCCTGGAGGTCACAGTGAGGGATAATTTACTCTGCAGCGCCACCTGAATTAGGCATATAGCGAATAAGAGAGTAAAACGTATTAAGCACTGGCATATTTTACATTTTTTTGTTTGTGAATAAGATTCGAAAACTGTTATGTCAACCTCAACCAAACCAACCAAAAAATAGAAAAGAAACTGTATTAAAAAAAAAGTAGTAAATTAGAGGATGCATTTATAAAGCACAAAGTATAAACAACTTGCATGGGTTATAAGAGAGTTTAATGCATAGAGGTATAAGCATAGAGTGGAAAAGTCATATACGAGCCCGTAAGTGGAAGCGATAGCATGATTGCAGCACCCCACTTTTTGTCATCGTTATTTTTACTATGATTGTGGTTAAAATTGTTGATGACACGTATTAGAGAAGACGTCATCCAAAATGACAAAAATTGCATTATTTGTAACACGGAAACAGAGCCAGTTGCCAGAGCCTATTTTTGTTAAGAGAGGATGTAAGATTTAACTTAATTTTTATGGGGTTCTTTTTCTCTTGTTGTGTGGGTTACTACTTTGAGCAAGTCAGTTGTCGGGGAAGAACTAGTTCACAATATAAAATTAATTAATACTTATCTAGTTTTCCCCCGGGTCATTGGATTTTGGGGTTTTTGGGGTTAAAAAACTTCGTGTATAGGGTTATTGGCGATTAAAGGCTTGCCCTATAGGGTTATTGGAAATTAAAAACTCGGCCTATTAGGTTATTTTGTTTAAGAAGCTTGGGTTAAAGTTATGTGATTTTGAATTTCACGCCGTTTTACCCGCTACAATTGGCGTCGCTGCCGCAACCAATCGCGTGTCTCTGACACACGAAGACAGAATCTCGTTGTGCAGCTATCTGTCAATCTTGCTATCGTGCAACACCCCTACTTTTCTACTTTAATCTTATACCTCTATGATTTAATGTCTCAAATAGGAAACAGTATGCTAGTATCCTGAGATAAAGATGGGTGGAAATGTATATAAACGAATGCATTCTTCAGAATTAAATGAAAATATGTATCTCAATGTATGGGCAATGTAGCAGCGTTATTGTTATATTGTAATGGGCAATAAAGTAGGAGTCGAATCTATTCATTCATTTTCTCAATCTTTATCACAAGCCAAATAATTTGTAGTGGTTTGCAATGTTTTACGTGGAGTCTGTACAACTTACATTTCACATGCTTTGTTATATAAATCTTTAAATTTCCACCACGACTTCTTGGTTTCATTTTTCATCCAGTCTGACATTTTAATAGCAAGTTCATTATGAACTTGGCGACAACAAGGGCTATGTACACTTTGAAGATCTAATTCGTCTTCTCCGCTTAGTAATGTAGCAGTTGCATGACAATCACGATTACTACATCTAAAATATCTGAAAATATTAGTAGTTCTTATAGTATTGCTAACTTGAAAGTGTGTCGCGTTAAAATCATTTGTAACCTATAAAACTAAAAATTAGTTGCGTAGATATATAATAGCTAGATCATGTAATTTTTCGTCAAATTCTTATTGTGTAATAATTAAGCAGAAATATCTCAAGACAAAATATTGGTTTCCGATAACAAAAAAATAAAATTAAAGTTACGTAATAATGACTCACTAAATAATTGAAAATCATGTCTACTGTAACAACTGCAATTAATTTGTAGTCAAAGTCAATGAGTAATGCTAACATACGATCGATCTACAAAATACTAACGCAATATTAATGAGCTAAAAATAAGATCTTACGTGACAACTCCAACAACTTTATTTTTTTGAAAAATTTTTCCGTCAAGCATTCTTTGGCTTTTTGGGGTAATTTTTTTTTGTTTTTTGGAGGGACTGGATCTTCATCAGATATGGCATTGTCTTCTTCAATGTTGTTATCGTCTATTGCTTGATAATTGGCTAAATAAGATGAAAAAAAAAAAAAAATTGACAATTGAAATCATTTATGAAATTCCTATGTCCATCAACATTTTTTAGATACTTATTTCATTTTAATGAAATATCATTTATATGTCAACTATGAAATCGTACTTAACAAATTAATCGTGTTAAAAAATATCTTATCAAGTTTTCAACTTCAGAATGATTAAGTATTGAAATGTATGATACGTTTTCAATGGCGTCATCTCCAAATATTGGCAAAATTAATAATTCGAAGCCTACCCAGAAAATTATATTTCGTATACATAAAATATCTTGACTGCCTTTGGTTGCCTAAACGTTGGTGATTGACGAAACGACGACTGGCCCAATGTGCCATCGTGTAGGTTACAAATATCATATTACGCCCCCACGCCTGAAAAGTGAAGCTCATTGATATTGTACCTTCGCTACAAGCACACTAAGCTGACGTCCGTAGTTATTCTTGAAATTGTATGTATATTATAAAAATAAGTACTTATTATATTAATAAATACAAAAATAATAAATAAACTATCAATGCACAAATTTTTTTGTGCACCAAACATATATCACAAGAAATCTCATGAGAGTGTTTCTACTGGTAATCTATACAATAATCTATTTAAAAGCGCTGTAAATCAAATGAATCAGTGCCATAAATTTCGTTTAGTTTATTTACGACTTTATTATTTAATAGTAGAATAAATTGACAACAAAAACAATCAAGCACTCAAGGTTACTTGGTAAAACGCTCTTGTCTACTGATTAAATAACAAATTATTGAAATTAAAAGGACACAAGTCCGCTACTGTATTAAAACAAATGCACTGCTATAGAACATGAAAATGTGATTCTAAAATTAAATGTCCGAGTCCCATTGCACTGTAGAGTTACTCCTAATTATGTACTAATTAACAATAATAATTAATATCCAAGAGCTCATGAACACTGCGTAATCTACATAATCATATATAAGAATAAAATTTGAAAGCAGCATGTAATTTGCTTGATGGAACTTTTTGTGGCTGAAGTTAGCCCCACCCGAAATCAGCCCGACTCAGACAAATCGCCCATCTGGGGCCCCTGGGCATAAATTTTTTTCGTAAACTTATTCACCCGTAAAAACTATGAATATCATTGTAAATTAGCACCCTCACAACCTCAATGCATTTTTTATGCCAACAAAGGACGCCAAGCTTGGGAAACACGGAGTTTTCGGTCAGTACGTACTCGTATACACGCCTGTGAGTAAAAAATAAGAAAAAAATTCATATCTAGTTTTACACTTCTTGCGTCTCCTTAAAATTAAGTAAAATCTATTTCTATGAGACCTAAACGTTACACTACTATGAGTCTTTGAGTACTCTAGCTTTTTAACAGGTATAAATATAATTAACAAGTACATGCTTTGAAAATCAAATTATTCGCAGCCTTTGTCCACCCCAAAATTTGAGTAATAAAAATAAATTTCACTCAATTTTATGGTTGCATATATAGGTAAAACAAAAAGAGAAATTTTTTTTCTTCTTCTACACTTCCACGCACGTTTCGTCGAAAAAGTCCATATTTTCCAAGTCTGGTGGCCTTTGATAGCTCAGAAAATACGTAAAACTGCCTAAAACTTATGTGTAGGTGTAAATGAAACAGTTTTTTTTTAGTTTTAAGGAGGCATAAAAGCTGTAAAAATAAATATGAATTTTTTTCTTATTTTTGTTGTTGGCTGAGTGAGCTGCGTTATGTGGTGAAAGAGCCTTTTTTAATAATGAACAGTACTATTTTATTTAAAATAAAAAGACTCTAGTTCTCAGAGTCATTTATTGAAGAGGGCTGTTTTTAATTAAAATTATTATTGATTTACAACAAAATTACTTGAGCATACTATGTTATGTAATTAATAACCTATTTTTTTTTCATTAATATTATTATTTTATTTAAAAATAACAGACTTGAGTCATTTACTCACAAGTGCTAGTTTATTACCATTACTATTTATTAATATCGAAAAGATTGGAGCTCACTGTGTACTTCGTTTAATGGAGCTTGTTTAATAATTAATGTTATTGTTTATTTATAAAGAAAAGTTTATCACGCTCTGTTATTTTATTAAGTTAGATTATATAAAGTATCATTTTTTTATGAAAAATTAAAAGTTTTAGGCGTACTGGGTTAAGTAGTTAAAATTAGTATTTATTAAACACCTGAATACTATAGCACACTGATTTATGTAGTTGAACGCACTTTTCTATGTATAAGATTTATTATTCATAACCAAAAAAAACGTCTCCCGCGCACTGCATAATGTGGTAAAAGGTGCTAAATTGCTAATTTCGACCGAAAGTCTTGAGTATCGCTCGTTTAAGCTAAATATTATGGTATGGTTATTTGCTCGAAACCATTAATAGTATAACATATGTTATTGAAACTCTAAGTATTAGTCTTGTATACATTGATATAAGAAATGCATATGTGCTTGTGAACCTAAGCCACACAAATAATTTATGTATATAAAATCTGCGAAATCTGAGTGTGCTTACAGCTAAGGTGAAATCAGGGGAAAACAGTATATGTGCAGCAGCTCGAAACCGTGTGTGCAGCTCGCGTCTTATTTTCTGATGCCTGTGCACATTGTTTTGCAGCTGTATAATGCAGATTTTTTCGGGCAGCAGCACTGCATTCGAATCCTTCAGCTAGCCGGAAAAAATTATATGAATGCACGTGATGTCGAACTGCTACTGCACGCCATTTTGTTTTGGTAAATCGTCAGTTTTTTTTAACAAAGAAGTACACACTATTTTACTTAACACCTCAGTTATTTGCTTGAATGGCTTCATCATTTATATATACGAAGTCTGCGGAATCTAAGTGTGTTCGTAGCTTAAGTGAAAACAGGGAAATACAGTATACGTGCAGCAGCTCGAAATCGCGTGTGCAGCTCGTGTCTTATTTTATAATGCCTGCGCAAGTTGTTTTGTACTTGAATAATGCAGATTTTTTCGGGCAGCAGCACTGCATTCGAATCCTTCAGCTAGCGGGAAAAAATTATATGAATGCACGTGATGTCGAACTGCTACTGCACGCCATTTTGTTTCGGTAAATCGTCAGTTTTTTTCAACAAAGAAGTACACACTATTTTACTTAACACCTCAGTTATTTGCTTGAATGGCTTCATCATTTATATATACGAAGTCTGCGGAATCTAAGTGTGTTCGTAGCTTAAGTGAAAACAGGGAAATACAGTATACGTGCAGCAGCTCGAAATCGCGTGTGCAGCTCGTGTCTTATTTTATAATGCCTGCGCAAGTTGTTTTGTACTTGAATAATGCAGATTTTTTCGGGCAGCAGCACTGCATTCGAATCCTTCAGCTAGCGGGAAAAAATTAGATGAATGCACGTGATGTCGAATGGCTGCTGCACACCGTTTTGTTTCTCTAAATCGTCGATTTTTTTTTAACGAAGTACAAACCTCAGCTATTTGCGTGAATGGCTCGACTTGAAGCTGTTTCAAATGCCTCACACTAGGACCGCGCAGAAAAAACAAAAACAAAAAAAAAACAACAAAAAAAATCCGAAGTTACTTAGTACAGTGAATCTCTTATTATGATCCAGATACTCTGGGCCAGGGGAAGTCTAGCGAGCTCAGAGCTGACTAGCACACCTCGTATTCGCGCAAATAGAAAAAAAATGGTGAAAATTCTTTCCGTCTTTCTACGACGTTCATCACACTTGCACATGCACGTGGTATAATAAAAATGGCAAAAATCCTTTTGTATCGACACTTTAATGATGTGGCACGCATTCACGGGCACACGCGCTCTCCCACGGTCTCGTTTTTTCTTTCGTCAAGACTCTCACATGCAGCACTAACTTTATAACACATTACGCTACCTTGTGGCCGAGCATTATCCACGTGTCCTTCCGGTGCTGCAGAGGTTTCCTTAACTCTCCCGGGACTCGACGTGTCGGGACCGCGGTAACTACAGCTCAGCAAGATATGTGGCTGCTAGACAGGGAGCTGCCGATAGTCTCGATACCAGGCTGCTAAGATGAAGATGAGGCTACTGGAATTCTATTAAGCTGCTGGTGACTATATGATGCTGCTGCACTGCTGGGCTGCTGCTACGATGGTAATGGCACGCAACACCTACAATAGCTGATCCTGGAATGGCGCGCAAGGATATTCACCAGCAACTACCTGGTCTGAAAGGCGAGAACTCGACCGACCAATCATACCTTGGCTAGAGAGAGAAAGGTAGTACCTACGCTCGGTTATCGTGTCATGGTCTCAGTTGCCTGCATGCTCACTCCAGTAGTATATGCTCTAAGGCAATTACACACAGTACAGTAGTTCACACTGCGCCCGCTTCATACCAGTGGCAGTAATTCGAGGTTTCGAGCTTCGAGCTCCTTGTCGCGGCCCCACGGCCGAGCCAGAGGTTCGATCGAGCACTTTGATATCGCGATTGGTTTCGAGTTTTGACTGTCACTTTACTTGCGAGAGGGGAGGTAAGTATGTAACATTTAAGGAAATGTGACAGTCAAAACTTGAACTCGATCGCGATATAGAAGTGCTCGATCGAACCCCAGGTGCATTTTTTGTTTTATATAAGGGGCATGGTATGGGTATGCGTCTATGAGAAGAGCGGATTAGTGTGTAGTATATTGTGTGTACTGTAGTGTGATATTAATCGTTTTACGTTTCGAAAACTACACACACATAAAAAGTAGACCCTTTTGAACGAAACGACAGTAGATGAAGAAATACTTATTTTGTCAAGTAAATATATCATAAAACACCATTCGATGTAAAAGACAACATACCCAAATTATTAGTGTAACGCACAGAATTTTCGAATAATACAAACTGGCTTATTTTAACAAAACGAGAAAATATTTTGCAAATTTTTCTTGATTACTTATTAGTTATGCACCTGACTTGCCATACACGTACTTTGAAATTTATCTACATAATTCTAAATTATAGGTATATTTGCCAGACAATAATGATCGTTTGAGTTGAAATAATAATGTTTATACTTACTATTTATTATTTCTGTTGATGATTTTTGATACAAAGCGTTCTTTCATGCTAATTGCGAGATGAAAGAATCGTTTGAACACTGTAGAAGATAATTCGGTATTTTCGTTTACTTTACTCGACACTTCTTGTTTTTCCACTTCTAATAAATATATTTTCGGGACTTCTATACTTCGTTGTTTTATTATTCGGTACAGTCCTTTTCTACTGTTTAGTATTCTGCACAGTGGCTTTCGGAATTTTCGATTTCGTAGTTAAAAATGATTCGGCATTTTTATGATTCGGGATTATTAAGTTTCTGGATTTTTACCCCCCCTCACTGTACTTATAGCTCAATTTACTAGCCAAAGAAAGGGATCAATTGGCGCTTCACGTTGTATACCTTACGTTTCACAACAGGATGACAGTGATATGCATGTATGGGAGTTTAACTGTGCCATCTACGAATAAAGTACGTTTCGCTTTTCTCTAAGTGGAGATTTTCAAGTTTGAAACATGTAACTTATTAAGTTTTATAATTGTGATGTTTTGAAGCAAGTAACTAATTCATTTGTGTATTGATGAGAGCTTAAAACATGTAACTTACGAGGTTTTGTGTTTAAGAGAACATTTATCATGTTAACTATTGTTTCCAAATGGTATCACTGACGGGGCAGCTTCAAATACTAAAAAATTAATTCAAATTTTTTTTTTATGTCAGCATATTTTATACATAATCTTATCTAAGATCTCAGGTGAGTTTTTGGCATAAGATAGTCGCCTAAGATCTCAGGTGAGATCTCACCTAATTGTCGTAGACCAGGTACAAGTTTTTGGAGAAATGTGGTCAAATTAAAATACATCTGAATTGTCGAGCTAATAATAGCTGATAATCATAATTATGTTGAAAAAAGTCAATTTAGATAAATAACCATTTAAATATTTCAGAACATAGAGGTGATTCTGTCATTAATATTAAGATTAAAAAGTATAATACATTTGTGAAAAGTGTTATCAAATCATACCATATCAAATAATGGAATAAAAAGCAGCTGATACATATCGTGATAGCTTATAGGATAAGGACTGCTACTGGTTTGAATTATAACAGTTTTAACTTTTTTTTTTTCATGTAATATAATTAAAAATAAATCATCATTACAATATCTAATCAACACTTACTTTTATTAAATTAGTCTTTCAGTACTCAGTATTATAAAGAACAAATGTGTAACCCGTAAATGTGTTGGATTTAAGTCTAAAATTACCTCATGCAATTTAAAATCGATTTTTTTTTACATTTTAAATTTCAGTGACGTCAGACTTTTTTAGAATGTTATAAAAACTCGATGTTGTATTTAAAATCTGATACTATTATTTTTTGTTTATTACATACTTAATGCTTTTTAACTAACATAACTACATTATTAAAATTGTACGTGTAAAATATGTTTACAAAGTTATTGTCTTTTCTAGTGAGTCTAATATAAGTTGGGTGAAAGAAATCCGAGATGATGTGATAGAAGAGTGTAATAAACATGGAGGAGTGTTACACGTATACGTCGACCAAGCTTCTCCTCAAGGAAACGTTTATGTTAAATGTCCATCTATTGCTACTGCTGTAGCAGCTGTCAACTCTCTGCACGGAAGATGGTTTGCTGGTCGGGTGATCACCGCTGCTTATGTGCCTGTCGTTAATTATCATTCACTCTTTCCTGATGCTATGTCAGCTACCCAACTTCTTATTCCTAGTGCTCCTAGAAGAGGAATTTAATTACATGGCTTTTTGTTATTTTTGATAATACAAGAGTTGTTTTTTTACCTCATGTCTTAAACATAAATAAAGATAAATATTTATCTTCAAAATTAAAACTTCTACTTATTAAATAAGTTGTTTTAAGGTTAAATAGATAGGTCAATTTCATTTTTTTACAAAGTTGTTAGCACAACATTATATTATACATACGGTTGTACATTCAGAGCATTTACTTGTAAAACTTGTAATTTATTAAATTACTTTTAAAAAGTGTTCGTAAGCACATGAGATCACTTAGATGTGTAAAGCATTTTTTAAATGGTTTAGTAAGAAATTCGTTCTCATCTTTATTGTTAGAATACCATGAAAATCATTAAATAATTTTGTAAAACCATGTTTTAAAATAAGTAATAAAATCAGATGACGATGTAACGATTTGCAAATATATTAAATTTATCATATATTTATATGAATAAAACGAATCCATGAAAATAACTTTTATCCAGTTTATACATTTTTCAAAAAGATTGTAAGAAAAATTAAAACTGTATTATACATTTTATCTAAATTTGTTTATTTGTATAAGTGTAGCATTCTTTAGTGTTTGTATAAATATTTAATTATAAAATTTAAAAAAACAACTGGTTTTTAAACAACAAAAATATTTATTTACAGTTCACTGTAAGAAACCTTAAAATTTTCGATATCTTCTATTTTTTAACTGTAGACAGAAAAATAAAATTTTTTTGTCTTGTTTACAGGATTAATATTGTCATAAACACTAATCACTAATCAAATTAGAATAGAATTGTGTCGAATTATTTCAAAAGTAGAATACTTCTACTGTGTAAACTACTATCACAAGGCCATTATACATCACTTTTATTGTAAACTAGAAATAAGAAATTCGTGAATAAAAATTTGTAGTATTGTCCCTGAAGCATGTCTTTAAAAAAATAAAATGTATTTATATATTTTTAAACTGTCCAAATATCAATGTAGATCTATTGAATAATGACTCATGTATGTATAGTGTTGTTCAACAAAGTTTGAAAACTAAAATTAGTGATTAAGTGTAAATCATAATGATACATCACTTTGTATGCCATATAAGTAATGAATTTTAACTTTTTTAGACATCTTCATTAAAAAAGTAAGTGTGCCAAAGCATCCTATTTATGAACTTGATTAGTAAGTGAGTTAAGCGATATTCATACGATGTTATTTCATTTTATTTTCTAACCTCATACGTATTGTTATAACTGCTATAATATTAAATATTACCTTAAACGTACTCTAAAAATCATCGTAGAATAAATATATAAATATTGTAAATTGTAATTTATGTGACAAAGATTTAATATTTAGTTATACAAGTTATATATTACTAAAGGTCAAAATTGAATTTAATTTATTTAATTTTTTACTTAAGAAAAAGTAATTTTTTTTTTATAAAGAAGCTGTTAACTAAAAATAGATTATTTAAATAAGGATCTTTATGGAAATTATATTAAAATCTTCATTCACAGACAAATAATGACGTTTCAACTATGCATTAGGTAGTCGTTTCCGAGTCTAATATTTTTTGTTTGAAGTAACGTTAAAAAGAATATACATATAATTTAAAATGTAACCATGCTTACAGTAACACAAAAAGTAATAATAATTATTAGGATGACGATGACGATGACGATGATGAAAATGATAGTCATGGTAATGATGATTATAATGATTATTGTTGATTCTACTTACAGTAAAGCTAAAACTTTAATTGTATTTAAATATTTTCTTATATTACTATTAAAAAAAAATGTTATACTGAAAAAAGCTTGTTCCACAGTTACAACGTCATCACTAATTTGTAAAGAAGGAATAGAAAATTATTTTTCTTGACATATTTGTTTGAGTAGTTTAACTAGATATTCTTAGATTCTTAATTTGAAGTAGATTGCTTATTAGTATTTATACGATTTTTTTAATACCCCTACTGAAAAACTGTATTTTCTGCTCCAGCACATCATAACCTTATAATTTTGTAGTTTAGTGAAACATTTACTCTGAAGCATATGTATGCAAAAAAGCGTAGGCACCGCAGCCGTAAAATAAGCGATCACTGATTGTGTGTCGTTGCCGCAATTAGTTACGTAAGCGAGAACTAAATTACTTTCTGGTCTAGGAACGTAATATACTTAATTTTCTTAAGCAAAGTATTTTTTTCAACTAACTTTTTTTCACTACAGCAAATAATTTCTTATAAACACGATTAAAGGTTTAGAATATGCATAAACATTGAAATAAGATAAAGATTTTTATAGAAATAAATCGAAAAATCTGTCATAATAATAAGTATGTTTATGTCATATTATAAACATCATAAATTTTACGTTTATTTATTCCTCAGTAACTTTCCGTTGTCATTATGTACATTGAAATCTCACTGACAAAAAAAAATGTGTTACGATAATTGCTTGTCCAATGTCAAACAATGTTGTAATGATGTTAACTAAAAGTTGTGCAAACTGAACGAGACCACTGTATTTTTAAAGTGTAGACATTTGGTGCTCTTAAGTATTGAAGACAGTCAGATTTTTTAATTTTTCTCGCAAAGACATACTAAAAAAACAAAATACTCGAAAGCCTTTTAGACCTTTTGCTTGGTAGAAAGCTACCATCCTACTTGTCCCAGTGCTCCTTTTTTTACAACAAGAATAAGGGCCTTAGGTGATTGAAACAATCACCGTGCTTACAGCTTTCAAATTGACGACAAATAATTTGATTTACGTCTGCTCATTTAGTTACACGTTTGCATAAATTAAATAAATTCAACTTAAAATAATTTAGTAACAAGTATTTTACATTTATAAAAATGTAAACATATTAAAACAGTGTCACAAAGTTATCTGGTTATTATTCGTATACATAGGTTTTAGTCAGGTACACTTTTTATATTTAATAAATTTTACTGAAATAAATTGCGTGTATTTGTTTTGTATGTGGGATAGGGTTTATGGTGAGACCAGGATTACAAGATGCAAAGAAGGAATGCAAAATGATTATAAATCAATTTTAAAGTAAATTCAAGTCTTTTGTTTAGTAAGTTACAAAGTTTCGCTTTGGCGCTATGGCTAAATTATCGATACAACGGATAAAGAAAATAAGAAAACATAACGTTAGTCATCTGATTATAATCAACCACTTTTAAATGTCGACTCGAAATAAAGTATATAATTAGATTTTTTCTTACGATCATTCGTGGTTCATAAATTATCGCACAATTCACGATTTTTCTAGATTTAAGATTAAAGATTATACAACGATTTAAATAAAATTCATTATAGAACGTTAACGCTACTTCGCCCTTAACAATGACATAAATATCTAAATCACAAGAAAATGCCCTTTCTTCTATGGATCTCACACGATGTTTATGATTAACGTGTCTATGCATATACATCAATAAATCAGACTTTTAATAAATTCTACACAACATATTTTAAACTTGAATCCTAAATTTAGTTTAACCAAATACTGAGTGCAAAAAATAATAATTATAAATAATAAAAAAAACTATATTCGAACATACGATCTTTTTCGTTGAGCAGGCTTTGTGCGCTAATTAATAACAATTTGATATCAACTTAAATCCCTTACCATCTATACTCCATTAGATTCATTAATCTCTTAGATATAATATAAAAAAAAAATACAATTGTGGGCACATCGCATAATCAACGGGATTTAGCGGCTAGACGTCACGGTACGATCATCGAAAAAAAAACAACAAAATAAAGGAACCTCAAAAAAAAGAAAGATAGGCAAATCAGTCAGCAAATTAAGACGAGTACGTCTAGGAAGCCACCACAAGGGATTTATCGCTTCAGCGACGATGAGTTATCGCGATGATAACCCACGAACTCGCTTCACGTGCCGATTAGATGGCCCCTTCTACTTACGCACACATGAAAAAGAAGACCAAACAGAAGCGAGAGACTTGGAATTAAGAGGACCGTTTTACTTGATGAACTTAAAATCCACGTAAATTACCAATTAATGACACTCAGATAAACAAGGTTAAATAAACGATTATTATTAGGACTTTGCCGTACATGTACAAAAAAAGGAGCTCCAGTATGCTGTTTGAAGGAAATCCATCTTACGGCACGAATAAGGTGTACGCCCAACCTTGTTCTACTTATATTTAGAAATTTGACCACATGTCCCACCTTTTCTCAACCGTTTAGTATTTGTTAAAAAAATGTAAATGAAAATAATACTTTTGATTACTAATAGTAACACTCCTTACAAATCCTACGACAACATTTAGTAGACGGGATTTAAAAATATTACAGCCTAGTAGTATCTGAGATATTTGGTGTGATGTAAACCAATATAATAAATAACATACAAAAACTGTTTAAATGTTACAATTTTGTAAAAGAAGAGTGATCATTTTAGAAGTTTTGCAATGCAAGGGTTGCATTGATTAAGACGTTCGAATATTTTCAAGAAGAATGGTTAGTTTTCTTGTCAGTTTAGGTCCGGCTAGTAGCTTCAAAAACTTTCAAAGATAGTATTCGTAAATTATCTTGTATTCTCAAGATTTTATCGACAACACATACATCTGTTGTAAATCTCCCTTTAGCTAAAGAATTCGCTATAATATGTATTGAATTCGCTGTAATATGTATTGAAGTTTTACTTTAAATCTGGTCTGTAGAAGTATTAAAAATTGCTTGTTACGGATACAAAACTAGATATTTTAAATTAAACTAATAAAGGAAACCTGACAGCCAAAAATAAAAACTTTTTTCGGTTAAAATTTGCTTCATTGTAATATTATTGACTGATCATACTGTTATCTCAAGGGTCAGCTTAGTTTTTTTTTTTTTTTTTTTCTTCACAGCAGTAAAATACTGAAAGACATTTTGAGAAGACAAAAACAACCACTTAATGGCTCAATGATATAAAGACACTGACTAACTATTTGCACTTCACCACGACCACGACGCCTCTACATCTTAATAAAAATTCCTTGAAATCTAATGAATATAGAAACACCAACTTACCACTTGCGCCAAACTTCTATGCACTTAGATCTTAATGATAGTTCCTAGAAACATTGAAAGATGGTTCCATAATTCTTAAAAAAATATAAGAAATGGTGATCGTAGCATTGCAAACGTTCTGTTTGAAGTAAGCATTATTTCTCACTAGGTATCTAAGTATCGGGCAAAGTTGCAGCCTTATTCTTCGAGTGATTTAGTTTTCATTGTCAGCTGAAAAAATAACTTGTTTCACAAAAGAGAAAAATAAGACTTAAGAGTGGTGATTCAAAATCTCTATTTAAAAGGCTTAACAGTAAAAAAAAAAAAAGCTGAGTTAAGTTTAATTTATAGCACAGTTAAATCAATGGATTGGCAAAAGTGAATGCACTCCAAAGAAGGCAAAGTCGATGAAATCAATACTGTGTTTTGAGATGAACCTGATATTTTCTTTATCGGCTATTTAGAAAAAAGACAAAAGATCCCTTAATATTATTATGCGTCATTATTAAGTCAGCTAAAGGAAAAAATTGAAGAAAGTTACCCTTGTTTTGAGAAAAAATTTTTTTTTGCAGGATAATACCCGAGTGCATATGTGCAGTTTCAACAGAGATAAGTAGAGAGATTGCTAACGCCAATGCTACGATGCGAAACGACTTTTTGGCACTGATCGGAGACCCCGCCGCGGCCAGCCGTCGAACCGGGCGCGCATCTTACTACTCGTATCGAACAGCGTGCGCCTAAGAGAAGAGGAAATGATCATACAGGCGCACATTTTGGAGGGACGTGGAAGGGATATACTAAATGTGTGTCTACGAGGAGAGGAGTGGAAATGTTAACTATATTTATATATCTGAGAGCACAGCCAAAGCAAGTGACGACACGAGTTTTTCTCTTTAGACTGCAACCGAGTATATCGTATATATATTAAACTGATTTTTGCTCCCGCTTTTTTTTTCTTTGTCCCCTACTTTTAATACTTATTTTGAAATTTAGTATTATTTTGGAAAAAAATTCAGCTATTTTTTTAAGGGTGGCAGTTCAGTTATAATCCCTAATTTATTATTTTTTCTCATAATTGTTATGAACTGTTGGACAAGCTCCGAAGGTTGTTAATAAACATAAGTGGCTTTCAGATTCCTAAGGAACGAAGTTTCGGTAGCTAAGTTGATTAATTCTTATGCCGCTGCTCGAATTGTTTTGCTATTACGGGATCGATTCCAACTTTCTACAGATTTTTTTTTTTTTTTAATGAAGTTTATCGTTCTGGTTATATTTCTTTTATTTATGTTTTATTTAAATTTATCAACAATGTTGCCAACTTTTTTTTTTTTTTATACGTTGAAATAAATATATTTTTTATACTTAATCTATTCAACAATTTTGTAAGTTGATACTTCTCGTTGGCAAGGCTATTTTGCAATCGCATGATAATAAAATAAATTTTTTAAGATGTAAGTATAATTCATACATTCTAAAACTCACAAAAAATTATAGACATTTAATATATTAAGAGAGAAAAAATCCGAAGGCACAAGAAAACTCACTTTTATGACAATAGCATCAAATATGATTATTACCAGCAAAATTTTTACGTTCCTCACAATTTATACCTTGTTATAACAACTACTTATTATTTAATTAATTAATATATACTGAGTGTGTTTTTTAAGGAAATAATTAAGCTGTTCCGATAAATAATATTTTATACGATGATAAAATATCCATGAAAATCGTTTGAAATACGTAATAACAAAAAACACCACTATTAAAGCTTTAATTTAAAAAACAAAATCTTCATTATTCTGCATCACCCTGATAAGTTATAGTTGCTTTCTTTATTAACAAATTAATAATATATTTTGAAAAATTCGTTATGCCTTAGAAACATGCCAAATTTTTTTTTTTTAATTATTGATCATTAACTCTTACATTAGATATTTATAATTTCTTGTGAGTCTTAAAATGTATGAATTTTATTTACATTTAAGAAATTTATTTTATTATCATGAAATTGCGAAATAGCCTTGCCAACGAGAAGTATCAACTTACTAAATTGTTGAATAGATTAAGTATAAAAAATGTATATGTATTTAAAGTTGGCAACATTATTTATAAATTTAAATAAAACATAAATAAAAGAAATTTAACCAGAACGATGAACTTCATTAAAAAAAAAAATCTGTAGAAAGTTGGAATCGATCCCGTAATAGCAAAGCAATTCGAGCGGCGGCATAAGAATCAATCAACTTAGCTACCGAAACTTCGTTCCTTAGGAATCTGAAAGCCACTTATGTTCATTAACAACCTCCGGAGCTTGTCCTACAGTTCATAACAATTATGAGAAAAAATAACAAATTAGGGATTATAACTGAACTGCCATCCTTAAAAAAATAGCTGAATTTTTTTTCAAAATAATACTGAATTTCGAAATAAGTATTAAAAGTAGGGGGGGGAAAAAAAGCTAGAGCAAAAATTAGTTCAATATATATACGATATACTCAGTTGCAGTCAAAAGAGAAAAACTCGTGTCGTCGCTTGCTTTGGCTGTGCTCTCAGATATATAACTATAGTCAATATTTCCACTCCTGTTCTCGTAGACATTCGGTATACCCCTTTCACGTCTTTCCAAAGTTGCGCCTATATGATCATTTCCATGCGAATCCATTTCTCTTCTCTTAGGCGCACGCTGTTCGATACGAGTAGTAAGATGTGCGTCTGGTGCGACGGCTGGCCGTGGCGGGGCACTTCGATCAGTGCCAAAAAGTCGTCTCGCATCGTAGCATTGGCGTTAGCAATCTCTCTACTCATCTCTGGTTTTAACGGCTAAAATTGAAGAATCAAAGTTTAAACTATAGATCATTCAGCGTATTTACCAGATTTAGCTTTGAGTAACTTCTTCTTATTTCGAAGTTTCAAAATATGGCTCAGTGATCGAGGGCTTAAGAAAAATTAGGAAGTGAAGACTTACAAAAATGCTTATTTTAAGAAATCACCACAACCATATTGTATTAAATTAAACTAGAAAAAGATTATGATAAAAAATAAAAAATATTACTTTTCTATTTTTCTCTAAGGATTTATTAAATTCTTGTATGTAAATTGTTTACGCATTAGAGTTGAAAATGTGTAAAATAATAATAAATGAAAAAATCGTAACAAAACGCAGACAGTATTCATGGTTACTACAATTGAAAAAAAAAGTTGATTTCCTACAAAACCTTAATATATACAGCTCTTGGTAACTCCTTGTAAACTAATCTCATATTCAGTATTCATTTCTGCAAAAGCTTGATTTGCAAAAACAAACACGAAAACCTCATATTTTTCACTTTCAAATAAAGATTGGAGGTACCTTACTTGATAATAGGTTATTCGAACCTTCTGAAAACTCTCTTACTTATGTCACCTGTTGTAACTTTAATAATACTATAAAAGCCACGATTTTGCGTACTCAACGTGAAGCTTCCCTCAGGACGCCTAATCCGGAGTCAACTTCTAACCTTCTAGACTATCAACTCAGAGGTTACACAAAGTACTGATCTGGTGACTTACTTGGAGTTCCTCTATCCGGACGTTACTCGAAGATTGTTTCGAACCACTACCTCGATACTTAGTCAGAGTCGCACAGCTTTTATCTAGACGAATACTTTGGCTAGTCACTTTATTTTACTTGAACGTTTACCTGGGATGATACCGAAACGTTTATTTAAGGACGGATAGGATATACTTACGTATATGAGGCTAATAGCTGAGCAACCGATGTATCCTAATTAAAATAAATACAGTTTGTAATATTAACGCAATTCTACTTTCTAGATTTTTCACACTAGCATTAGGTGCCGCAATCCCATGCGCGACCCTATACTGTCCATCATTATTATATTGTTCTCAATCGCTAAATCAGCTTTCTATTCTACTCATCAGCTCATCCCAAGCCTACTTAACTTATAAGGTATCAGGTGCAAACTCAAGTCTAAAAAGAACATTCTTGCTTCTCCTTATGACTTAACAATTTATTTACTGTCATATTTTGAAAATTTTTAATAGACGATTTAATAGAATGAGCATAAAAATAAGAAAAAAATATCGATTGCATAAGTGTATCTATGCATGTATATGAATAAACTTTCTTGACAGCGTAGGATTTTGTTCGCAACACGTCGCATAAAATTTAAAGTTAAAAAAAATTTAATGAAAGTTTAAATTAATTATAAACTTTCAATAAAACGTCAGAGCTTCCTTCTACATTGCACGAAAATTGAATTACACTCACAATAAATGGAGACCTTAGACATTTTTTTCTTATTTTTGTCATCACGATTTTAAATCCACTGTTTTAAAAATAATGCCGCGTAAAGATTAATTATAGTACATAACGTAACTAGGGTACTAAGCACAAATACGAGCGCCTGAAAGACGTGGTTGTTGTATGTTAATGCCGAGTCACGTATAATATTTTTCTTACCGAGGGCACTAAGGGCAATTTTGGGCCCAATAAATTACTTTGTGTCCTAAGGCAGAAAAGTACGTACTTGAAGAGCATAAAAATTTTTTGCTCGTGCGCCTACAGTGATTACAAGAGTACAAAGTGTGGCCCGAGGGTGCAAAGCGGTAGTTGCTGTTTCTGCTCATGAGAAGAAAATATTATTTTCTCATCATCATTTTATCTGAACTATAAATATTAAATTCTCATTTTTTTATATTTAAAGACATTTACCTGTTACTTATAAAGCTCTTTCACTGAGTTTGTCCATGTGTTAAGATAGAAATTATTAGACTAAATAATTGTCTCTTCATCACCCGAACCACGTGAGACTACTGATTTTTGAATTTTTTACTTCGAATTTGCTAGTCCTGAATCAGGAGAGGCTTCTGCTTGTGCTAGACCAATGCTACTACACTCTACTGATTATTTCTCTCTCTCTCTTTATTTCTTCTCTGTTTACTCTGCCCTGCTCGCTTTTTCTCTCTATTTTAACACGCTCTCTCTCTACTTTAATCGAAAAAGCTACTCTTCCAATTTCTCTCTCTACTCTACTCGAAGAAGCTACTCTCTTTTTTTCTCTCTCTCTCTCATTGTTCTGATCTTAGACACACTCTCTCTCTCTCTCTCTCTTACTCACTATTTACGCTACTCTCTCTCTCTCTCCCTCTCGCTCTCATCATCCTGATCTAAGAATCTTTCTCCCTCATTACAGTTCTATCGAATATAGTTTTACTGATATACAGTTTTAAGTGCGTTATTACTGTTATATTTGTACGTCCAAATTTGTTTTGTATGTAAATTTCAGTACTATCTGTACCTTTTATCCGTTGAGCACTATTTTATTGGCCATTGGCATCAAGATGTTTAAGTGTAAGAAGTGCACAAAGAAAATCGTAATCGTGTACTGCATGCAGTAGTTCAATCCACCCAGGTTGTATTTCGAACTATTTATTGCCGTCGAGCTCCGAAAGTGACTGTTGTGCCCGTATGTATCGATGTGATAGAAAGAGAGGCGAGGAACCCGTTGACCCGATCCCTTCGTGGGCCGAACACCACGACTCAAATCGGAGCCTTGCTGGTGCCGCTGCCCTCGATTCTTCGTTAGCTAGTGATTCTGGTGCGGCGCAGGCTGTTCATCGGGATAGTAAGATTGACGATGACCCGTCGGTAGGCACAGCTGGTGCGGGGATCGAAATGCCACTTGGTTGGAAGGACTTCGATGAAAATAGTCGTTTTCTCGCGTTGATGACATCTATTAATGGCATTAAGGCTTACATATCGTTTTGATGCGATTGATAAGCGGCTAGATTCTGTAACCAACCGGGCGTCTCAGCAGGACAAGCATATCGATGAACATGTGTCCGAGAACACTGCACTGAGGATCCAGATTGGCGAGCTTGGATCTCGGACGAATGAGATAAAGGAGGAGGCGAATGCGCGTAGGGCCAGCTAAACCCACGGTTGAGCTAAGGGTGACGGGCGTGCCATGCGAGTCCGGCCGTTCTTTCACTGACGTTATGAGCTCCGTATTACTTATACTCGGCTTACAACATTCATAACTCGATATACTAAGTATAAATGCTATAAAATCTAAGAGCTCTAAGAGTTCAGTAGAGGTGGCTGGACAATTGGCGGCAACTAAGTTTAAGTCCTTCGTGGTATCATTCAAATTGACCGCTACGCGAGATTTTGTTTTGTCCAAGAAAAAGAATTTCGGCGAAATTAAATACACTTCTGTATTTTCTGACCTAAATACCGACGCTGTAATCAAACTATTTGACAGTATATTGAAATACTGTCACACCCCATGCATAAGCTTTTTATGCGGACCAAAGACGTTGCTAGCAAATGGAAATATAAATATGTTTAGACGCGTGGTGGAGAAATTTTCGTGCGTAAAACCGACGGATCTGATCCGATTGTTATTGCCACCGAATATGATCTGAATTTGCTGGAATGACCACCTGTAAGTTCCTCTTCAAAAGTTTCGAATAATGATAGTAGTTTTTGCGTATAGCACACATTAACGCGAATTCCATTAGAGAACTTTACTCTATTTATTTTCCATCTTTTAACGGAACTGTGCTTACAACCATTATTGTTGCTACTTAAATTGTAGTCGTTAGTACTGTGTTACACGTCACGCTATAATTATCAAAATTTTACTTTGCGTTTGTAGTTTAGTAGTATCTTAACTCAGTAATTCTGTAAGTAAATTGCGAACTGAATTATTTTTACAGTTACCACATGCCTCCTACCGAATGTTAATTGAATGTATTTGTATTATTATGTATCAAATTGTAAATTGCTATGTATTTTTAGTTGCCATACGGTTTATCAAACCTTGGCATTCATAGGTTCGTTTCATCATCATCTCTCTCTCACTCTTACTATTTATGCTACTCTCTCTCTCTCTCGCTTTCTCTCTTTAGCCTCACCTTCTGGTTGAACGTCAGCGAATCCCACCCAGCGCTATGACACACGGGGTCCTCAAGCTGGTCGTTCGCTCTCTCTTGCCCTCTTTTTCTTATCTGAGCTGCTTCACTCGTTTTTGACCTGGAGATCTTGTCGTCCTGGGAGGACACAGCAGCTGCTAGACTCACGCACACACTTCTCTCTCTTCTCTCGATACTATGTGCACTTTCTCAAAACTCTCTCTCTCTCTCTCTCTATTTCTCTTAATATTTTCTCTCGCCACAAAACAACCCACAATCTCTGAAACTCTCACTGTTCGCATGTAGGCATCTAGCTCGAGACTAACTCGTGATCTCTCTCTCTTAGGCAATGGTCGCCGAGGATGCTGCTACCACGTATCTCCTCTCGCAGTCACTTTCAACCCAGCAGTTACTGGGTATTCTGGCAGTCGCGCACGCATTTTTATGTCCTTTTCCGCTTGTGCTGCTGAGTCTCTGCAAATCAGCTGATTGTCCGTTAGCATCCTCTTCTCCTCTCAGCGTATATATCGCTCCCGAAAATAACCAAATTCGGAGAAGTTTCAAATTCATGCTCCCTATATATACGTTGCATTAGCGAAAGCGTTTTAGGGCGTGGATGCTATTTTGCATCGTTACAGGTACGAACGACATTTTTCACATTTACGACAGTACCCGTAGGCACACTTTAAGCGCACTAATCAGTTAGCATCTACAGACGGATAAATTATTTTAAGGTTGTAAAGTGAGATCCGAGAGAGTTAAGACTTTATGTCCTAGTAAGAAATAATAATTTTTGTCACAAAAATACCATTGACACTAGGGCTATTTTCGGCCCAAGGGACCTGCAAAGCATATGTAACAAAAACGTTCCGAGGTAAGTTTTTTATCTGTATATTGTGATATTCTCACATGCGTAACATTTTAAATTAAAAATTTTATGAATCAGTGCCAAAATCCCTTACTTAATCCAAACTTAATTAAATTTTTTAAATTAGTTTTTGTGTAATTACAGAGATTAAAAAAAACAAATAATGTCAACTATTTATCTATAGTTAATTACTTTATCTTTAAATACCTTGTCTTACTGCGCCATTATTTGTAAAAAATAAAATAAGTTGCAAAAAATTGTCTTGAATGCCGATAGTATACAAAAATAAGTATTTATTATTTGAAATTTAAAAAATTTAACTAGCAGCTTGGTACTTTTAATGCAACATAAGAGTGCAAATAACTTTACATTCCATACGACTAAGATAACACTGAGACTGGTTATTCATAAACCACTAATAATTAATTGGGTTAATCGTAAAATGTTAAAACTTTCATTTAATTTAATTTAATCATTAATGCTATAACTTTCGAAGTATGCTTAAAAAGTGAGAATTCTTGCAAATATTAAATCCTGACAAAACTTCTATTAGTGCAACAAGTCAAAGCAAGAAAATGTCTCTTAACTAATTTCTTGAAACTCGGCACACGTGTGGAATTCCAAAAAATTTTAGACAAGTATTTTTTTTAGTGGCTCAAATGTAATTTAAAAAGGTAAAAATCGCTATCACTCCCAAAAAAAGCTTTTTGTGCATAACTTATCCTGATTTCATATTTTTTGATACAACAAAATGGAAGTAGTTGCCTTTGAGACAGGTGAGAAAACCATAATGACTAACTAAATAAAAGTTGCATTCCTTATTTTGTTAATGCTTACTAACTGTTAATCCACTATGAGATATTACAAATTAATGATAAGTGATCTAATATACTAGAGAGAAATTTTAACAACAAAAATTTAACGTCATAAAAATAACAAAAGGAGGATTTTGAGATCATTCACTGTGAATAATTTCTTTTTTTTGTGATAAGATATATGTCATTAATGTTATGAATGCAAAAAAGCATTAACTAATCATACTCTATTTATTTTTGGTTTTTTAAGAAGTACCATTTAAATTATAGGAGTAAAAGATCCAATCACTGTGGATTAAAATTTTCGACTGTGTTTAATTATTTATTTCCCTATGTTTTTCTATGTCATTTAAAAGAATTTTATTTTATCGTCATCTGCAGCATCTTGTGTGATTAAAACGAAGAACGTTTTTATGTCATGTTTATTTTCATTTTTTCAATAATTGTTTTAGAGTCAATATCACTTGCTTTTGTTATTGCAGACAGTTATAAAATCAGCACCAGCTACAGCGCCCTCGATTGCGTGGGTATCTCCTACAGGTTTTTATATTGGAGTCCAGACTTACTTACTGCCCACCAATTACTACAAACGGCTACAAAGTCTCGTAGGTTAAATTCGTTGAAAGAAACTTAGTTAAATAATTACATACTTCATGACGTTTCACATGATTCAGGATTTAAATTTATTAATTTCTAAACATCTGAGCACACAAATTTTGCAGTTTCATTTTCTTTTTTTTTTAATATTGACGAGTACGCAGTAGTTTATGCCTGCACAGTAATTGGATCATTTGTAGCACTACTATCTAGTAAAATATAGAAATCGATCCTACATGTTATTCTTAACATAATCTATTAATAGTATACTTATAATGAGCAAAATATTTAATAACGAATAAAATAAATAGTTCTGAAGGTAATTTCAAGGATGAGAATAATTTATGCAATGCTTTTTAATGAATAGCAAATTGATTCTGATAAGTCTCTGATTCTAATGCTTGTCGGTGAATTAGAAATTTCCCATTCTCAATTTTCAGAGCTATCTTTTCACCAAAGCCCGATGTATTAGTTATGTGATTCTAATGCTTGTCGGTAAATTAGAAATTCATACGACCAATAGTATACAAGCGAATGTTGATACATCTAAATCATTATACCATTGGTCGTATGAATTTCTAATTTACCGACAATCATTAAAATCACATAACTAATTTATCGGGCTTTGGTGAAAAGATAGCTCTGAAAATTGAGAACGGGAAATTTCTAATCCACCGACAAGCATTAGAATCACATCACTAATTTATCGGGCTTTGGTGAAAAGATAGCGCTGAAAATTGAGAATGAGAGACTTATCTTAACTTACCGTGCGAGTGAACGTACAGCTCCTCGGTAGCTCAAGTGGTAGAGCAACTGTCTAGTAAACAAGAGGTTGTGTGTTCGATCCACACCCAGGGAGGATATTTTTCTCTTTCTTATTTATTTCTTAAGAAAATTTTCTTGAAGAAGAATCAATGTGGTTTGATATTATGAGTTTTAAGTATATTGGATATTGAAAAAAGGGCATGTAAGGAGGATATAGAGTGCTTGTATTGAAAGTGCCACCATCTATGCATATGCACCTCTTGATACAATGATTTAGATATATCAACATTCGCTTGTATACTATTGGTCGTATGCATTTCTAATTTATCGACAAGCATTAGAGTCACATAACTACTTTATCAAGCTTAGGTGAAAGACAGTTCTGAAAATTGAGAATGAAAGACTTATCTAAACTTACGGTGCGAGTGAATGTACAGCTCCTCGGTAGCTCAAGTGGTAGAGCAACTGTCCAGTAAACAGGAGGTTGTGTGCTCCATCCGCACCCGGGGAGGATATTTTTCTCGTTCTTATTTTATTTCTTAAGAAAATTTTCTTGGAGAAGAATCAATATGGTTTGATATTATGAGTTTTAAAGTAAGTATATTGGATATTGGAAAAAAAGGGCATGTGTGGAGGATATAGAGTGCTTGTATTGAAAGTGCAGCCATCAATGCATATGCACCTCTTGATACAATGATTTAGATGTATCAATATTCACTTATATATCATTGGTCGGTTGAATTTCTAATATTATTTACTGTTAAAGGCCTATTAATGTATCTTCTTTTTAAACCATGACTACTTAGAAGTATGCTAAAACCTCAGAGAAAGATGACTAATTATTTACAATAGATCACTTTTTCACTCACACCTTAAATTAAGTTTGTGCCCTCTGAGCCGAAAGCTTTTTCCGCTCAAGGATGTCCATCGGCCACGGCTCACGATTTCACTTTTTGCCCTTTGAAAGAAAAGTAATTTATGTGACTCGGGCTCAAATACACAATAACCGTGTCTTCCGAGCGCTCAAGCTGATGAATTGTGTCTTAGAAAAGTGGGGTACTTTCTGTATAACCCTAAAGATTATGGTAAGTTCTTAAAATAACAATTTTTATACGGTATTATTGCATGGCCTGCTCTCAGAGTAAAAAAGTAAGACAAATAAGCTTCTAATATTTTTTAACAAGACTTCTTTCATTCAAAGCTGCAAAAGTTTTTGAGAAAGCTTTTTAGATTTAAAAGCTTGCATCAAAATATTTTTTGGCGTAAATGACGATTGTGTAACTCAAAATCTGAAATCCCTATTTTCTTCTCTCAATACTAGAAAAAATGGTGAATTTTAATACGATAAGTTAAACGAGATAGAGCTGTGCATAACCTGAGTCAGTAATTGCTTTAAGCGTTAAATTTTATTCAATCTTATATACTTGAATGTTGTATTAATTTTTCAACTGAAACCGCTTTGAACTAAATTATAAACGTTGCTTGCACTGTATCTCGAATACAATTATATCATCATATCTACTGCCTCCTGCTTTAGTAAGTCGTGATTGTTTCTCATTGTTACTTGGTGAGATCTAAGTATGTGTTATTACCAGGCTTATTGTGAGTAAGGTCTTCACCTATATATACATGCTGATCTGCACTCCCTACCAACTCCGCGTGCCTACCTCTACTAATAAATAATAATACTACTGATTTAAAGAAGTTCAGTTATTTTAATAATCTGAATTTAAAATGATTTCATTGCATCCAATTTTTTTTTTTTTTTTTTTTTTGCAACACAAGAAAAATTTAATTGTTGCTGCCAAGAAAAAGTTGTACTCCTTTTTGTAATACACACAACGATAAATTTTTAATCTTTTTATTCATAACTGTTCTCAACTGTGAATTGTAATCTAAAATGCAAATGATTAAAGGTAGTTTGAAAAATTTTTTTAAAAAACACAACGCTAAATAATATACCGTACCTTACATTCCTGTTAGATTAATTCATACAAAATTACATTTGTTTTTAGATGATATAACAAAGAAAACTATCTTTGGGAAAGTAGTAGCTGACGATTATACAGAATTTCAAAAGAGAAGCTTACCCATGGTCACATTTAGATAACATTGCATTATGATGATAAAATTCTCAAACTAGAAGATATGGATCAGAACTACCTTTTAATAATAAAAAGCTTCCAAAATTAGTTATGAGGCACATGCTTTACAGTCCCTACGATAACTTCAGCATTTGTTTGATTTGTAGAAAAAATTTCTAAAACTTTTTATTTCAAGCATAAGTTCTCAAATTGGTGGTTACTCTGAATATAAAAGAAGAGCCAGTACCTTTAAAAACGTCTTTGATATAGTAAAAAATAGTAACAAACCAGTGTACAGTGGGTGCTTGGGTACTTAAGTATTAATTTATATTTCTATAAAATTATATGACAAACAATGAAACTTTAAGTATAAAAATACCTTCTATGAAACAATATTGTGTACAAAGGTGGTATAATTATCGATGCGAAGGGTATTTGTTTGTAAGAAGCGATAGAAAGGCAAGCGGTGAGTGAGTTAGGTTAGGTTGGCTGCAGGTGTGGGCATTGCGCGTGCCACGTGCATGTACGTTGGCTACTAAAATTGTGTGTGCGGATAATATGTCGGGAAAAATGAGCGAAAAGAGCGATAGAAAAGATATGGGAGTTGGAAAACAAGAGAAAAATTAGATAGTCCGGGTCGTAATCTGGAATTCGTGGGAGAAATTATTTGGATAGGATTTTTTTGCACGATCTTACGCAAAATGATCACCTAAAAACGAATTTGCATGTTGCCAGGCTTCAAAGTTGTAGGAAGAATGTTTAAACAAATTAAAAATATTGTTTATTTTGCCCTGGAAAAAATTCTTTTAGCTTTTTTGGACAATTTTCAACAAAAAAGATGTCCTGCAAATTTTCTCTAAAATCAATACTTTTCGAGATATTAATTGTACAAAGATTAAAAAACCGTGAAAATCGCCACTTTCAAGTATGAAAAACAACAATAAAAATTAAAAATTTTGATGTTGCCAAAGTTCTCAAATATTCTTCAAATATCCCTTAAAAAATCCTAAGGCGTTTCCGGATGTTATTTTAATGCAAACCCTTCATTTTTAATTTACAATCAAGCGTGTGCATCGTTACGGTCGGCCGCTGCTGGCCGTGGCTCTCATGCTCCGTCTCTTTCCCACTCACGAGGAGTACACGGAATTTACTGACGCTCATATTTGATTTTAATGGTAAGTACATTTATCTTCTATAGTAATTGTGGGAATAAAAATAATTATACAATCTTTCATATTGATGAAAAATGAGGTTAACCTAACTGTTGCTATATAAACATACATGTATTTAAATAAAAAAATTATTCTAAGTTAAGCCTCAGTTTGAATGGAATATGGTAACAGAATTTTATACGTTTACGTATACTAACTTTATTATTCTTCTTTGAAAAATCGTGTAAAACTAAAGCATGCCACTGTAAAAAAAAAGGTTTGAATTGTATCGCTCTGTGCGATTGTGATTTAAATGTTTGCGAAAATAAATGTGTCGTATGTGTAGAAGAAGATGATTGTTGATGAAGCGTTGTAACTTTTTGTCATTTGAATTCTTATTTTTTAAATAAAAAATTAAATAAATTACGTGATATTGTTTCAAAAATTAAATTCAAACCTAATCCTAATCCTTGTACTTTTCAGCAATTCAATTTATTTTATCTGGCTAAAAAAAATCGTCACGGCACGGCGCTTGATACATTTTCAAGTTGAATTGGATTTTCGTAATTAAAAAAACATAACTGGATTTTTATTCCCACAATTACTATAGAAGATAAATGTACTTACCATTAAAATCAAATATGAGCGTCAGTAAATTCCGTGTACTCCTCGTGAGTGGGAAAGAGACGGAGCATGAGAGCCGCGGCCAGCAGCGGCCGACCGTAACGATGCACATGCTTGATTGTAAATTAAAAATGAAGGGTTTGCAATAAAATAACATCCGGAAACGCCTTAGGATTTTGTCAAGGGATGTTTGAAGAATATTTGAGAACTTTGGCAACATCAAAATTTTTAAGTTTTATTATTGTTTTTCATACTTGAAAGTGGCGATTTTCACGGTTTTTTAAACTTTGTACAATTAATATCCCGAAAAGTATTGATTTTAGAGAAAATTTGCAGGATATCTTTTTTGTTTAGAATTGTCCAAAAAAGCTAAAAAAATTTTTGCTAGGGCAAAATAAACAATATTTTTAATTTGTTTAAAAAATTTTGTTTAAACATTTTTCCTACAACTTTGAAGCCTGGCAACATGCAAATTCGTTTGTAGGTGATCATTTTGCGTAAGATCATGCAAAAAAATCCTATCCAAATAATTTCTCCCACGAATTCCAGATTACGACCCGGACTAAACAGGTTTTTACCTTATTTGTTGGAGGGGCGATGGGGGGGTGAATTGGGGGCGGTGAGGGGGGTTGTTTGGAATGCCCGACCGAGATAACTATATAATATAGAAAGATAGATATCGATGGTTGAGAGGAAGACAATTCCAGCGTGACGTCACTCCGTGTTATTAATAATGGGGTGACGTCACGCTAGAATTGTCTTTCTCTCAACCATCGATATATATATACACATATGTATGTATACTTTTACTTTTACACGATATACTTTTTCTTCTTGTTCACAAATAGTTTAAAAAGTTTCCTTTTGATCTTGATTTAAGTTATTGTACACTATAATAAACATTTTTTCTCTAAACATAACGGAAAGTTCTAAAAAAAACTCTCCAAGTACCACAATAGTACCTTCTGGATGGTGTAAGAATTTACTGATGAATATATAACCAATGCTCAACCATGTAGATCAAAAACTTTTTATTTAAAAAATTCTGGGCACCAACCTTTCCCCACTAACAGATAAAATTTAAAGACTTTTCTTTCAAGTTAGAACAGTAGGGCGTTAGCGCGCGGAGCACGCAGGGAGGCGAAGCCCCACTAGTGTATATGTATATGTATGTATGTATGTATTTACATACCTCCTATTTCGAATAGCAGTTTTATTCCAGTTAACCTTTCATAGAACCTCACTTACCCTCACGGACTTCCCCAAAAAATAAGAAAAAATTAGTCTTGTTCTTCGTTATTTCGATTTTACATTTCTCAATAATACTTTCCCCCGCGCTTCCCCTACTAACCTATCACCATACCCGTATTATGCGCTTACTAATTATTTTAATTATTAATAAAATAACACATGTGCCAATCTCAAGGCAACACAGGAAGCTTACTGTACACTTTGTTAATTAATAACATAATACAAGTGCCAATATCCAGCCATTCTGAAGCACTTACTGGTCAGTTCGTTATTAAATAAAATGAAAAAAGTAACTTTACCATCGATCACTTGCAAGGGGGCACTTCTATCATCTAGAATTTATAATACGCGCTTTACAGTTATATTTATATTCTTCTATTTATTATATTTTCTTATGATAAAAAATCCGTCTAATAGACAATTCAATAATACACATTTTTTTTTTGTACATACATATATTTCATTTTATAAAAAATTCCTATTTTCAAATTCAAACTTGAACGCCGCGCGCAGGGAATATGCGTCTAGTACGTTAAGAAAACGCTAGAGCGCGGGAAAACCTGCTACTCAAAAGGAAATAACGTTAGTATAAAAGGCACCAGTGCGCAATGCAAAAGCAGTTCCTCTTCCAGCGAGCCTGGGACGCGGTATATCCGTTGCTCACCCAGACCTGGAACTTTCCCGTGCACCGGTACAATACCGCGACGAGCACGAAGGGAGAGAAAGAGACGAAGTACGAAGGCCGATAGCTGAAAAGTAAGTGTGTACACCACCAACAGGTAACACTTCCACTAACCGGTACCTACTTGGACTTTCGGTGCTCGACCGCTTTAAGCGTGGAGACGACGCATCCACAAGTAGTCGAGGCACTAGGGTTAGCGACCACGTTCTTAGGCGAAGTTCCTGGGTCGACGACTTGAGCAGTGCTCAAGACACCCAAGAGCCCTGAGAACGACCTAACCTTACGTGACTTGGTCGGATAGGTAGTTACCTAACACTAACTTTCCGCGGTTGTAATAAAAATTCGTATTAGTCTAACCTAACGTGTTTAAGCAGAGATATTAAAGAGGGAAAATTCAAATTGTCATTTATGTAAAATTCTCTATTAAAAGGGCGGATAAATTTTAAGTAAATTATCGAGTATATTATATATTTTTTTTTATTATTAACGTAAATAATTGCGATTACTCAAATACAATTAATACATGTTAAAATTGAAGATATAATTTCCTTAGAATCATATGATTGAATAAATATAAGATAATTAAAAATAAATTGATTGTACTTATTTAAGCAAACCTTCCCCTCCACGTAAGATTGCGAGTTCCTTTTTATAGTTTAAGATAAAAACTAGAAAAATAGCTGTTAAGATTTGAAATCATTTATATAAACTGAGAATATTATCTGGACCCCAAAAAGGGACAGAAATAAAATAAAAAAGGTATTAGATTAGAAAAATATTAAATAAGTTGAAAAAGATATTAAATTAATAAATTAATTAAATTAAGGGAATATTCAGGAGAATTAAATAAAGTAATAATTAATAAACAATTGCTGTATATGGTGCAGGAATTAATTGATTATTCAACAAATAAATTTTGAAACTTGATAATAATTATTTTCTAAGTATTGTATATAATCGGCAATCTGAGCAATTTCGCTCTTTTACACAGGGCAACGAACCCGCCCTCCGACATATAAACACAATCATTGCTTGTGTGTTGGTTCCTAATCTTAGAGTTTCCTCGGTACAGATAATATTCTTAGCCGATTGTTACCACCACAAATTAACCGGGGTTATACTCAAGGAAAGGGAAGTCGTACACTGGGTTAGCTGAGTTGCTTACTAATCACTTTGTTAATTAACAAAATAGGACAAGTGCGAATTTCCACGTGACCCGGGGAGCATAGGGTATCTGTCCCAATTAAAGACCCTGTCCCTATCGTGGACCCATTATTACATTATTACTGATAAGTTAAATCAGTGTTTCAATAGCACTATGAATTATTTTTTAAGTTGTTATTTTTTTTCTAATTCACCATAATAATGACAAATAATAGCATTTAAATAATGTTATATCATTAAAATAATATATTAAAAAGTTACACAACGCTTTTGACTATTTTCTTCATCATGCCTTGTTGAAAACCGTAAGATACTCATATTTTTGAAATGCTGTATAAAAAATTAGGAGTATTATTTGAACTCAAAAAATTGTTTAATACGATGTATCAATAAGAGTTTCAGAAAAATAATAAAAACAAATTATACTCCTAAAAAGTATATTTGTATACATTATTAGAGGGTCCACAATACAGCCATGATTATCGGCTCTGTCTCTATTTTGGACCCTTTATTTCGCCAGTATTGAGTGCACACATAACCTTCAACTTTATAACTTCGAGCTGTTGTTTTCATTCTAAAAGTGAAGAAAGAACACCAAAAAATGCCTCTTAAAAAACGCACCAAGAAGACTTAACAACCATAACAATGTCAAAAAAAATGTAAGACTATTATAATAAAAAAAAGTAATAGTAATTATTATAAAATTAGTTTCATATAAAAATTTGTTCTTAAAAACTTATCTCAAAAAGTGCCTAGTCATATATTTTGTTAAAAGTGTGAGAAGTACTTATAAATAAATCTCAAATGTTTATTTAATTACATACAAATATTTTTTTACATTATGGGCAGGGTCCATAATTGGGGAGTCCACATTATGGGCAGGGTCCGTAATAGGGGGGTCCACGATGGCTTTAAAGTCCATCGAGGGGGTCCGTAATACGGACAAAATTTTTTTTTCTTGTTTTATCATTAAAATAAAAATAATAAAACTTTTTGACGAAAAAAAAATTTGATGTTGTTGAAAAAGAATTAAACGACTTATACGTTACTATACAAGGTGTAGTTCTATTGACCGTTAGACACAAAATAAAGTTGAGCTCGAAATTTTTCCTAAAGGGTCCATAATTGGGACAGATACCCCTACTTGTTACTTTGTTAATCAATAAAATAAAACAAACGCCAATCACCAGGCATTCCAGGGCACTAACTTGTCAATTTGTTATTTAATAAAATATATAAAATAAATGGATCGCCAATCACTGGATAAGCTAGGCTGATCACTTTGTTATTTAACAAATCAAGACAAGTGTCAGCTACCAGACAACTCGGAGCACTCACTGGTCGCTTTGTCATTTAATAAAATACCACAAGCGCGTTCCGGGGCCCTTACTGGTCAATTTGTTATTTAATAAGATATATAAAATAACTTGAGCGCCGAACGCTTGGTGAGCTAGGTTGCTTACTGATCATTTAGTTAATTAACAAAACAAGACACGTGTCAGCTACCAAGCAACTCGGGGAGCTTACTGGTCACTTTATTATTGAATAAAATAAAACAAGCGCCAGTTACCAGAAATTCCGGAGCGTTTACTTGTCAGTTCATTTTCTAACAAAATAAATAAAGTAACTTGAGCGCCAAGTACTGAATGACATGTGTTGCTTACTGATCACTTTGTTTATTAACAAGATAATACAAGTGTCAATTACCAGGCAATCAAGGCTGCTTAATGATCACTTTGTAACCGAATGTAATAAGATAAGTGCCAATTACCACACAACTCAAGCTGATTACTGGTCCAATTGTTATTTAATAAAGTAACACAAGCGCCAATTACCAGGTGACGTAGGGTGCTGAGTGGTCAGTTTGTTATTCAGTAAAGTAAATGAAATAAAACAAGTGCCAATTACCAGGCCAAATGAAGCGCTTTTTGGTTATTTCGCTAATTAATGAAATAACAAGAGTGTCAATTACCAGGCGACCCAGGACGATTCCTGGTCAGTTTGTTATTTAATAAAATAGATAAAATAACACAAGCGACAATGACCAGGAGACCCAAGGCGCTTTTTGGTTAGTCTGTTATTTGATAAAATAAATTAAATAACAGAAGTTCCAATCACTATGCATTCTAGGGTGCTTACTGGTCATTTTGTTGATTCATATAATCTTTACAAAGGGGATTTTATTGATTAATATAATAAACATAATTATTAGGGGAGTCGGGGCGCTTACGGGTTTTGTTGTTAATAAATCAAATAACAAAAGTGCCAATCACTAGGCAACCTGGGGCGTTCACTGATTATTTTGTTAACTAATGAAATAAATCAAATGTCAATACCAGACAACTAGAGGCGCTTACAAGTCACTTTGTTAATTTATAAAATTAACCAAGCGCCAATCATCCACCCTTCCAGAGCACTGACTGGTCACTTTGTTATTTTTTGAAACAAATAAAATAGCACAAGCGCCAACGAGCACACAACACTGGGTGCTTACTAGTGGCTTTATTACATAATTAATAATCACCTTTCACCAGGTGACCTGGGACGCTTACTGGTCAGATTATTAATTAATAAAATAGTTATTGTAATACAAGCGCCAGTCACGAGGTGATCCGAATCACCGACTGATTACTTTGTTAATTAATGAAATAACACAAATGCCAATTACGAGACAACTTAGAGCGCTGAATGGTCGCTTTGGTATTTATCAAAACGAATAAAAGAGCACAAGTGCCAATTAGCTCACAACACAACTCGCTTACAAGTCGCTTTGTTAGTAAATGTATAATTATAAAGTGCCCATTACCATTCGACCCAGGACGTTTACTGGTCAAATTTTTATTCGATAAATAAATACTATAACACAAGAGCCAATGACTAGGTGACCTAAAGCGCTTGCTGATCACTTTGTTAACTGATAAAATAATTCAAGTGCTAATTATCTAGGAACCCAGGAAGTTTACTGGTCATTTTGTTAATAAATGAAACAACACAAAATTTAATCACGAGGCAACAGCAGGTACTCACTGAAGACATTGTTAATTAATAAAATAACACAAGTGCTGATAACCAGGCATCCCAGGGCGCTTACTAGTAACTGCGTTAAGTAATAAAATTACACAAGCACCAATCACCAGGCATCCTAAGGCGCTTACTAGTCAGTTCGTTATCAAATAAAACAAAAGAGAATCACAAGTGCCAATTACCAGGCGACCTGGGATGCTAACTAATTAATTTGTTTATGAATTAAATAATACAAGTGCTTATCACGAGGCACTTACTGGGCATTTTGTTAATTAATAAAATAATATAACCGCCAATCACTAAGTGACTTAGGATGCTTACTGGTCAGACTGTAATTAAATAAAATAAATAAAATTATACTACCACCATATGATAGGTGACCCAAGGCGCTTACTACTTATTTTGTTTATGATTGATATAACACAGTACCAGTTACCGAGGTACTTACTGGTCAGATTGTTGTTTAATTAAATAAATTAAACATCAGAAGTGACAATCACCAGGCAATCTAGGGTGTTTACTGATTGTTTTATTCTCTAATAACATAACAAAAGTGCCATTCACGAGGCAACATGAGGCGCATACTGGGCACATTGTGCATTAATAAAATAGTACAAGCGCTAATTACTAGGCTGATCGGGGCGCTTACTGGTCTTTTTGTTACATAATAGAATAAAAAAATTAACACCATCGCCAATCACCAGGCAACCCAGGGCACTTACCAGTCAGGTTATTAACGAGTGAAATAGATAAAATAACTTAAACGCCGATCAGCATTCGACCCAGGGCGCTTACTTATCACTTTTTTAAATTATAAAATAATACAAGTGCCAATTACCAGGCAACTTGGAGAAATCACTGGTCACTTTGTTAATTGATAAAATAACACGAGCGTCAATCAACAGGTGACTTAGGGCACTTACTGGTCAAATTGTCATTTAATTCAAAACATTAAGTAACACAAGCGCCAATCATCAGGTGACCTAGGGCGCTCTTTGATCATTTTGTTATGTCATGAAATGACACAAGTGCTAATACCTAGGCAACCCTGAGCACCTACTTGTTAAGTGATTATTAAATAAAAGAAATGTAATATCACAAGTGCCATTTAGCTTGCGACATAAAGCGTTTTGTGATCACTCTGTTCACTATGAAATAATACAAGTGCCAATTACCAGGCAACCCAGGATGCTTATAAGTCACTTTAATATCTAATTTAAATAATACAAGCACCAATCACTAGGCGACCTGAGGCGCATACTAGTCGATTTGTTATTTAATTAAGTAACACAAACGTTGACCACCACACAACCTAGGGCGCCTTCTGGTCATTTAATTATCTAGAAAATCCAGACAAGTGCTATTGACCACACAACTTGAGACGATTTTTTATTGAATTGTTATTAAATAAAATAATACAAGCTCAAATCTCCACACAACCCATAGCACAAACTGGTCAGTTTGTTATGTATCGAAATAAATATAATAGCACAAGCGCCAATAAGCACAAGACCTGAGGCACTTACTCGACACTTTGTCAATTAATAGAATAACACAAGCACCAATCACTACACCGCAAAGGGTGCTTTTTGGTAATTTTGTTAATTAATAAAATGACACAAGGGCCAATCAGCAGACAACCATTGGAACTACCTCGTCATTTTCACCATGCAACATAGGGCGCTAACTGATTTATTTCACATTCAATCGAATAAATAAAATAACACTAACGATAATCAACAGGCAACTCGGGGCAATTACTGTTTACTTTGTTCTATAAAAAATAACACAAGCGCCGATCAGCACATCAATCGGGGTGTTTGTTGGTCACTTTGCTAATTATCGAAGCAACACAAAAGCCAATCACTACACAACCCAGGGCGTTCACTGGTCGCTTTGTTAATCGATAAGATAAACAAACTTACACAAGCACCAATCTAGAGGTGATCTGAAAAACACACTAGTCAATTTTATATTTATCAAAATAACACAAGCGAAAGTCACTACACGACTTGTAGTGCTTACTGCTCGCTTTGTTAACTATTAAAATAACAAAAGCGCCAAACTCCTGGCATTCCATGGCACTTACTGGACACTTTGTTACTTAATAAAATAACTAAATTAACTCTAGACTTATTACCTGTTAACGACACTTTGTTCAGTTGAATCAGCATACAACCTGGGGTGTTTATGGGTCATTTTAATAATTAAAAAAAATAACACAAGCGCCAATTACTAGGCAAATTTAGGTGCTTACTGATCAATTTGTTATTTATCTGAGTAATAAAAGCGCCAATCACTACACAACCCAGGGTGCTATCTGGTCATTTCATTTTTTAACATTTCTAACTATTAGCTCTTGTATTTATTTTATGAAACTAGAAAACGACCAGTACGTGCCTTGAGTTGCGTGATTAATAGCTCTTGTGTTATTTCATTTACTTTGTTGGAAAATAAAATGCCTAGATAGCGCCCTGGGTTGAGTGGTGATTGGCGCTTGTATTACTCAGGTAAATACCAAATTGACCAGTAAGGGCCTAAAGTTGCCTAGTAATTGGCGCTTGTGCTAATTATTTTAATTATTAAAGTGACCCATAAGCACCCCAGGTGGTATGCTGATTAGCGCTTGTGCTATTTTACTGATATTTAATAATAGAGTGACCAGTAAGCGCCCTAGATTTCCTGGTGATTTAAACTTGTGTTATTTTAGTAATAAACAAACTGAACAGTAAGCAATCGAGATTTTGTGATGATTGGCGCTTGTGTTGTACAGTTTATCAACAAAATTACCAGTCAGTGCTCCGAGTCGCTGCGTAATTAGCGTTTGTATAGTTTTATTTATTTTATAAAAACTAGAAAGCGACTAATAAGTGCCTTGAGTTGCGTAGTGAATAGCGCTTGTGTGATTTTATTTATTTTATTAGAAAACAAAAAGACCAGATAGTGCCCTGGGTTTTGTAGTGATTGACGCTTGCAACACTTAATTAAATAACAAGTTGACCAGTAAGCGCCTTAGGTCTTCTAGTGATAAGCGCTTGTGTTATTTTTATTAATTATTAAAATGACCCATAAGCACACCAGGTTGTGCGCTGATCGGCATTTGTGCTATTTTACTTGTTGTATTTAATAACAGAGTGATCAGTAACCACACTACGTCACCTGGTAATTGGTGCTTGTGTTATTTTCATTAATTAGCAAAGTAACCAGTAAGTACTCTAAGTCACTGAGAGATTAGCGCTTGTATAATTCTGTTCATTTTATGAGTTAACAAAGCGACCACTAAGCGCTCCGAGTCGCATGGTGATTGGCGCTTGCGTTATTGTATTTATTTTATGAGAAAGTTAAGAGAACAAATAGCATCCTGGGTTGTGTTATGATTGGTGCTTGTGTTGATTTATTAATTAACAAAGTGACCAAGAAATGCCCCTTGTTGTATAGTGGGTAGCGCTTGCGTTATTTTTTTAAGTAACAAAGCGACTCGTAAGCGCCCTGACTTGTGTGCTAATTAAATAACTTGTTGCTTTATTTTATTTATTAAATAACAAAGTAACTAGTAAGCGCTTTGAGTGAGCTGGTGCTTGGCGCTTGTGTTATTATGGTAATTACTATAGTGACCAGTTCGCACTTCGAGTTGAGTGCTGATTTGCACTTGTGTTGTTTTTTTTAAATTTATTAAATAAAAAAACGGCAAGTCAGTTTCTCATGTTAAGAGGTGAACGGCTCTTAAGTTCTTTGAATAATTAACAAAACGAATAAGGAGCACCCCGTGTTCTGTCCTGATTGATGCTTGTGTTGATTTATTTATTACGTTAAGTAACAAAAGGTCCTCTAAGCAATTGAGGTTTCGTTCTGATTTGCGCTTGTCTTCTTTAGTTTCTGTTATTAAATAATAAAGTTGCCAGTAAGTGCTAGGTGTTGTGTGGTAACTGGCGGTTGTGTTATCTTTTAATTAACAAAATTATCAATAAGCGTCCCAGGTTAGATGCTGATTAGCGACTGCGTTATTTAACTTCTTTAATCAAATGACAAAGTGATCAGGAAGCGCCACAGGTCGCCTAGCGATTGCCGCTAGTGTTATATTATTAATCAATAAAGATACTATTAGGTGCTCCAGGTTGCCTAGTAATTAGCACTTTAGTTATTCCATTAATCAACAAATTGATCACTAAGCGTTTTGGATCGCCTGCTGATAAGCGCTTGTTTTATTTTAATCTACAACTAAAGTGACGAGTTAGCGCCACGGATTACCTAGAATTTGAAACTTATATTATTTTACTAATAAACAAAGTGACCAATAAGCACCCAAGGTCGCCTGGTGATTGGCGCTTATGTAATTTTATTTATTTTATTAAATAATAGAGGTACCAGTTAGTGCCCTGGCTTGAATTATGATTGGAACTTGTAATATTTTATTAATCTTATTTATTAACTAAGCCCACAGTAAGCCCCTCAGGTTGCTTGATAATTGGCGCTTGTTTGATTTTGTTTATTAACATTCCAACCAGTAAGCGCCCATAGTTATGTTATTATTGGCGCTTGTGCTATGTCATTTATTTTATAAAATATTAAATTTACCAGTTAGTGACCCTGGGCTGTGCGGTAATTGACGCTATTATTTAAATAATTTTAAAAAGTATCAATAAATGCTCTGAGTCACCTAGTAATGAGTGCTTGTGCAATTTTGTTATTCATTAAAGCATCCTGTAAGTGCACCGGATTGAGGGCTTTTTGACGCATGTAATGTTTTATTTATTTTATTAAATAACAAAGCGATCAGTAATTGCCTCAGATCGCCTGGTAATTAGTACTTGTATTATGTTTATTAATAACCAAAGTGACCACTAGGCACCCCGGGTTTCCTGGCATTGTAAACTTGTGTTATTTGAATAATAAACAAAGTAACCAGTAAGCACCTGGGATTGTGTGGTAATTGGTGCTTGTGTTATGTAATTAATTAACAAAATAATCACTAAGTGTTTTAAGTCGCCAAGTTATTAGCACTTGAATAATTTTATTTATTTTATGAAACTAGAAAGCGACCAGTACGTGCCTTGAGTTGCGTGATTAATAGCTCTTGTGTTATTTCGTTTATTTTGTTAGTAAATAAAATAACCAGATAGCGCCCTGGGTTTTGCGGTGATAAGCGCTTATATTACTCAGATAATTAACAAATTGACCAGTAAGCGTCTAAAGTTGCCTAGTGATTGGCGCTTAAGTTATTTCTTTTAATTGTTAAAGTGTTTTATAAGCACCCCAGGTTGTATGCTGATTACCGCTTGTGCTGCTTTACTTATTATATTTAATAACAGAGTGACCAGTAACCGCGCTACGTCACCTAGTGATTGGTGCTTGTGTTATTTTCATCAATTACGAAAGTGACGAGTAAGCGCTCTGGTTTGCCTGGTAACTGGCGCTTTTGTTATGTTATTAACAAACAAAATCACTCGTTAGTGCTGAAATGAAACAAGACAAGCGCAAATCGGAACACAACCCTACCCGCTCGCAGGACCTTTTGTTACTTAATCAACACAAGCGCCAATCAGGACATAACACGGGTGGTTCCTAAGTCGCTTTGTAAATTATTCAAATGACTTCAGAGCCGTTTATCACACAACTTGAGAAACTTTTAAGCAGCTAATATAAAAAATAAAATAACACAAGTGATAATCAGCACACAACTCGAGGCGCTAACTGGTCACTAAAGAAATTGATGAAATAACACAAGCACCAAGCACTAGCTCATCTAAGGTGCTTACTGGTCATTTAGTTATTTGATGAAGAAAATAAAGCAACTCGTTAGCCAATTAGCACACAACTTGGGGCACTTACGGACAGCTTTATAATATTAAAAAATAACGCAAGCTCCAATCACCACACAACAAAGAACATTTTTTGATCGCTTTGTTAATTAATAAAATAACACAAGTGCTGACCACTACACATTACAGGGTGCTTACTGGTCGCATCGTTATTTATTAAAATACATAAAAAAGCACAAGCGCCAATAAGCACACAACCCGTGGCGCTCAGTGGTCGCTAAATAATTCCCAAAATAACACAAATGCCACTTACCACACAACCTGGAGCTTTTTGAGGTTACTTTGTTATTTAATAAAATAAATAAAATACTATAACCGCCAATAAACACAGAATCTGGGGCGTTTGGTAGTCAATTTGTTAATTAATAAAAGTACACAAGTGTGAATTACTACACAATCATGGGCGTTTACTGGTTGCTTTGTTATTTTATTTAATAACAACTATAACACAAGCGCCAATTACCACGTCATCCGAGGCACTTACTGGTAGCTTTGATAATTATAAAAATAACGCAAGCGCTAATCACACCACAACCCAGGGCGTTTACTGGATGCTTGGTTCTTGGATAAAATAAACAAAATATCAAAAGTGCCAATTACCACGCAACCCAAGGGACTAAGTTGGCGCTTTGTTAATTAATAAAGTGATCGTAGTGCCAATCGTCAGAAAATCCGTGGCGCTTACTGGTCACTTTCGTAAATCATAAAATAATACAAGCGCCAATCCCTCAGTGACCTGAGGCACTTACTAGTCAAATTGTTATTTAATTAAGTAACACGAGCGGCGATCATCACACAATCCAGGCCGCTTACTGGTCACTTTCTTACCTAATAAATTCAGACAATTACCAATCACCACAAAATTTAAGAAGTTTACTGGTCAGATTTATATTAAATAAAGTAACATAAGTGCCAATCACCACACAACTCAAAGCGCTTACTGGTCGCTTTGTTACGTATCAAAATAAATATAACAGCACAATCGACAATTATCATGTGACCCAAGGCACTTACTCGACGCTTTGTCAAGTAGTAAAATAACACAAGCACCAATTACTAGGCAACCCAGAGCACTTATTAGTTTTCTTGTTAATTAATAAATGACACAAGTGCTAAGAACCAAACAACTCGTGGGGCTACCTGGTCACTTTGTTGATTTATAAAATAACACAATCGCCAATCACCATAAAACTCAAGGCGCTTACTGGTCAGTTTGTTATATAATAAAATCAATTAAATAACAAAACCACCAAACCCCAGTCGACCCAGGGTGCTGACTAATCATTTTCTTAATTAATAGAATAAGACAAGCGCTACTTACGAGGCAACCCGGGGCGCTCACTAATCACTTTGATCATTGATAAAATAAGACAATCCCAAATCAACAGGCAACCCAGGGTGTTTTCTGGTCAGATTGTTTTTTAATAAAATAGATAACACAACACAAAAGCCAATCATTACACGACCCAAGGTCCTTACTGATCACTTTGTTAATTAATGAAATAACACAAGAGCAAATTACTAGGCAACCCAAAGCGCTTACAGGTTACTTTGTTGTTTAATAGAAGAAATAAAATGCTACAAGCGCCGTTCAACACAAAACCTAGGTCGTTTTTTAGTCGCTTTATTATTTGATATAAAAACTAAAGTAACACAAGCACCAATCATGGCACGACCCGAGGCACTTACTGGTGACTTTGATCATTAATTAAAGAACACAAGCGCTAATCACTTTACAACCCGGGGTATTCACTTGTTACTTGGTTATTTAATAAAACAATCAAATTAACACAAGTGCAAATTACTACGCGACCTGTGGCACTAAGTAGACGCTTTGTTAATTTATAAAGTGACCCTAGTGCCAGTCGCCGAACAACCCATGACACTTACGGGTATCTTAGCTAATAAGTAAATAACACAAGTGCCAATCACCAGGCGACCCGGGGTGCCTACTGGTCATTTTAGTATTTAATAAAATAAATCAAATAACACAAGTGCGAATCACCAGGAAAGATTGTGCGCTTACTGGTCACTTTGTTGATTAATAAAATAATACGAGTACCAATCACAAGGCAACCCGGAGTGTTTACTGATCACTTTAGTAATTGATTAGAATAACACAAGCACCAATCACTACGTGACCTGAGGCGCTTACTGGTCACTTTGATATTTAATATGATAATCAAAATAGCACAAGCGCCTATCAGCACATAACTCAGTGTTCTTATAGGACACTTTGATACTTAATAAAATAACACAAGCGCTAATTACTAAGAAACCTGGAGTGGTGAGTGAAAAATGGTGAGTTTGTCAATTAATTATGTAACACAATCATCAATCACTACAAAATCCGAGGGCACTTACGGGTCATTTTAATGTTTGAATAAATGAATGAAATATTTAAAGCGCCAATTAGCATATTATCTAGGGCGTTTACTGATCGGATCGTTAACTAACAAAAAAAAATACGAGCCCCAATGATTCGGCAATCAAAGGCGCTAACTGTTCGATTTGTTAGTTATTGAATTAAATAAAACAACACAAACGCTAATTACCAGGCAACCTAATACGCTTACTGGTCGCTTTGTTAATCAATAAATTAATATGAGTTCCAATTACACGGAAATTCGAAGCGCTTTATGGTCACGTTGTTAACTTGTACATCACAAGCGCTAATCACTACATAACATGGGGCACTTACTGGCCACTTTATTATTTTAAACACTTTGTTATTTATTAAAATAAATGAAGTAACACAAGCGCTGATCAGTACAGATCCCGGGGTATTTGTTGGTCGCTTCATCAATTATTAAAATCACACAAGTTCTAATCAGCAGGCAACCTAGGGTTCTTACTTGTCGCTTTGTTAATTAATAAAATAACACAAGCACCAATCACTATAGCAAAAGGGCGCTTACTGATCAGTTTGTTATTTAATAAAATAAATAAAATAATATTAACGTCAATTACCAGGCAACCCAAGGCTTTTACTGGTCTTTTTCTTTATTAATAAAATAACACAAGTACTCATCACAAAGCAACCTGGGGCACTTACTAGTCACATCAGTAATTTATATAAATAACACAAGCACCAAGTTCTAATCTCTAGGTAACCCGTAGCGCTCCATGATCACTTGGTAATTAGTATAATAACACAAGTGCCACCACCATACAACCCGAGGCGCTTACTGGTCGCTTTGTTAATTAATTAAAATACTCAAATTCTAATCAGCAGGCAATCCAGGGTGCTGACTAGTCGCTTTGTTAATTAATAAAATAACTCAAGCACTAATAACAAGAACAATTAAGGCGCTCCCTGGTCAGTTTGTTATTAAATAAAATAAATAAAATCTCGCAAGCGCCAATCACCAAGCAACTTAGGGCGCTTACTTGTCACTTTGTTATTTGATAATATAAAAAAAATAAAACAAGCGCTAAACACCAAGTGAGTTGAGGCACTTACTGGACGCTTTGTTAATTATTAAAATGACCCTAGTGCCACTTGCCAGACAACTCGTGGCACTTTCTGATCACTTTAATAATTTCTTAAATAACACAAGCACCAATTACTAGACAACTTGTGGCTGTGACTGGTCATTTTGTTAATTAATTAAATAACCAAAGTGCCAATTACCAGGTGACCTGGGACACTTACAGGTCACTTTGTTATTTAATAAAATAAATTAAATAACACATGCGCCAATCACCAGGCAAGCCGGGGCGCTTACTGGCCACTTTGTTTATTTATAAAATATATCGAGTTTCAATTACCCGGTAACTCCCAGCATTTACTGATCACTTTGTTATTTATTATATCAACACAGCTGCCCATCACCATACAAGCGCTAATTACTAGGTGACCCAAAGTGCTTACTGGTGATTAATTTTCTTTATAAAATTAATTAAATACTAGAAGCATTAGTTAACTCAGAACTTGGGGCGTTTCTTGGTAACCTTGTTAATTAACCAAATAACACAAGCGCCATTTATAAGGCAACCTACGGAACTTACTGGTCGATTTTTTCATTTATAAAATATCTTAATACTACAAGTTTCAACTACTAGGTGGCCTGGCCCCTTACTGGTCATTTTGTTAGTTAATAAAATAATGCAAGCAGTAATCACAAAGCAATCTTAGGTGCTTACTAGTCGCTTTGTTAATTAATAAAATAACACAAGCTCTAGTAGCGAGAGCAATTAGCGCACTTAAGATTTGTTTGTTACTTAATAAAATAAATAAAATATTATAAGCCCCAATTACTAGGCAATCCAAAGCTCTCACTTGTCACTTTGTTATTTAATAATATAAATAAAATAAACCAAGCGCCTATCACCATGCGATTTGAGGCAGTTATTAGACGCTTCGTTAAATAATAAAATGACTCTAGAGCCAATTGCTAGACAAATCGTTTTCTTAAAGGGCATGTATGGAGGATATAGAGTGCTTGTATAAAGTACCACCATCTATACATATGCACCTCTTGATACAATTATAAAGATCTATCAATATTCGCTTGTATACCTATTGGTCTAATCAAATTTCTAGTTACCGGCAAGCATCAGAATCATGTATCCTGCTCCTTTGAACTTAGGTGAAAGACAGCTCTAAAATTTCTTGCGCTTGTTTTATTAATTTACAAGGCAACTAGTGAGTGCCCTGGGTTGTGTGATGATTAGCGCTTGTGTTATTTTGTCTATTTTATTAATTAACAAAGTGACTAGTAAGCGCCTTGAGTTATGTGGAGATAATCGCTTTTATTTTCATTTAAAGCGGCCAGTGAGCGCTCTTGGTTATGGGGTTGAACAGCATTTGGTTATTGGATCAAGAAGCTTGGGGTTTATTTATTTATTATGTAAAAAATTTTGTCGAGTTATGTGGGTTTTCGCGTCCCACTCCATGTAGACAGTTTAAATTCCGTGCCACTTTGAATGCTACTTTTGGGATTACTGGTTTTATAATGATACACAAATTTTTTTATATCTAGCGCTTTATAACACATTATTTTATGTGTGTTCTCGGTGCCACGGACTACGAGCCATGGGAAAAGAGAAGGACTCAAGACAAGGAGAGAAGTGTGTCGGAAGTACGGTTGCGTGAGTATGTGTGTAAGAGAGAGAAGAGGAGCCAGAGAAGCTCGTGACGCGACGGGAACAAATCCAGGGCCGGATCGCCGCATCGAGGACTAAGTTTTTGATACCTTCAACAATTTATCGGTTTCAAGGAGTGTTGGAGGTTCTTTGGATGTTAAGGGAGGGGCGCGCGCACCCGTACAAGTGGACTCCTTTGTGTTGGCAGTGTCGTCCAGAGCAGCATCGAGGGTAGACATTGCTGGAATACAGGAAAAGTGAAAGGTGAGAGGCGAAAAGTAGATTAGCAGGGATTATGGAAGAGGATTATTAGCGGAGCAAAATCAGGAATAGAAGAGGAGTCAGCGAGAATAGAGAGGATTTACCGTATCACCGAGCCATCGCGAGGACTAGGGCTAGTTCCAAGAAGCAGCAGGTCATCACGAGGATAGTGATAAGGTAGATGTACTGTGTTAAGTGCACTGGGTGTATATACCAGGGAAACAGGGTTAGGGATGATCTGAGCAAACGAGAGTAAATGTGTGTGTGGGGTAATATAAGGACAGGGTAAACTTACCGAGTACGAGGTGTGTTTGAGTGTGTGTGTATGAGTGTAACATAGGCATCGGCTACCCACAGCCAGACTAAGGAGGAGTTTGGCGGTGCGAACACCATATATATATATATATGTGTACTAATGGGGCTTTGCCTCCTGCACGATTTGCCTGCCAACCACCCAAAAATATTAAAAACTTGAAAGCTCAATGAATAGTCAATTGTTTCTCAGTTTGCTTACTTTTCTTAATGATGTTTCTTATACTCCAATATACTTAAAATATACATACAACATATAGCTTCGTATCACAATTTTACATGGTAAAATAAATACAACTTATGTTTGGAATATAAGTTATCAGAGATAAAAATTCTATTTGAAAGGTTTTTTTGTAAAAAAATATGTATATATCTGTACAGTCGTATGAATTGAAATATATGTATTAATCGATATTTAACATTATTATAACATAGCAGCGATATCATATTTGGCACAAAAAATAAAAGTATAGAATTTTTATGATTACAAAATCGGCGTTTGGAAATATACGACGATTTTTGTCATTACACAATTTCTAGTACGAACTTTAAGGCTGTCCTGTCTTTCAATTTTGTGAAATAAATTTTATACCGAAGTTAAAAATTTTTAAGATGAATGTCAAAGTTATAATATGCATGAAAAACTTTGTAATGCGAGCATTTCTATTTTTTTTGAATGTAAGAATGTAAAAATATAGTCTCTTAATATAAAAGTTTTTTTTTAATGTTTTCACTTGTTAAAGTTCTAATTTTCAAGATGCAAAGTTTCAGGTTCATTTGATTGTCTTACAACATTTCCAAAAAAATGTTGTAATCAAAAATGTTATGCATTCAGCTGAAGCAAGTCAATGTGTTTTCCTATAAAAAGTCCTTATCACCATGAAACAAGGCGTTCGCTTACGAGATGTATCGAAAACCTTTATTGAATAATGGAACATTAAGCAAAAAATTTGATTGACGTTAGCCCATCCATTTTGATAGCCTATGGCAAAGCTCTGTTGAATAGCAGGACAAATTATCTACTCACGCATGTCAAAGTTAAAGCTGTTACGATGCACGGTGGTATTAAATAGTAGTATTTTATTTGAATAATACTATTTTGGGTCAACTATGTTAACAAATAATCATTGGTTTTGTAAGAAATTGAGCTTACAATGGTAACTGTACTATGCCTTTGTATGATTTCTATTATTTTAATAATTGTATTGTTTGCTTGTATATCAATAGTATTTAATTACTTTCTAAACTATTGCAGCCACATTTTTGTTCGAATAATTTATACGTCCGCGTATAACATTCTGTTTTTGAATACTGGTGTTAACATTCTTAATAAATGAAACTGCATCAATCGTTAATAATCTCGCAATGGTAACTGTCTTTATGCTTTTGATTTAATACTTTATTTGTTTGCCAACGAGTGTTCTCACTGGAATCTGATTACACACAGCAGTACTAGATTGGATTTTTAATTTGTTGACTGACTAACTTTTGCCGTAAATTGAGTAGTGTATTCTTGTATGAGAATAAAACATCATTTTATAATAGACATTCAGTATTCTAAGAAGAAAAAATACGGAGCAGTGCCAACAAAAGTTGCCATCAGTCCTTCACACAATGGATTTTCTTCGTTGATAAGCATAATATGTTTATAAATACGTTATTATCGTATATTTTTGAAACAAGCAATTTGTAAACATAATTAGTTGTAACTCCTGCGTAAGCTTTGCTCACTTGTTTGCATTGTAGGGAATAACAAAATCCTACGAAGTCCAGACACTAAAAAAGCCAACCACATAGGTGTGAAGCCAATAACAACAAAAATTTATAAACATAATCTGAAACAGCTCTCTCGCGAGCTTTGCTCACTCGCTCGCATTGTAAAAATAACTAAATCCTACAAAGTATCGACAGTATAGTAGCAAACGGCATATGTATAAAGTTAATAAAATGAATCATTTTTAAACATCATCCAGAAAGGCTCTTTTGCAACCTTTACTCACTTACTCGCATTGTAAAAAAAAAATAATTTCTATGAAGTATCACAGTAGGGGTGCCAACGGCATATGTGTAAAGCTAATTAAATAAAAAATATAGAAACATAATTAGTCATGGCTCCCTAGCGAGCTTTACTAACTCACTCACATTGTGTAAAATAACCAAATCCTACGAAGTACTGACAGTAAAAAATCTAGCCGCATATGTGTGAAGCCAATAAAATAAAAATTTTTTAAACATAATAAGTAGTAGTTTTCTCGCAAACTTCGCTTGCTAGCTCGCGTTGTGAAAAAATGACTGAAATCTACAAAGTATTGACAAGAAATTAGCTAACCGCATATGTGAGAAGCTAATAAAACGAAAAATTTGTAAATATCTTTGAAAAAGGCTGCTTCGCAATCATCACTCGCTCACTGACGTTGTGCAAAATAACCAAATATCCACAAAGTACCAACAGTAAAGAAGCTAAACACATAGGTGCTAAGCCAATAAAATGAAAAGTTTATGAATACAATGAGAACTGACTCTTTCGCAAGCATCGCACACTCACGTAACTTGTAACAGAAAAACGAATTCTACGAAGTACCGTAAAAGAGTAGCTAACTGCGTATGTGTTAATCTAATAAAATACA